>NW_006770868.1:2970555-2983351 GCF_000442215.2 Lipotes vexillifer
GTAGGGAAAATAAACTATTTTAAAAATAAAAGAATTAAAAATATATTTTTTACTTAAAAAAAATAATAATAGTTAAAAAAAAAGGCCCCAAGATGAAATCATGTACTTAGGTGGGGTTTTGGTAGTTACGGAGCCATTTCAGTAACCTGCTCATCAGTATGTAATCAAAGAAAAACTAAAATTCTTCAGATCTACCCCATATATTAAGTCAGGGAGCTGGTCTTGATTAGGAAAGAGATGCCTGAGTGCCTCTTCTCAACCCACAGAACTGCTCTTTTGTCATAATTAAGAGCGTGGGCTCTAGCTGTGTAGTCTTGGGCAAGTTACTTAGCCTCTCTGGTCCTCAACCTCCTGTAGAGGGGACATGAACGGTCGAGGTGAGGTCTTAACGTGAGACACAGTGAACAGAAACTTTAATAGCTTGGCGCAGATTAAACCCCAACCACGCTAAGACTGGTGCTCTGAGAAAGGCAAAAAGAGGGCGCAGAAGGGACTTAAACATGGTGCTCACCCCTGGTTGCACTCTATGTATCTTGCAGCAAACTTCTCCATTAACCGATCAATCTTCTGAGCTTCCCCAGGTAGGCGGAAACCTTCTAGAAACGTCCGCAGGGCTGAGACAAACTCCTTTTCACAGAAGTCAAGTTGGTCCACATAGGCATACATCACCTCCTTGTTGAACTTCATGCTTTCTCCCAGAAAATCACCTACTTGGGTCTGAAACATACACACTCACTCATACCTACAAATTGTCAATTATGAACACCAAGTGAAAGACACTTCAGTCAAAGGCGGGGGTGGGGGTGAGGGTGGGACCCGAATGCCCCGGCTCTGAACACCCAGAATAGGCTGAACTGCTAGAAAAGTTAGGCGACTCCCTGAGCCTGCCCACCCACCCAACCATCCCAGGTTCAGACTGTCCCGCCACGAAGGAAGAGGGGGAAGCACAGGAGACTGAAAAGTGGAGGAATGATGGGGCACACTCAGGAGGGAGGTGAGCTACCAACGAGCACCCAGAACAATTGCTAGCAGCCAAGTGACACTTTTAGCTCTGACACTGTCCAACCAAATACACAACCACCTATCAGGAGGCTGGTTTATTCCCTTTAAAGAACTTTTTGCAACACTGGCCAAAGCGATAAATAGAACTTTTTGCAACACTGGCCAACCCTGCTTATGTAAGCAGGGGTGTGGACAGTAGCACTGCACTCAGGGTCGGCCAGTCTCTAGGTTAAAGCCAGAAAGGTCTCAGAATCACCCGAAAGAACCCACATGCACGTACCCAGCCCCCAGTCTTACAGAATCGAGGCGCTCCTCCTGGTGCAGGAATTGGGCAATGTCTTCAACTGACGTTCCCAGCATGCCCTGCTCCTGGAGATACTGGATCCCTCTCTTGGGTTTCTTGTTGAACCTTTTTCAAGAGATGGGACACAGGTTGCTTATTTTAAACTCTGGAAGATAGAAAAAAGCTAGCATTTGAGGCAAATTACAGTAACACCACGAACTGTGTGTGTCCTGGTAGTTTTTCTCAATTCTACTTTTAATTTTTGACCTAGCTTTAACAGAATCTGCTGGTTGTCACCCAATATCCATTCTCCTCTTCTCCAACACTAATAAAACCTAGATGTTTAGCTGGGCACACAACTATCTGGGATAAGAACTACATTCCCCTGCCTCGCTTAGACAAAGTACGGCCATGTGATAAAGTTCTGGCCAGTGAGAGGTGAGCAGAAGTGGTGTGGATACTTCCAGGAAGGATCCTTAAACAAAGCTGACTTGGCAGGGAGGTATACATTTTTTGCTCTTTCCCCTTCTTCCCCAGAATATATGTGTGATGACTGGAGCTCCAGCAGTCCTGTTAAACCACGAGGCAACACTGAAGATGAAAACTGTATTCAAGATGGTGAAGCAGAAAGATAAAAGGAGCCTGGGTCTCTGACATCCATAAGAGCCACTGCAACTGTCCTAGCCTGTCCCCTTTGGGATTTTCTTTAATGGTGCTTAAGCACTGTTATTTCTGGATTTTCTGTTAAAGGCAGGCAAACTTAACTGACGTATAAATTTAACTTGTTATTTACCAGGCCATGCATTGGGGAATGATCTTCATGTATAAGCACAAACTGTGGCAAGGACTGTGAGGACAGGCTATGACTATGGCGCAGGGACAGAGACTACCTCAGGACTGCTCAGAGAGTGTGGTTACAGGGGGCCTCTTTCAGGAAGAGATGCTTTGCCAAGCCCGAAGAATCAAAAAGATCCAAGAATATTCTAAGCAGAAGGTGCAATAGTGCAAAAAGCTTGAGGTGTTCAAGGGACTGAAACGCCCCTTGTGACCCAGGAGTACTGAACGGGGATGAGGTCAGTGAGGGAGGCTGGAGGCTGGATCGGGCTGTGGGGAGGAAATGGGAAACCTGCAATGACTGTAGGCAGGGAGTGACAAGACCTGATTTAAGTTTTTAAAAGATTCTTTTAGCTGCTGTGGGAGAACAGACTCGGGGGGGATGCAGGGATGGTGAGAGTGGAAATGAGGAGATCAACATTTTAATTAATAAATGAGTATTATAACATCAACTTTTAAAATAAATTGAGTTTACAAAACTCATCATTCAAAAGTTGGACAGGATGTGAGATTGTGTGTATATGTACTTTTGTGTATAAAAAACTGAAAAGAAACATTATGATTTACCAGTAATTGTAATAATGATGATGTGGTTATATGGGAGAATGTCCTTATTTTTCAACTATGTACAGCTGAAATATTATGATGGCTACAAATTACTTTCAAATGCTTCAGGAAAAAAATACACAGATAACACTAATATGACAAAAGTTAATTTTTCTGTATGTTGAAACTTTCCACAATACACAGTTAGAAAAAAGTGTTACCAATGGTGATTTCCTCTAGGTAGTAATTGTATGAGTCATTTTAACATTCTTGCTTTATGCTTTTCTGTATTTTCTAAACTGGTTTGACTTTTTTAATTAGGGGGGAAAAAAAGACCAGGCATCAACCACACAAAGCTATTAAATTTCTCGCTCACACACACTCACTCTCAGCCCAGCCTGATCGGGCCTGGGCACAAGTGCCAGCACTGGTCTCTGGAAACAGGCATTTCGTCTTGAGGAGTCAGTGCCAGGTTCCCGAGAGATTCAGCTAGAGCGACAGCCACACTCACAGGTCAATGCCATGTTCAATCATCTCCTTTTGTTGCTTGATGACCTCAAACTGTTCCGGATCATCCTGGACGGCCGTCTGAGTCCCCGAGGACACCGTGGACTCCATGGATGTCACGCTGCTCCGTCTCGCCATGTCAAGGCCTTTCCCGTCCCCCATTTCCTGATCCGTGGGCCTCTCCTGACCTGCGATGACATAAAAGCAAAGGAAACCAAATAAACAGATGGGACAGAGACACGGCTGAGGTGAGGTCTGCCTCTGCAGTTCCCTTTCCGAGATCTGTAACAATAAAGTTTGTACTGTAAGGGTCATGAGCACCTTGACATCACTCAGTTACTTTACTTAACAACTTACTTGTTTGTGGAACTTGATAAGCTAATGCTAAAATTCACATGAAAGAATAAATGTACAAAACCAGTCAAGACACTTAAGGAACAATAAACAGGAAGACCTGTCCTAGCAGGTATCAAAACTCACTGCTAAGAACTCTAGGCATTTGAAAGGTGTGGTATTGGTGCAAGAACAGGCAAATCAATAGAACAGAATATTCAGAAACAGACTTACGCACACAGGAGAATTTGGTATATCATAAACCAAATCAGTGGTGCTTCAAATCAGTGAGGGAAGGAGGGAATACTAAAAAAATGGTGGAATAACTGGCTCCCCTTTTGGAAAAATGGAGTTTGAGCACAACTCACACTATTCCCCCCCAAATTCCAGATGGATGAAAAAACAGAACATTTAAAATACTGCACCTAGTTTGCAAGTGAAAGTGTTTTGCTAACTCTAAGACACCTATACCAGGATAGCTTCTCCCGATGACGTGAGTAGCCTATTGTGCGTGGTGGGGGTGAGGGCTGGATGGTGAGGTTGTTTGCAGCAGGGGTCTCTCACCGAGGCTGGCCTGGTGGTTGGGATTCACATACAGGTCTTTGCTCCACTCCACCATGCACTTGAGGATGGACACCAGGCACTCCAGGCCTTTCTTCCTCAGACTGAGCTCCTAAAGGACGAAAGTGACATGACACAGAGACTCAGCAGATAAATTAAGTGCCGACATCTAGAGGGCTCCAGGAATCCTGAGACGACACGAGATAAGCACTGACATTCGGTGCTATTAACCCAAGGAAAAGCTAACAGGTGACATAAATATTGACGGCTCATTGCAAAAACCATGAACATCTTTAAAGGTGTTCATTACTAACTCCCCAGCAGAAAAAATATGGGATGTGTGCATTCCTAAAACAGAGTATTATCTGGATTTTTAAAAAGAAAGTCCTCATTCATTGCTTGTTTAAATTAAACAAAACACTTAAAAATACCATTTAAAAAAATAAATAAATAAGAGGGTCTTAACTAGTGACCCTGAAAAGAGAAAAGAATCTTTTCCAGCAGATGAATGATTGTGGACATACCATTATCCCCTAAACACCCACAAAAGCATTCCATTTTAAGGCTTATTCTGCAAGTAAATAAAAATACTGGTTTTTTTTTTCTTTTAAGTAGCATTTCTTAAAAGTTGAATGCAAGTTGTAAATGTCTTAAAAAATGTTGCAGTTCCCTGGTTGTCTAGTGGTTAGGACTCTGGGCTTTCACTGCCAGGGCCCAGGTTTAATCCCTGGTCAGAGGAACATCCCACAAGACATGCAGCCAAAAAAAAAAAAAAAAAAAAAAAAACCTGGTTGTCTAGTGGTTAGGACTCTGGGCTTTCACTGCCAGGGCCCAGGTTTAATCCCTGGTCAGAGGAACATCCCACAAGACATGCAGCAAAAAAAAAAAAAAAAAAGCAAATATTTTAGACTCAAAACAGCATCTAAAATAGTACAGCTCTCTGTGAATTTAATAACAACTATGGACCTTCATCTAGGAAAAATGCCCATACACCAAAATTCTATATATAATTCCAGGTGGCTCACAGACCAGTTTCTTCAGAGACCTCAGGTTAAGAATACTATTCTCTTTGTAGGCACTCTAATAATGAGGGAATCTAATAAGAAGTAATCTCCTTTGCCTTTACTAGAGTCTGGGATCCTGTTTTCACATGATCTATGGAAAGGTGACAGAGTGAACTCGCTTCCTACAGGTCTCAGCTCAAGTGTCACCTTCTCAGGGAGACTACCCTGATGCCCCATTAAAAACGGCACCACCCTCACCTCCAACATCCCTTCTCTATCGTCCCTGCTTTATTTTTCTCTGCGGCTTACTTCTTCATTGTTTGCTTTTAAGTGTTGGGACCACAGCAATCGTGCACATGGATGTGCGTGTTTGTGTTTTTTTCACTGCTGTATCCCCAGCACCAAGGACAGTGCCTGGCACACGGTGACTCTCGAAAAATGTTTATTGAAATGAATGAACTTTAAATTATAAACGAGTGTTCTCAGTGTTTGTACCTGCAGAGGTGTCATTCCCAGCTCGTGTCCACTTCTTCCCTGAGCGATTTTGGATAAATCGTTTACGAGGCGCTCAAAAATGTTAGCAGCATTTAAATCACAGTCGTAGTTGACATAAATATCTACAACACACTGGGCATCTTGGAAAATAACACATGGATATTAGAAATTCCGACTGAACACAGACAGCAGTTACGTTATCTTATTAAATGAGATTCCTTGGTCAAAAACTTTTCCCAGTGAATTACTAACTCAGGCTGGACACACCTTACTCTGGAAATGCATGTTGGAAGGACCAGGAGCGTGGAAGGCCCTCTTTCTAGGCCTGCCCTGGTACTAACTGAAATTTTAGGCAGCTGCTTCCACCTCTCTACAGCTCGCTTTCCTCATCAAAAAAAGGGAGAACTGCCCGATCCAATTCTTAAAGTTATGTAACTTTTATGCAGTTACTCAGATAACAAATAGATGCTCGGTTTATAGCTACACAATTGTACAGTGTAAGGGAAATCCACATTTACCTTAGCATCCAATCAAGGGTTGGCAGCACCAAGACCCAGGACCCTGTGACTTACAAACCGCGTTCAGCTTGTAGGTAGGGTGACAAGTGTCCTGGTTTTCCAGGATTACGGGGTTTCCCAGGACATGGGACTTTCCATGCTAGAATCAGAAAGTCCTGGGCAAACCAGTCTGAGTTGGTCATTAGGCTAGCAGTAGCCTTTAAGGTAATGATTTCCTCAGCACTTCATTAAAACTCTAAAAGGAGGAGTTAAAGGTCTTAATCTGGACTTTGGAGAATGAAAGCATCAGAAGTGTTTCTGGGCAAGTCAAATAGATGAGCACCATCAGGGTGAAAATACCTGCACAGATCCTTGTCAGGGTCTGAATGACCATCCACCTGTGCTCAAAAGAACTTGTTGATGTTTCTAAAATGTTCAGGAAAATCTCTTTGAAAAAGACCTATATGACAAGAAGAAGATAAGGGAGGACACCAATTAATAGTTTAAATTAGGGCTCAAACCCCCAAAGGCTTTGAAGAACAGGCAGAGCCTATGAGTGAAGCAGCCCGGGCAAGAGAAGAGGTGAGGCACACACACTGCTGACCAGCACTGGAACCCTGGGTGGGAAGAGCTAATAGGGTAGGACCACAGTGAACCGAGAACACGGCCCCATCAGAGGGAGCAGCTGCTCCTGAGAAACCACCAAGAGCTGCTATGTGGAAATGCAGGATCGGGGTTGTGGTTTTTTGAGAGAAATCACAAATCTGGATGTTCATGGAGAATCTGATTTCTCAATTTGGAAACTAATTCAAGTTATCCCAAACAACTTATAGGCACATGTTTGGGGACAGAGCCCAACACACAGACCATATGATTTAAACCTTTGGTTAAAATGAAAGGTATACAAGATTTGGGGGCAGTAACTTTTTATGAAAAGGTGTTCTCTTGCTCAAAAAATTCTTCTTTGGGGTACTAGCAAGTAGACTGTGTAACTCCAGTTCCTGGTGACTATGCGGCCAGCAGTTAATGCATTATGCAAAACCGTCATCAAACTTAAAAAAAAAAAAAAAGTCAATTTGGAGTCCTTACCTCTATCTGCATCTTCAAGTGCATTTTAAAGTTTGAAAGAAGAGTAAGAAAAATGGCAAGAGAGAGCTCAAAGACATCAGGCACTGAGGAGACGCCGTTTTTGGACAACGCCACGCAGAGATACTGCTTGATTGCATTGATGAACATCTCGTGAGTCCTGAAGACCGGGCCAGCGTTCTGCAACACGGAGAGGAGGAGCTGCAGGGAAACCACCTTGGAGCGCAGCTCGTGGGATCTGGCGAAGGAAATGGAAAACAAGGACAGAGCTGAAAGGTGAAATTTTAGAAAGGATGTTTCTTGAGAAGGTCTCACTCCTCTACCAGTGGAGCAGGATTTTCTGAGAAGCCAGGGAATTGAGAATTGGCAACAGCACCTAAATGTCAAGAGAATGAGGGCAGATGGCATGAGGTGGGTTCTCACAGAAGCTGCAGGCCCTGGGAGAACGAGAGCTGCCAACTCTCCGTCATAAAGCACAGAACCGGGCAGGAGCAAAATAAGTGCGCACTGACTCTGGAAAGCTGGTTCTGCAACTAATCTAATAGAACCAATTACTTCACATCCAGCACGTGAGACGAAAACGTCTGTCCCCCTCTACCTTTAGAGACAAGGAGAACAGTGCTCTTCATCCATCTGCCTCATGCTCCCCACCCTGGCCCACAAGGGATGGAACGAATGGGAAACTTTCATAAGTCTTTTCCCTAACGGTCACCATATTCTTAACAGAAGAGTAAGGATTATTATTAGTGACTAATAATAATGATAATAGTAACTATAAAACTCTCATCAAGTACTAGGCCCTATGCTTGGGAGGTCATTCTATCATTTCACATCATTGATCCTGTGAGATGATTTTCCATATCCCCATTTTTCAGATGAGGTTTAGTAGCTCATACGGCCATGAAGTTGGACTCAAGTAAGCCAGGGCTGAACACAGCTCCCTGTGGCTCCAGAACTTCTGCTTTGACACTCCACAGCACTACCATCCTTGTGGTACATCCCTGACTCTAAAGGTTTGGCTTCTCTGAGTTGAATCTGGGGCTTAAATCTGTATCCACAAAGAAGAAGTTTCCAATCAGGGTAAGAAACTGAGGTTTGTATGCGTCCTGATGGTAGACCCCCAGATCAGGAGATTAATTCATTAGTCAGTAAAAAGAAGATGAATGTTCAATATAATGATTATTTTTAGCATGTAAACCAAGGAAAGGAAAATTGGGCACAATAATCATGGTTGGTGGGAACACAGAGACAATTCATGATGAAAGAACTAGGGGACCTGCATGAGCCTGAAAAAGTTGTAAAATCATCCCGTAAATTCCTGAATTTACACCAACCAGGGGACAAGGCCCTGGGGTTTCTTGGAGCCCCCAAGATCCTTCTGGGTCATTTGGGTTATAGACGGCCAAGAACTGCTGTCTGCTCACTTTGGATCTGGGGGACCTTCGCCCAGGGGTTTCATGGACAGCTTGCAAAGGGAGCGAAACACCAGGAAGGCGTCCTTCTGCAGAATGTGCGAGAACCTGGCGGCCACTGGATGTCCTTGTGCATCTGATTCCTAAGATTAGAACAAAGATGAGAAAAATCAAAGGGTCCAAACCAAAGGGTAACTCTTCAAAAATAAGAAATGTAATTATCTCATGAAAATTTAAATTATTGGGTGGGCCAAAAAGTGCCTTCGGTTTTTTTAAGTAAAAATAAAAGACACATTTTTCATTTTCACCAAGAACTTTATTAAACAACGTATTCACCCTTTTGTTCCACTACCTTCTGCCATTTTTCAGGCAACTTCATAATTCCATCTTCCCAAAACTTTTTATCTTTTTGAGCAAAGAACTGTTCCAAGTGCCTTTCACAGTCTTCCAGGGAATTGAAATTTTTTCCATTAAGAGAATTTTGTAAAGACTGAAATAAATGGAAATCCAAAGGAGCAATGTCTAGTGAATACGGTGGGTGAATCAGAACTTCCCAGCCAAGCTGTTAAGTTTTTGCCTGGTCATCAAAGAAACATGCAGTCTTGGGTTATCCTGATGGAAGATTACGTTTTCTGTTGACTAATTCTGGATGCTTTTTCTTGACAGCCACTTTCAGTTGGTCTAATTGGGAGCAGTACTTGTTGGAATTAATCATCTGGTTTTCCGGAAGGAGCTCATAATAGAGGACTCCCTTCCAATCCCACCATATACACAACATCACCTTCTTTGGATGAAGACTGGCCTTTGGTGTGGTTGGTGGTGGTTCATTTCGTTTGCCCTACAATCTCTTCTGTTCCACATTATTGTACAGTATCCACTTTTCATTGCCCGTCACAATTTCTTTTAAAATAGGAACGTTTTCATTACATTTCAGTAGAGAATCGCACGCGGAAATACGGTCAAAACATTTTTTTTCCCTTAACTTATGTGGAACCCAAACATCAAAGCAATGAACATAATCAAGCTGGTGCAAATGATTTTCAACGCTTGATTTGGATATTTTGAGAGTACGTCAGCTATCTCTCATGTGGTATAACGTTGACTGTTGTCAATTATTGTTTCGACTTGATCACTATCAACTTCAACTGGTCTACCCAACCTTGGAGCATCGTCCAGCGAGAAATCTCCAGCACAAAACTTTGCAAACCACTTTTGACACATTTGATCAGTCACAGCACCTTCTCCATACACTGCACAAATCTTTTCATGCGTTTCAGCTGCGTTTTTACCTTTCTTGAAATAATAAAGCATGAAAATGTTGCTTTTTTCTTCCATCTTCAATATTAAAATGGCTACACAAAAATTCACCAATTTTGATGTCTTTTTTTTTTAATGTCTGCTGATATGAGAGCTGTCACATACAATTTAACAAACCTGTTTCAAATGAAGTTAAAGATGACTAAGTGCGGGGCTTCCCTGGTGGCGCAGTGCTTGAGAGTCCGCCTGCCGATGCAGAAGACGCGGGTTCGTGCCCCGTTTCGGGAGGATCCCACGTGCCGCGGAGCGGCTGGGCCCGTGAGCCATGGCCACTGGGCCTGCGCGTCCGGAGCCTGTGCTCCGCAAATGGGAGAGGCCACAACAGTGAGAGGCCCGCATAACGCAAGAAAAAAAAAAAGATGACTAAGTGCTACTAGAGCCATCTTATGGAAAAAACTGAACGAACCTTTTCGCCCACCCAGTATTTATTCAATGGGGAAGTGAGGGATGTGGAGGCGGAAACAATATGTCAAAACAGGAGCTTATGGGGGAGTCATTACAGCAATTCTAAAAATTGTTCCTTGTCCTTCAAAAAGTGGGTGTGGGTGGTTTAAAATGATAAACGAGCAAAGGTTAAACCATAAAAAAACCCAAAACAAATATAGGTAATTATTTATATTAGCTTGGGTAAAAAAGGTATTTCTAAGAATATTATTGCAGGATAAATGGGGGAAAAATGACAGGTGTTTGCTTTAAAATAAACTTCTTTAACTAAAAAAGTAAGCTACATTAAAGTTTTTTTTAAATAAATATTTGCAATAGATGACAAGGATTAAATCCTCAACGTACAAAAAGTTCTCATAATTCTTTCAGGAAATATGGAAACCCTACTCCCAAATGAAAAACAGGCAGAAAGCATGAGTAAACAATTTACCAAGAAATGCAAATAACAGATAAACCAAAATAACCTTACTACTAATTATTAAGGCAGGATCTTTCTACCATCAGACCAGCAAAGATTTGAATGAATGCTACTGCTCAGTTTTAATGAGGGAATGGGAAAATGAGCGCTGAGAGCCTCCAAGTGGGCAGAAATTCGACTACTGTCCTCCTGGCCGCCTAATTTGATGTTAAGGAACAAAAGCCTTAAAGCTCCCAACTCTTGACCCAACGATACCACTTGTATGAATTTATCATAAAGAATTAAGGATGTTCATTGTAGAACTGTCTCCTGTGATTAAACTGAAAATAACCCAAAAACCTAATAGGGAACTGTTACATTATGGTAATCCATGATAGAATTTCACATGGCCATTAAAAACATTAGTTAGACATATATGTACTACTGATGTAAAAAGATGTCCATAAAACAGTGTTGAGTGAACAAAGTTGCAGCCTAGTACATAACACACAAATACCTTGTCTGGATTTAAGTACATCCCTATATAAGTGCATTCTTTTTTTTTTTTTTTTTGCGATATGTGGGCCTCCCGCTGTCGTGGCCTTTCCCGTTGCCGGACGCGCAAGCTCAGCGGCCACGGCTCACAGGCCCAGCCGCTACGCGGCTCACGGGCCTAGCCGCTACGCGGCATGTGGGATCCTCCCAGACCGGGGCACGAACCCGTATCCCCTGCATCGGCAGGCGGACTCTCAACCACTGCGCCACCAGGGAGGCCCTATAAGTGCATTCTTAATGGGGATGATATAACCCCAAGGGGACTGCTACAGACTGGATGTCTGTGCCCCCCACTCCACCCCAAAATTCACATGTTGAAACCTAATCCTAATGTGACAGTATTTGGTGGTGGGGCCTTTGAGAGGTGATTAGGTCATGAGGGTGGAGCTCTCATGGATGGGATTAGCGTCCTTATTAAACAGGCCCAAGAGAGCTCCCTCGCCCCTTCTGCCAGAAAGACAGAGTAAGAAGACAGTTATCTGTGAGCCAGGAAACAGACTCTCACCAGACACTGAAACTGCTGGTACCCTGATCTTGGACTTCCCAGTTTCCAGAACTGTGAGAAACACATTTCTGTTGTTTACAAGTCACCCAGTAAATAGTATTCTGTTACAGCAGCCTATACAGACTAAGACAGGGGCAAAAACTGGTTGGGGGCGGGGGCAATGGGTGTGGGAAAAAAATCATTCTTTATATGTATAAAGCACAGATATACATACAGTACATAAACAGGTATCTAGTTTACCAATAGCTTTAAAATTTCATGAAACAGGGTGATGAATGGGAAAAATACATAAAAAGGCTCCCGTGTGTGTGTGTGTGTGTGTGTGTGTGTGTGTGTGTGTGAGTGTGTGAGTGAGAGAGATCATTTAAAAGGTTGAGAAACATTGGTGAAAAGGTACAGTGAGAGAGTGGGTTCAGGTGGGATGTTAATATCATTTCTTCCTGTTTTGAATGTTTATATATACACTGTTTTCAAGAGAAAAACAAAGCTACCTAAAAAAATAATAATAATGTAGCAGACACACTTAGGGGGGCCCTGAAAGGATGTTCATAATATACCTCAAATTTAAAAAGCAGGTTACAAAACAGCATGTATGTTGTGTTACTACATTTAAGTGGTAAAAAACAGGGGAGGGAGAGAAAAATCGAGAGTATAAGTAGAATGTTAACAAATGTTATCTCTGGGTTAGAAGATTATGGATAACTTCTATTTCCTTATTTTCTTTCTCTGTATTTTCTTATTTTTCCGTAATGAATATACACCATTTTGAGAGAAAAGAAAAAGGGCAGGAAATGTAAGTTTTTAAAAGTCTGAATAGGGCTTCCCTGGTGGCGCAGTGGTTGAGAGTCCGCCTGCCGATGCAGGGGATACGGGTTCGTGCCCCGGTCTGGGAAGATCCCACATGCCGTGGAGCGGCTGGGCCCGTGAGCCATGGCCGTTGAGCCTGCTCGTCCGGAGCCTGTGCTCCACAATGGGAGAGGCCACAACAGTGAGAGGCCCACATACCGCAAAAAAAAAA
>NW_006770868.1:2983367-3002045 GCF_000442215.2 Lipotes vexillifer
GGGGAGGGGGCCAAAAAAGGAGAGGCCCCCAAACCCCAAAAAAAAAAAAAAAAAAAAAAAAAAAGTCTGAATAAATACAGTTTAACAACCCTATTATATACCACCAACATTAGCATGTTCCAAGAATGGAACCTGTTAACACAAAGACTATCAGGTCAGGATGGTGTGGCTAAAGAATTGAACAGGGCTTGTTGGTTTTCACTCGCTTCGTCTGATAGAGATTTAATTCTGCATCTTCTAAAAAAGTAAAAACCAAAACAAGCCTGACAGGAAGATCACCAACGTACCAGATTATCTGCCGACGACAAGGACTGCCTGTCGTCCGCTATCCCATTGGTCTGTGAGTTTTCGTCAGCTGCTGGGGGCGCGGCATGTTCCTGGCACTCCAGTTCACCCAGGACCCTCTCAGGCTCCATCAGACCGTGCTTTTGTGCTGCTTCTTAAAATACAATGCAAAAGTCATTACCAAGTTAGTACTTACCCTAAAAGGTGGCCTCACACCAAGAAGTTATTCACATAACCTTCCAGCTACTGCTTTTTCCCTTTCCCTGAGCCACTGCCCTGCTCTGGCTATATGTGTCTATTACCCACAGCCCCACTCCCAGGTGGCTTCCTTCAAATTGTGGCCCAGGTCAGTGGTGCCTCCAGAATTGTGCAATACAGCAGTCCTGCCCACCCCTACCTACTTCCAAAGAAGGTTAGAACCAGCTAAACATAAAAAGCACAGATTTTTTTTAAAAAAAGGGCTACTAATAAAGGGATTAGAGAACAAGAGTTACGTAAATGAAAAGAGTTTGACAGTTATGATAGAAAACCTCAGTCACATGAAAAAAAAAAATGTAGACCTGAGCTTCCTGGCAGCCATGTGGAAAAGGAAAAGACAAAGAATTAAACAGATTCCATCATTTAATGAAAGAAAGCACATCTGATGATTAGCAGAACAGCTGAACTCTATGAGGAATTTACCATGTGGATCATTATATATTTAAGGGACACCGAACAACTTAATAACTTAATGGTTTTTGAAGCATACATTCATTCAACAAATATTTATCAGGCACCTATTATGTGCCAAGCTCTGTGCTAGGGGCTGAGGGATATAGCAGTGAACAAGACAGATAAGTGTTTATTACGTGAGGACTTCTTGCATTGGCCCCAGGAAAAAAAAAAAATCTAAATGTATGAAATAAAATTATTTTAAAGACATTTCTATAAAAAGTTAAATAATGAAATCTATGAATATAGTTTGGTGGTACCCTAAATTAATAAAAGGATAGGGCTTAGAGCAGTGGGTCAGACTTCTTTGACCGTGACCCTCACTAAGAAATACACTTTAACAGTCATGACCCAGTTATACACGTGTGCACATAAATAAATCACTGAAACATGTTTCATGAAACAATGCTTAACATTACTACATGAGTCACATTCAGCTTGCATCTATTTTCATTTTATTCTCTTCCATTTAGAAAACGCTGATTGCAACCCACTAATTTATTGACTTCTCAATCCATTAATGGTTTATTGGCACTGGAGCTGAGTGTTCAGCACATAACCACTGACCTGAAATTTTGGGTAAAAACAAAGGAAAAATCATCTGATAGTCATTCTGAGCTATACAAGGTTAATTCCACTGAAACTACACCAAAAACTGAGGGAGTTAGGAATGAAGTCTAACAAAATGAACAAAGCCTCCCTGTGCGTCTGATACCTGCTGACGTGGGGATGGTCCCCTGGATACATCAATGGCTGGCCAGGAAAATTCACCACCTCAGGGCTCCCCGCCCACTTCTGGAAAAACCTGGCTGTATACAGGAGTGGGCCCTCTGCATCTCCACGTGGAGCACCCAACTCTTAACATTGTCAGACTGTGCTTCTTGAACTCAACCCGAGTGAGAATAACGCCAATCACTAACGACAAGTAATTTCTGAATTCCATATGAAAGGTGGGCAGACAGGGGCAGACTCAGTTTCCGTTGAGTTTACTGGGGGTGGGCACTAAAATACCTGGCTGGGGACTTCTATGAAGGAACGAGTAGGAGGAAAGGCTGGGGTCTTGGTTCTTACCTTTAACTGCAGACGTGACCACATCTTCTAAAATCTCCTTCACCACTTCCTGAGCTCCATCTTCGGTCCCTACACATACACCAAATACACAAACGCAAACACATACGTGTGGGCATTTCCAGGGAAAACTAAGGAAGGTGGAGAAGGAGATTAAGAGTCACAGTCGGAAGGCAAGGGTACAAATAAGCCCTCTCCAAAGCCAAATCTGATTGCGTCCCAGGAAATCTGGAAACTCAGAGGCAGCATCTGCTATGACTCGGTTTTCCCTCTGTGGAACACTAAGACCTCGCTGTCTTATGCATTCTTCCTTCCTGAGTCACAGCTGCTGGCCCAGGGCCCTCTCTACCACCCCGGCTTGGAGGCAGGAGCTGGACTGTATCCAGCTATGGTTCCTGGCAGAACAGAAGAAGGAGCTTCATCTTGTCCCTTCACCTCGTGTACCACAGAGCCCTGGTAAATGACATGCCTTCTGCTGCTTTGTTTTCCCACACTGTAAACCCAGAACCTAGCATGAGATTTCTAATGTGACAGTTGAGAATTTACTAAATTTTAAATTGAATTATTCTATAAGATGTTAACTGTTTAGGTGGAAGAGGTTTGGTACCAGTTGTTTTTGTAGAAAACTAGTTCTGGGAGAACTAGTAAACAGCACTTGACTAGACCTTTGGAAGTAAATATTACTGATTTATAAAACATCACTGACAAAAAGCCCATCATGTTAAATAAACAAAACCGAAATAACCCTTTAAATTCTTCCTTAACGAGGATTTTCAATCAGGCCACTATTTTTATGAGTTCTGGGCTTGGTCCACTAGATCCTGCAGAAGCAGCACCAAGTATTTTCATTTCCATTTTGAGCACTTAACTCATGTGAAAGAAAAATGTTGCCCCACATATCGTATCAGTAAACAAAGGGTGTTGCAGCCAACAAGCCACCAGAGTCCCCCCCTACGGTAAGCCCCGGAGGAACTCAGGATGGAGACAAATGACACCATGCCCTCAGCCACTGCAGCCACCTCCAAAGGGTGCACCCTGAGGGGACTCAGGATGGGAAAGCACAGGATACTGGCCCCAGATAGTTAAGGTGCACATCAAAGGAATGACTTCAATGAGCCCAGACTCTTGCATCTTCCCATACACAGAAAAGTACTCAATTCATTAACTTGAGATATCTGGTTTTCTTTAATTAACAGTAATATTTTGAAGTTCCGACTACCTGGTCTTTGTTGCAAAAACTCCTCTATACCCTGGCTCCTCCCTGACCTCTTCGGAGCAGGCCTGCAGAGAGGCTGTGTCCTGGCTTAAGTCCTCAGGTTTGTCCGCCAATAAAACATAATTCTCAACTTTTATTCTCAACTGTGCATTTTTTTTTCAGTCGATACTCACCATAACTATTTATTTATTCTCCACCACCCAGCTTTACTGAGGGCTAATTTACAAATAAAACCATCATAATTATTTAAATGGGTAAGTAAATTTATGTGGAAAATACTGATGCTATATGCTCTTCTTAGAGGGCAAAAAAGAACTTGAATGGAAGTTAGAAAAGTCCGCAGCCACAGGCAAAATCTTCTAAACCTGTTTTTTCATCTAAATAAGATGATTTAGTCTAGATCAGTGTTACTCATACTTCAGTCATTCTCACACAACCTTCACAATTTTTGCCATTTTCGTGCACAACTTATATTATTATATTTATTACACACATATTTACATACATATTTTTTTGGGGGGTACCAAATTACTTTATTTGAAGGAATGGTACTAAGGAAAGGACTTGTAGATATTTTGGTACATACATACATATTTAACAGTGCTCTTTAACACACCTTAAACAGTAACTAACATTCACAAAATCACAGGCTTCATATGCTAATCATACTTTCTGAATGCGTGTTAAAATAAATATACAACTATTAAAATAAAAACCATTCACCTATGAGCTGTCTAAGATCTCATCTATGCCATGATTTGGTAAACAAATGGCTAGATGTTTCCAAGTTTCTTTCTAGTTCAACATTCTCTTATGCTATGATTTAACAGAATTATGATGACAGTTTCTAATCTGTTAGTCCCTTGTACACATTCAACACCCAAGAAATATCAGCCTGATGCATACATTTCATCAGAGGAGCTGCAGGCTTGATGAGTTAAATCAGAGGCTGGGAAGTGGTGGCTGCTGGGTACATCTGGTCTGCAGATACGCACTGTTTAGCCTACACCCTGCTTCCCCCTGCCCCCAAACTTTAGTGAGCTATAAGTGACAAGAATTATATATATCTAAGGTGTATTATGACTTGATGATTTGATATATGCATACATTGGGAAATAAACACTACAAACAAGCCAATTAACATATTCATCACCTCACATAGTTACTCTATTTTTTTCCTTTTTTTTTTTTCTGATGAAAACACTAAAGATCTACACTCAGCAAATTTCAAGTGTATAGCACAGTACTGTTAACTCTGGTCACACAGTTGCACATTAGATCTCCAGAACTTATCCATCTTGCATAACTGAAACTTCGTACCCCTGACAAACATCTCCCCATTTCCCCAGCCACCTTTCTACACTATCTCTATGAATCTGACTACTCTAGGTACACCTCATATAAATGGAATCATGCAGTATTTGTCTTTTTTGTGAATGGCTTCTTTCACTTAGCATAATGCCCTCCAGGTCCATCCATGTTGTTACAACTGGCGGGATATCCTTTTTTAAGGCTGAATAATATTTCACTGTATGTATAGAACCACATCTTCTTTTTCCATTCATCTGTTGATGGGCACTTACGTTGTTTCCATATCTTGGTTATTGTGAATAATGCTGCAATGAACATGGGAGTGTAGATTATCTCTTCAAGATCCTGATTTCATTTCCTCTGGCTACATACTCAGAAACAGAATTGCTGCATCATAAAGTATTTCTATTTTTAAATTTTTGAGGAACCTCCATACTGTTCTTTTTTTCCTCCATACTGTTTTTTGTAACAGCTGTACCAACTTACATTCCTACCAATGGGGTACAAGGGTTCCCTTTTCTCTACATCCCCTCCAACTCTTTCTGATGAAAGTCATTCTAACAGACATGAGGTGGTATCTCATTGCGCTTTTGATTTCTATTTTCCTGGTTATTAGTGAAGTTGAGCACCTTTTTAAATGTCTGCTGACCATTTGTATGTCTTCTTCTGAGAAATGTCTATTCAGGTCCTTTACCTATTTTTCAGTGGTGTTATTTGTGGTTTTTTACTCTTGTATGAGTTTCTTAGGTATTTTGGATGTTAACCCCTTATCAGATATATAGTTTGCAAATATTTTCTCCCAATCCATAGGTTGCATTTTCACTCTGTTGATTGTTTCCTTTGCTGTGCCTATGCACTGCTTTCTAAAACTTGTGAATTAGCTGTGAACATTTAAAAACTGGGAGACATGTCATAAAAATCCAGATCTCGCTTCTATTAAAAAAAAAAAAAAAAAAAAGAATATCTGGTAACACTGGCCCCAACTGGCTAGAACCAGGAGCAGCTGTCCCCTTTAGCCAGGGCATGAACTCTGCAGATGTCCTGCTGCCTCATTCCATGCCACTCCCAACTGTCTATCCTCCTTGAGGTCAAGCACAGAGAGTAGGAAAGGAACACATGCCTAGCAGCATGTCTCTGACAAGAGTGGTAAAAATGAAAGACTGACAGGGTAGGGTGTTTTAAGAACCTCAGAGAGAAAATGTTCCTCAACACGGTGATTGAGAGTGAGGGCTCTGGAGCCAGTATGCCTGCTTCAGATCCCACTCTACCACTTCCCAATGTGGGAACTTAAGTAACTGCCCCGAGCCTTGGTTTCCTCAGCAGTAAACAAGGATGATTACAACAGCACCTACCTCACAGGGTTTGTGAGAACTGGATAAGATAAAACACGTAAAGCGTTTAAGATGATGCCTGAAAAGAAGAGCACTCAAACGTTAATTTTTCTTAGGCCTGCGTGTTTTATATGTAGAGCGTAATTGCGTTAAGACATTCACGATGCCCTGGTGATAGAAGCTTTCTCGTTTCTGCCATCTGCCTGGCCCTGGAGACTAAGTCCATATTGAAATTTCCCAACTAGCCATGTTGAAAGCACTTTCAGTTAGCTAAAGCCTTCACTATCTTTCACTCCTACAGAGAAAAGTAAAATTTCCATTTCAGTGTGGATCTCCCCTTTCCTTCACTGCCATTTTTCCATTTAAACAGCACCAGGATCACCATTTTTTTGAGGGATAAGAGTGTTTAACCTACCTTCCTTGACAGGCTGGATCCGTATCAGCACCCATTCAAAATTAAAATAGTCTCAGGCTAGGAAGGGGTGGGGAGTCAGGAAGTCCAGACTCCCGCGGAAGGTTCCTGCAGAGGGAGCTGTTGCTGAGGAATCCCACTAGCGGCCCAGAAGCAGCAGGACTCCACACAGGAACCCTGGGCCACTTCCCCTGCTGACATGACTGCCTGCAGGGCCCAGAAGAGGCTTTCCTGGATGGTGTAATGACCACCAAGAAGGCTGCTGTGTTTAAGTTTCAAGCCTGCTGTGAAAATGTGGGACAACCAAATCAAATCAAATCCTTGCAAAGTTCAGAGTACACTTAAAAAACACTGGTTTTGCTGGTTTGCGGGGAAGTCCAGCGGCCACCACCTGGCCGTTACTGATTAGGTAACAGACCCTACCTGTTTCACAGACTCTGTCCCCAAGTAAAATAAGATAGACACCTTGACTAGGTTCTGATTGGAGAAAACCTTGCTGCCACCCCCTCCCTAGCCAGCTAGACAGCAACCCCTGAGGCAGGCACCGCCAGCTATCTAGCTCAGTCCTTCTTCCTCAGAGAGCTCTATTTGTTTCGGAAGGGGCTGCGCCTACATTTCCTGGCCTTCCTAGTAGAAAGGGTGGCCATGTAACCCAGTTTTAGCCAATGAGGGGCAAGCCTAAGTAACGGGGATGGCACAGGCTTCCAGGAAGGCTCCTTAGAAGGGGCGTGACTCGGCTAGGAGTCCCTTAGTCCATAAAAAAGAAGGAAATCTTGCCATTCGTGAAAACATGGATGGACCTAGAGGGTATCATGCTAAGTGAAATAAGTCAGAAAAAGACAAATCCTCTATGTTTTCACTTATATGTGGAATATAAAAAACAAAACAAATGGACAAATATAACAAAACAGAAATAGACTTACAGATACAGAGCACAGACTAGTGGTTGCTAGAGGGGAGGGGTATGGGGTATGGGGTAAAATAGGTGAAGGAGATTAAGAGGTACAAACTACCACTTATACAATAAATAAGTCACAGGGATGTAATGTACAGCACAGGATACACAGTCAATAATATTGTGATAACTGTGTACAGTTTGTCGCCTCTAAAAATATCAAATCACTATGGTGTACACCTGAAACTAATATCAGGTGGTAAGTCAGTTATACTTCAATTCAAAAAATAAAAATTAGTCAGTCAAAGATCTTACATCCTAGCTAGGATAATAAATAAGTAAATTACACTTTCTGCTACATGCTAGGGAAAAAGTAGAGTGGGAGAAGGGAGACCTGGAGTTAGAAGGGGCAAGTGTGTGCATGTGGTGACAATGAAATATGACATACACCTGTTTCCTAGAAACAAGGCTTTGGTGATGTCCAGCGTGTAAGCATTTGGTAACGCGTAAGAAAACTAAAGGGAAAAACCAAGGCATAAAGCTGTTTGCTGTCACATTCTGGCCACACACCAATACGGTTCCTCAAATGTATGAAATACACTGGACAACTTATTGTCCCAAAATAAATGTCCATTACACAGCTAATAAAAATGCTATAAACCAATGAACTGCAAAGCCTCCCTGTAAAGCAGGCTGTGTCAAAGACAAGTCAGAAAGAAGGGGGACCTGTGGGTACATTTTGTTGTTTTGATAAAGTGTTAGCCTGAGAACTTTTGTTTGTTTGTTTGTTTAAAGCTATTTTAGTGTTGTTGTTTTTTTTTGGCCAGGCAGCACCGTGCAGCATGCGGGATCTTAGTTTCCTGACCAGGGATTGAACCCACGCCCCCTGTAGTGGAAGCGTGGAGTCATAACCATTGGACTGCCAGGGAATTCCCCAGACCCTTTTTTTTTCTGGTCAACAAAAATAATAAAATTCCTAAAGCAGAGGATCTGGTATCATTAACATGGAAAACAGACTCACATTATCCTACTGCACTGTTCCCATTAACTTCAAGTCTGATTACCATTTGAAATATTTGTAATTTTTTTCTCTAACTCATTTTTTTTTTTTTTTTTTTGTGGTACGCGGGCCTCTCACTGGCGTGGCCTCTCCCGTTGCGGAGCACGCACAGCCTCAGCGGTCATGGCTCACGGGCCCAGCCGCTCCGCGGCATGTGGGATCTTCCCGGACCGGGGCACGAACCCGTGTCCCCTACATCAGCAGGCAGACTCTCAACCACTGCGCCACCAGGGAAGCCCTCTAACTCACTTTTAAGCTAAAACTTACATGAAAGATAATAACAACAAACACTTATAGAGCCCTAAGTGCCAGACACTGTTCTCATTAATTCTCACAAACCTATAAGTACCAGTTGTATTCTCATTTTAAAGATGAGGAAACAGGCTCAGAGAGGTTAAAGATTTTGCTCAAGGTCACAGAGCTACTAAGTGGTCAGTTATGATCTGAACCCAGGCTGTCTGATCAGAACCTCCACATTAGCTGAGGGAGGATACATTTTCTCTATTTTGTAGTACCTAAGAGTTGGGTTGTTTTTCCCTTAAAGAATGGGTTGCAAGATGAAAAAAGTGAGCTAAGAAATCTGTGAACACACTGGTAACTCTACCTACAACAGCTACATACTAGCTGCATACATGTAAAAATGCTAAAGTCTAATGCTGGGAGTTAAATAGTCAGAATCTTAAAAATAAACTTAAAAGAAAAGGGGAAGTGACTGCTCGTGGGTACAGGGCTGGGTGTGATAAAAATGCTCTAAAACTGATTGCAGTGATTGTTGCAAACTCTGTGACCATACTAAAAAGAACTGAACTGTACATTTTAAACAGGTGAACTTATGGAATGTGAATTGTATTTCAATCAAGCTGTTTTTCAAAAAATTGACAAGAATAGCTGGGCCATCGGAGGGGTGTGAATGGACAAATGGGGTGAGGTCCCAAGGGAAGGCTGCTGGCCATGCCCTAAAATTCACATAAGCTAGCATGTCACAGGCTCAAAAATCTCATTTTGCGAATTTACAAAGAGCTATCTGATCCACTTCTTGCTCAGGCCGATAAGACTGACAAATTGTCGATTTATCAACTCGGGATGAAAAATTGCTGAGGGGAAAAAGATCCTCTGGTCTGTCAGTGAATTGTTACCCACACAAATTTCACTGGGAGGCACAATATCCCAAGAAGGCCCAGGAAGGGTTCCCAGTAAAGCAGGACAACGTATGTGGAGCACCCACGTAGCAAGCACCACTCCGGGCACAGTGACTGCCTAGCCAGGGGTGGCTACGTGACGGTCATTCCACAGGATGGATCCTGCAGGAGAGCTGGATGTGTCCTCTGTCACAGAGGCACTGGAGCCTGGGGGCCTCGGCAGCCTGGACTCTACCCTGGGGCGCAGTGTCCCCCAGGTCGGCACCTCCACCATCTGACTCACAGGCTGCCCTTCCTGCCAGGCCTCCCAGGCTCCTCAATCGGTTCTCCTGAAGGACTCGTTCTTTCTTTAGAGCCACATCTGGAGAAGTGGAAGCCAGTCACTCTTTGTAAGGGTGACGGTGCACCTCCGTTCTGACCTACCATTGGCAGGTTTGCGGTCTGATTTCTACAGGCAATCTGATGCCCACGTTCTTGGGAGAAGCCTCACGGGGTATATCATACTGGCAACAAAATCCACAGCAATATACTAAGTGTAAAGCATACTTTGTTAGAACAGAATTTTAAGTTAAAAAAATGTATTTACTGAATATGTGTGCTGGGCACCAGACCAGGTGTTGGGAATATTGTGGTGAACAGGGTGGCCAAGGTCTTAGACCAGGAACAAGTGAACACAAACTCTTCAGTGATTTGGGGTAGTAATAAGTGCTATGAGGGGGACCTTCCTTGGTGGGGCAGTGGTTGAGAATCCGCCTGCCAATACAGAGGACACGGGTTCGAGCCCTGGTCCAGGAAGATTCCACATGCTGTGGAGCAACTAAGCCCGTGTGCCACAACTACTGAGCCGGCGCTCTAGAGCCCACGAGCCACAACTACTAGAGTCTGTGCTCCGCAACAAGAGAAGCCACGACAATGAGAAGCCCATGCACCACAATGAAGAGTAGCCCTCCCTGCGCACAGCAACGAAGACCCCATGCAGTACAGCAAAGGAAACCATAAATAAGGTGAAAAGACAACCCTCAGAATGGGAGAAAATATTTGCAAATGAAGCAACCGACAAAGGATTAATCTCCAAAATTTACAAGCAGCTCAATATCAAAAAAACAAACAACCCAATCCAAAAATGGGCAGAAGACCTAAATAGACATTTCTCCAAAGAAGATATACAGATTGCCAACAAACACATGAAAGAATGTTCAACATCATTAATCATTACAGAAATGCAAATCAAAACTACAATGAGATATCATCTCACACCAGTCAGAACGGCCATCATCAAAAAATCTAGAAACAATAAATGCTGAAGAGGGTGTGGAGAAAAGGGAACCCTCTTGCACTGTTGGTGGGAATGTAAATTGATACAGCCACTGTGGAGAACAGTATGGAGGTTCCTTAAAAAACTACAAATAGAACTACCATATGACCCAGCAATCCCACTACTGGGCATATACCCAATGACTGTAGAAGCAACTGTCTCAACTTTGTCCCCCAAAAGTTTGCTCTCACAGACTTAAATGGAGTTAAAGTGGAATCAATATGAGTACTGATGTACAAAGGGCCACCTCCACTAAAAGAGTTTTTGTTTATCATCTCCAATTCACAACAGAATAGCATGTTAGAAAAATCATTTGAGGTCAAACACAATGTATACTGTTAAGAGAATGAAAAGACAACCCACAGACTGGGAGAAAATATTTGGAAATTGCATATATGATAAAGGACTGCTCACCAGAATATGTAAAGGACTCTCAAATCTCAATAATAAGAAAACAACCATCTCAATTTTTAGAAAATGGGCAAAACAGTTAAAAAGAAACTTCACTAAAGAAAAGATGCAGGTGGGACTTCCCTGGTGGTGCAGTGGTTAAGAATGCGCCTGCCAACACAGGGGACACGGGTTCGATCCCTGGTCTGGGAAGATCCCACATGCGGAGCAACTAAGCCCATGTGCCATAAATACTGAGCCTGCACTCTATAGCCGGTGAGCCACAACTACTGAAGCCCATGCACCCTAGAGCCCATGCTCTGCAACAAGAGAAGCCACTGCAATGAGAAGCCTGCGCAATGCAACGAAGAGTAGGCCCTGTTCACCACAGCTAGAGAAAGCCTGTGTGCAGCAACGAAGATCCAGTGTGATGGATGAATGGATAAAGAAGATGTGGTACATATATACAATGGAATATTACTCAGCCATAAAAAGGAACGAAACTGGGTCATTTGTAGAGATGTGTATGGACCTAGAGTCTGTCAAACAGAGTGAAGTAAGCCAGAAAGAGAAAAACAAACATCGTATATTAATTCATATATGTGAAATCTAGAAAAATGGTACAGATGAACCTATGTACCAGGAATAGAGACGTAGATGTAGAGAACGGACATGTGGATATGGGGGGAAGGGGAGGGTGGGATGAATTGGGAGATTAGGTTTGATATAAATACACTACAATGTGTAAAATAGCTAGTAGGAAGCTGCTATATAGCACAGGGAGCTCAGCTTGGTGCTCTGTGATGACCTAGATGTGGGGGGGAAAGAGGGGAGGGAGGTCCAAGAGGGAGGGGATATAAGTATGCATATAGCTGATGCACTTCATTGTACGGCAGAAACTAACACAACATTGTAAAGCAATTTTACTCCAAAAAAAAAAAAAAAGACCCAATGCAGCCAATAAATAAATAAAATTATATATATTTTAAAAATCTGCCACTGGACTAAAAGCAAAATAAAGCAACCTTACAAAGGATGAAAAAGAAATGCTATGAGGAAAATAAAAGAGGATGATGGGACAGAGTGATGGGAAGCTTCAGAGAGAGGGATCAGTTAGAACTGAGAGACCTGAAGACAAAGCGGGGGACAAGGAAGGGACAGTAAGTACGAAGGCACCAAGAGCAAGCACCACACTTTCAAGAACCAGAACCACTATCGCAAACAAGGGGAAAGGAAGTAAAAGAAGGGTATAGGGAGGTGGGCAGGGCCAGGCCACACAGGGCCTTGGAAGCTGTGGGGATGGGGCAGGCATAGACTTCACTCTGAATGGGACGGGATGGGAAATTGATTATCAAAGGGGTTTAAGCAGAGGGGTGGTGGTGATCTAATTCATGCTTTTAAAAGATCACTTTGGCTGCCATGTGGAAAATGGGCTGTAGTGGAAGGACGTTCTTACAGCTCAGAGAGACTTGCTTTTACATCTGCACAGCTATGCTTACTACAGTCTGTTTAAATATTAATATTGATTGATTGAGCACAGTCTGATAAAGGTTACAGTAAAAACCTGCCTGGTCCTTCCCTGAGAGTTAATAAGGCAAAGACGATGACACATATAGAGGGTGGGCCAGGACTTCCTGAGCACCTTCCAAGACACATGACAGTGGGACTGAGTAGCCTGCAACAGTGTTCACACGAGACACACATGCAGTTCTTTGTGGCAACTTTTTCTTTGATCCTTGCCTTGGGTAAACTGATACAGAACAACATTCCAGCAACAACACTTGGTCTGTTCCCACCTGTGCCAAGCACTGGTAAATTACAGATGAACAAAAACTGCTCAAGTATGGTCTCTCTGGTAGCGAACATACCATCAACAGACGTCATTACCAATAATGGGGCAGAAGAAGATATGAGACCAATTATAAAGGCAGGTCAGACATATATACGCTACTATGTATAAACCAGATAACTAATGAGAACCTACTGTATAGCACGGGGAGAAAAAAAAAAACACAATCTGTTTGTAGACATATATTAAGTTAACCTTAAAAATGCGTTCCAATATACAGTAGGTGCAGAAAAATACTGTTTGATTCCACTTATACGAAATACCTAGAATAGTCAAATTCATAGTCAGAAAGTACACTGATGGATGCCAGGGGCCGGGGGTGGGGAGGGGAAATGGGGAGTCAGTGTTTAATGGGTACAGAGTTTCAGTTCAAGAAGGTGAAAATTTTGGGAGATGGATGATGGTGAGAGTGGCACAACAATGTGAAATGCACTTAGTGTCACTGAATTGTACAGTTAAATATGGTTGAAATAGTATGTTTTACATTATGTGAATTTTACCACAATAAAAAAACATTAAAAAAAAAAAAAGGTGGGTCAGATACTTCACTGTAGAGCCGTCAGCTAGAGCAAAGAATTATTTGGCAGAATCACTTGGGAAGAAGGTACAGTCTTGAAAAATATATGAACTTAGGATCTGGTTTGTACAAATTGCCCAGAGAGAGATGCAAACATTCAGAAATATATGACAACCCAGTCCAAAATTTCATGCCCAATGTTTTACTTACTTTAAGACTATCACCAGGTGTAGAATATCTCTTTCAATTAAAAAAGCAAACACAACCAAATAGTGTACTTGGTCTCAGAAGAAGAAAACAAAGCTACCTGTTTATCTGTTTCTCTATGAATCCACCCACCCACCCACCTTCTGGCTCCCTTCACAGATGTCCATAAATAGCAACTAACTGTCCGGCAGTGGGCAAAGCACGGAGATCCTGTGGACACGTGACAGAGGAGGTCCCTGTCCTCCTCTGGGAGATAAAACAGACACTGAACGATCAACTACCCAAACGATTAACTCCTGGGAGACAAATGCTCCAAAGTGAACCCAGGGCACTGAAGCTGGCATGAAGCAGCAGTGGCTAGATATCAATACATTCCAGGAACTATCCAAAGAAAAGTGCACAACTGACAACGTGATCTGAGACACCATGCCTCCCTGGCTGTGTTTCGTAAGAGAAAAGCGAAAGGGAAGTCAAGGGGGAGGCTCAGAAATAGAAGAGCTGCTATCAGAGGTTTCCTGCGATGACACCAGACAACTCTTTCACCTGCCCCTCGGATACAGGATGGACAGGGAAGCGCATGGGCCGTACCTGATAGTGATGGGTCTCTCTCTCTGGGCACATCTCCATTCTCTGCGCTCACTTTTCCAGAACCACTCCTGCCATGTTCACCATTGGTTAAATCTGTCTTCTCAGGAGTTGTTGGTTTGCTGTGTGCCTGGCTCTGTTTCAAACGATTGAACTTTGGGGACACTGCTGCAGCTTGGATCACAGGGGACTGGGGTTTCGAATGGATTGGTTTTTCCAATTCTCTGGCCTCCTGCAACTGAAAGGCAACGAAAAAGGGATTCAATCTAAATGGATCCAGCATTTTGATAAGGAACAGAAAATACATCAGCCTGTTGCATAAAAAATTTCCAAACAGAAGGATAGAATTTAAAAAAGGAAATAAATTCCTGCAGCAAACTCAAAGCAAATTCTGAATGCAAATTTCAAAACCCATGCTAGATTCTCTCTCTGCTTTTTAAAGCAAGGATAAAAACAGAGTGCAGAGAACTCAGAGGAGGAAGGGATTGATTTTAAAATGTTATGACTCTTCACCAAGCGCCGAGGCCACACATGAAACAGTTCACAGCATGGGATGGTGTCCCGCCCCCCAGCAGCTGATAACTGCTACCGCTCACCACTTGGTTTTCCATGCGGGTGAAAATGACGTTCAGCATCTGAGTAAGAGTAGCCTTGGCAGTGGTTTGATTGATGAGATTTCTGCTGGCCAGATAGATATTGTAACATGTCCTGACCGTCTGCAGGATAGTACCCTCGTGAATTTCAATGTGCGGGGACGTCACTGCAGTCAGAAGAGCCTAAAACAGAAATTCGCAACCTTCACCTTCACGAGCACCCACCTCCCATCCTCTCACAGCCGAACTTTTCTACACGGTTTGGCTTTGTTTTTAATTTGGTTTGGTTTAAGAAGATGGCTCTGCAAACTAAACTGGATGATTAGTACCAAAAACCAACCCCCTACTGCTTTGAGTTTAAACACAATTATTAACTCCATAGAATACAAGTCATTTAAAGTACATAAGTTGTGCTGAAGTGGGCTTTCTATCAGCTTACTTTTTAAAAAGCCAAAAATAGAGACTTCTCTCAGGAGGGAAAGTGCTCCAACTTGATCTCACCTACGCCAATCAAAAAATATACATGTTTTGATGGGGGGGGAGGGTCAATTTCGGAGTTCCCTGGTGGGTTTTCAAGGGAGCTTCAGGAAAGGTGTGGCTAACAGGGAGCTCCCTCACAAAGCTAATACATCCAGGATTTAAGATTTGAAACACTGACCGCACCCATCCTGATCGGTTCTCTGACAAGCAGACGGGACCACCCCAATGCCAAACCATTCCTGGCAGCAGAAATGGAACAGGGCGAAGGAAAGGGAAGGTAAGAGGACAGGGGCAAATTGGTGATAAAAGTATCAACACGAGGACCTGCTGAGAAATGGCAGTCTGGGAATCGAGAATTTCGAGGGGAAAGAGCAGAGGATTTGAAGTCAATTTAATTCACAAGCAATTTATGTAGTTATGAGCGGAACTGTTTACTTTGAAAACACACCTGGTTCCACTCTTCTTGTCTCAGTCCATGCTAATCAGTTCTGACACTTAACAAAAGATCTAAGTGATGCTTACATTTTTCTGTTCCAGCTCAGCACCTCCTGAGACAACTAACACATGGTAAATTAAAAAGCTAAATTCCCAAGGGCGATGAGCTTTCTCATTTAAAATCCAGACCAGGCAGACAGACAGAAATACCTTAATTATTTGTAACTGAACTCCTTCATCGGTCTGAGGGCCTTGAAAACAACTGCAAATGGTTTCAACAATCCTGTCAATCAGCCGCTTCCCGGGGGCTCCACTGTCGGGGGCATTGCCGGTGATGTGCCCATATGCGATGAGTTTCTAAACACAGAAATCATAGACATGAGAAGTTTCTGCCAGGTCAGGGCTGAGGCCGTCCACAGCAGTAAGAGGCAGGCAGTGGGCTCAGCCTTTAACTTCCGGTTCCCACACAGATCTCTCTGCTCTCCTGGGTGCAGGGGGCACAGCCACCCTGAGAGCGTAGCATCCAGCCTGACTCCCAATGGCAGAAGAGCCCACGATGGTGGAAAAGGCACGTGTAGAACAGCCCCCAGCGCAAAATCACTTGTGTAAAAAATGGAGCGATTAAAAACTATACATAATAGACAGAAAGTAGTCAGCGGCTGCCTAGACCTGGGGGGATCCCAGGGAAACAGGGAGTGACTGCTGATGAGCAAAAACGGGGCTTCTTTCTGAGGATAAAGATGGTCTCTAATTAGACTGTGGTGAGGGCTCCACAACTCTGTCAATATACGAAAGTCACTGAACTGTATACCTCAGATGGGTGAATTGTACGCATGTGAATTATATCTCAAGCTGCTAAAAAACTTTTTTTTTTTTTTCTAACAGTAAGATACATAAAAAACTAATGATAACATGGTTTGCTTGAGCGCAGGGAGAACTAAGCAGCTGTAGGCAGGGGTGGGACTAACACATTTTGTAGAGCAGGCTTTCATTCTTTTTGAATGTTGAATCAAACCATGTTGGTGTATTTTCTATCCCAAAAATTAAAGTAAAAAAACTAACTGACTTCTACACCTACGTTATCAAACTGCATGTCACCCGTGCGGCAGCCTCTTCAGATGAGAGGCTGCTTGAGCTGTGCCCTCTCGGTCAGGTGACAGATCAGTTTGGACAGGGGCCACCTGCCTGCCTGGGCCACCTCACGCCTGACCTGGATTTCATCAGGGACAATCTGAGAGCTGGAAGGGAACTCAAAGGTCAGGATGGTTTCAAAGCCTGGCTGAGATTCATGGTGACCTGAGGGAGCTCGGTACAAACACAGATTCCTGGACCTCAACACAAACTTCCTCTAACAGAACTTGTTGGGTGGAGCCCAGGAATGGTTTTTCTCCAAGTCTTCCAGGTTATCCTGATGGCTGACCAGATAAAAAGAACCACTCATCTGCTACAAGCCCTCTGGGATCCATGAATTCTAAGGCACCCTCTGCTTCCAGTGACTTAGTAAAGACTCTGACAAATGCTGTTCTGTTCTTTATCTTTTTGGTTTCTGGCGTGTCGCATTCTTCATCTACCTGCCCAGAGAGACACAGCTCCTGAGGCGATCCACAGTGCCGCCACCACTGCAACAGGAAGATGCGCCACCCTGCGGAGGCCAGATGCTGTTTCTCAATGGCTCTTCCCCATCATTAGCCTCGAAAGCGCCGCCATTCAATAAGCAGGAAGAAAAACAGATGGAAAGAGAGTGACTGAGAGCACAAATACGACACTGCTGGATCAAGTGACCGAGTGAGCAAGAGAGAGGCCTGCACACACTCTGCTGCTCAAGACCAACCCCAGAGAGCTCCAGACGGAGGCGGGGAGGTGCTCAAGTGTGTTTTTGAAGAACAAGTCCAGATGCCTTTTACCTCATCTGCTCTCATCGCTGCTCCCCATGCGGGCTTCCCGTGAGGGCAGCGCCAGCCGCCTGGTAAATGAGCTCTGGTGCCAGCCACCTGGTAAATGAGCTCTGCTTTTGGACACTGCTGACTCCTTACTCCTAATGGACTCAAGTCCGTTTTGAATACTGGGTTATGAGTGGGATGGTCTATGAGCTCCTAAAATGTGAATGCTGATAAGCAGGCCCCACAGAACCCAACACTGATGGTGCAAAGCGAAGATGGAGGTGAATTACAGATGTTTAATTCAAATATAAAAAAAGATTGGAAGTATTCGCCCCTCTATGCCCTCCTTAAAGGGCACGTTACCGTTCCAATGGAAAAGGGTTTTAAGTATAATTTTACTCCCTTGTGAGGCAGGGCCGGAAGAAAGCAGAGTTCCTGCAACCTGTGGGTCTTTCTAGTTCTGCCTTCTCACCCTTCCTTGTGCCGGATGTTGTTTTGGCACTGGGGGTACAACAGTGATAAGACAGTCCTTTTTCTCACAGGGGCAGAAGCGTGCTTGGCAGGCTCACTTGAGGAAGGTGGTCTGCACAGTGAGTGAGGTAGAAAGTACTAGCAGGTGTAAGCAAAGGATGGACATGATGGGATACATTTCTAAAGGCTCCGCCCGGCTCCTGAGTACAGAACAGGCTGGAGGGCAACAGCAGTGGAAGCCGGGCACCCATGATGAGGCCACCTCAACTGTCTAGGGGGGAAATGCTGGTGGCTTGGACCATGAGGGACTGACAGAGATGGAGAGTAGAAGTTCCTGTCTTATTCTTTGCTGATGCGAAGCAGGGATGGGAAGAAGGGCCGAGGAGGGAGGCCTCTGGGCAGCTGGCTCACTGATACTTGTGTCCAAGGAGGCTGCTTGCACAGGGATGCTACTTGTCAATGCCCCTCTAGACAGGGAGGGATAAGTAAAATGGCTGCATAACACATCATTTATCAGTCCACAGGAAT
>NW_006770868.1:3002055-3016243 GCF_000442215.2 Lipotes vexillifer
TGTAGTGTTCTGGCATTAAAAACACTGGTATAAAAAGCAAGTCACAGAAAAATCTGTACAAGTATAAATGATATATGATATAATTTCCAGCTACTACAGCTGAGTTGAAGAGTTGAAATGAAGACCATACGACCTACAAAGCCTAAATATTTAGCATGTGGTCCTCCACAGAAAAATGATATCATAAGTGATATCATTTATGTTTAAAAAAAAGAAAGAAAAAAAGAAAGAAAAAGAGAGAGGAAATTATACACCTAAATAGGCAACTGGGTTTGGGGTTAGCAGTCCAAGAGCCTTCAGCCTTAATCTGTAAAGTTCTAAAAGAAATTTCTAACAGAGAATATAGTCAGGTACAATTTATATTATTACAATAGATTTTAAAATGTGCTTTAAAAAATCCAAAGTCTTTTAGAAATAAGAGATAAAGGATAATGCTTGTGGGTTTCCCTGGTGGCGCAGTGGTTAAGAATCCGCCTGCCAATGCAGGGGACACAGGTTCGAGCCCTGGTCCGGGAAGATCCCACATGCCGCGGAGCAACTAAGCCCGTGCACAACTACTGAGCCTGCGCTCTAGAGCCCGCGAGCCACAACTACTGAAGCCCGCACGTCTACAGCCCGTGCTCCGTAACAGAGAAGCCACTGAAATGAGAAGCCCACGCACCGCAACAAAGAGTAGGCCCCGCTCACTGCAACTAGAGAAAGCCTGTGCACAGCAATGACGACCCAACACAGCCAAAAATAAATAAATTTATTAAAAAAAAAAAAAAAAGATAATGCTTGTGGTACGAACCAGATGGCTCAGACCAGTGGTTTCCTACAGCCTTACATAGAAAGAAAATATTAGAAGTCTGTTTCTATCTACTTTTTTGTCCTACCCTTTCAAAAGGTCTGTTTTTGTATTGTTTATAATGTACATAATTTATTAACAGTAGTATCTGTATATAATCTTATAATTGAAGAAATACGTATATTCTGAGAGAATATTCTCAAAAATAATTTCTGTGGTCGGTATGTGCCCAGAAAAACTTGAAGATCACTCACTAGTTTAGGCAAAGCCTGAACTAACCCTCCTTCCTTCAGTCCTGGCCCTGGGGGAGCGTGTGGCGACCAGGTGCTGGAGAAAAGGAATAAGGAGAATCTTTATCACTTGGGAGAAGTGAGAAGGGAAGGCTCTGGGCTTCTCCCTGTGGGGGAGGGAATGCTGAGCTCTGTACTCACAGCAAACCAAACCCAGAAGCACCTTTGCTACCCCATCATCTCTCCATGCTCAAAAAGGGACTCCTTAAAATGCCCAGGGCACATTATGGATGCCTCTGCAGCTGGCTTCAACCCTGCCAAAACCAACCTTTACTCCTAGACACTGGCCCTCCATTTCCAAGGCAGAAGTCACATCACCCACACTGGGAAAAGCCAGTCAAAAAGGTTTGCAAGGACAAACCCCAAGAGGAAATGAATTTTTTCATTCAGTATTCCAGGGAGCACCCAGCCACTTTCTAATGTCATAAAAAGGATGATACATTTTGCATTTTGTATACTAACCAAAGAAATCTTAGTGTACCTATCAAATTACAGAGAACTTCCATTCTGAAAAAGAGAGTGAACCACATGCCAAAAGCCTCAAGACAGGTACTGCACTCAAGTCGCTGAAGCACAGCAGGACGTCAATGTCTCCATCAGAAATCATGCTCACACGCACACAGAGTTCCAGAAACAGACTATTTCCAGGAAAACACAGCATATTTTTAATTAAAGAGGCCAGACTACAGGGTAATAGTTAAGAGCCGAGGTCAGCAGCCTTTTTCTGTAGAGGACCACATGCTAAATATTTAGGCTGTGAAGGTCACATGGTCTCCGTTCCAACTCTTCCAACTCAGCTGTAGTAGCTGGAAAGCAGCCATATAGATAATACATCAACGAAAGGGCATGGCTGGTGTTATGGACTGAACGGTTCTGTTTCCGCAATTCCTATGTTGAAGTCCTAACCCTCAATATGATGGTATTAGGAGGTGGGGCCTTTGGGAGGTGATTAAGTTTACATGAGGCCATGAGGGTGGGGTCCTCATGATGGGATTAATGCCCTATAAGAAGAGACCAGACACCTAGCTTGCTCTGTCTGCCATGTGAGGACACAGTGAGGACTTGGCCATTTACAAATCAGGAAGACGGCTCACCAGGAACTTAATCAGCTGGTACTTTATCTTGGACTCCCCAGCCTCCAGAACTGTAGGAAATAAATGTCTCTTGTTTAAGCCACGCAGTCTGTGGTATTCTGCTATATCAGTCTGAACAGATTAAGGCAGCTATGTTCCAATAAAACTTTATTTACCAAAGCAGGCTGCAGGCCAGATTTGGCTCATGGCATAAGGACCCCTGATTAAGAACATAGGCTCGGGGTAAACAAGTCCTAGACATCCACCCAATCCCATCACTGCCTGGCCAGGGGAACTTGGCAGGGCTGATCATTTTATTCTCCAAGCCTCAGTTTCATTGATTCTAAAATGAGGATGAGAGTAGGAACCTCAGGTGGTTGTTGGGAAGATTAAACACGATGATGGGGATAAAGCACTTAGCACAGGGCCCAGCACAGGCTGAGTGCTTAATACACTGGCATTGTTTAGGACATCAATAATGTTAACTATCAGGACCAGCTTCCAAACTAAACCTTAACATGAGGACAAAACAGCAAATTATGCCAAATTTCCTCTGAAAATGTTCACAGCAACAAATATTTTAGGATAGAAGTAGGATTTGAGCCTGCCACTTTAAAATTCTTGGCTCATTACATGTTCCACATAGGGCAATCTGTACAGAATTATACTGAATGAGAAAATGGCTTTTCATTTAGAAGAGCTGCTTCTGTGAAGAAACTCTCATCAATTTTCAAGTATAGGTATATCAAACAAGAGAAATTAATAGAGTAAATATTAGACTAGAGATGCCAAAGATGTGGCATGCCCACCGCCACTTGGCAGTCCTGTTCCTCAGCAGACATAACCAATCAATCATGGCACTTTCTCAAGAAACCCAGATGAGGTTCCAGGTATTTTTTCAACACAGCTTCCAAGCAATAAAATATAGAACCTATTCACTATTCCTGTTCTAGAAAGTACTGATAAATTGTGGCTCTCTCCACTGTATTTTTTAAAATTTATCAAGCTCTTTTCATTGCTGTAGCTCACCCACTGGGGTTAAAAACAAATGTTTCTGAGGTAACCGGAAGCTTCATGAGTAGATCTTAGGAAAAATACAAGAATGCTGGACTGGGAATTAAGAAGCCCAAGTTGTAGTCCTGTTTCTGTCCCTCACTATCTGCACGTCATTGGACAAGTCACCCTAACTTCTCCACTGCTGCTTTTTCACCAGTAAAAAGTAACTTATAACAAGGTTACTTATGGCCCTAAGTACAGTCGATCCTCATTATTCACAGGTTTGTACTTGTGAATGTGCCCGCTCACTAAAATTTGTAAGTCCCCAATCAATATTTGGGACGCTTTTGTGGTCACTTGCAGACACCTGCAGCGCAGTGAAAAATTTGAATCACTTGATGCACAAGTTCCTGGCTCAGGTCAAACAAGGAGACACTCTGCCTTCTTGTTTCACCTCTCATATCGTAAACAGTGTCTTTCTTGGGATCTATTTATTGCCATGGTTTCCACATTTTTGTCCTTCTCGTTGGTGATTTCGCCATTTAAAATGGCCCCCATGCACAGTGCTAAGCGCTGTCTAGTGCTGTCTCTGTAGGATGTGCCCTACAGAGAAATGACGTGTGATCAGCTTTGTTCAGGCATGTGTCATAGTGCTGTTGACCATAAGTTCAATGCTAACAAATCAACAATATATATTAAATAAGGTGTCTTTAAACAGAAACACACAAAGAATAAAGTTACGTACTGATCAGCTGATGAACACGTGACCAGAGAGGCTCACAGGAACCTAGCCCTGTATTCCCTCCAGGAACAATGCTTCAGGGTTTGCTAATTCCGTGTTCACAGCAACTTTATAGACCATCACCACAAATAATGAGAGTCGATGATATCTATTTTTCTACTTGGCATTATGAATATTAATGCCATCAATAAAGAAGCAGCATTAAATATCTTATGTACCCGCATATGTACCAAATATTCCAATCAATGCTAAAGGTTTCATTTAGGAAAACATACATAAGAGAGATCAACAAAATACTTCGAGAGAAACAAATTCTTTTTTAGGTAAAGAGGTCAGACCTCTCGTTCTTCCCTCCCTCACAAGACCTCCATAAAGAATGAGCTGAAAGGCTTCCCTGGTGGTGCAGCGGTTGAGAGTCCGCCTGCCGATGCAGGGGACGCAGGTTTGTGCCCCGGTCCGGGAAGATCCCACATGCCATGGAGCGGCTGGGCCCGTGAGCCATGGCCGCTGAGCCTGCGTGTCCGGAGCCTGTGCTCCGCGACGGGAGAGGCCACAACAGTGAGAGGCCCGCATACCGGAAAAAAAAAAAAAAAAAAAAGAATGAGCTGGAATGCTCCTTTCTCCATCACCTCCGGAAGCATTCTGAGTACCAGGGGGTTACGGGCACAGATCCTGTGCAAAGGACTACCTGTGGCTTGAGAGAACATCCTTTATACCACCAAGTTGAAACACGGTACCTGCAAGCAGTCGAGGGATGTGCTGACCACCCGTGGGGACTTGGACTGGCAAGCCAGCTCAAATGGAAGGAAATACTTGTCAGCTTCAATGAAGTTTGCCTTTGGTGGTGCAGTAGCACCAAGCCTAGGAAAAAAGCAGGAGAGGGCCGGAGAGGGGAAATGAAAAAAAAAAAAAAAAAGAGCTTGCTTTTCCTACCCCCCACTCTAACTTCCCATCTCACTTGCAATCATTTAATTAAAAGTGCCTGCAAACTGCATCTGTGGGGCTAGACAATGAAAAGTTTAAACACATGCATTAGGAAAAAACACCAAGGGGCCACAGGCAGAGAACAAGGTCTCTGATGAGCAAGCTCTATCGACAGCGGCCTGGACTGAATCCTGGCACCTGCCACGTCAGAGCTGTATTTCTGAAATGGGACTCACTGGCTTCATTACTATGAAGATGAGGAGCAGCCCCTTAACAGAACAAGCTGCCCTCCTGCCTGAGGAAGCATGACACACAAGAGACAAGGGCTTTGCCTCTTCTGTCAAGAGAAGGTACAACAGCACTAACTTGACCTTCCTTATCCTTTCCTCCAAATATGCAGGTGTTGAGCCAGTAACCTGTTAACTCGGTATCAGTTCAAACACATACAGAGTCTTGCCACGTGCCCAGCGCTGTGCTAGGAGAGTGTGTGCCACCCGAGGATCAGAAATATGGGAAAACATGCAGAGAAAGGGGTTCCCACAGCCACCACCTACTACTCCCTTCATACTGCACTTCAGCAAGGAGAACATGCCCAGGCTTACCTTTGCTTTTCTATTTCTGCTTTAATTTCATCTGGTGGGGAAGAAAGAAAGGCATGTTAGGAGCATGCAATATGTATATTAAAAAAAACAAATATAACAAAATACTGAAAGCTATCTAAGTAGGGGGATGATGATCTTTTTCTCTTTTCCACATTTTCTGTAAGTATATATACTTTTTCTTTAGCACTTAAAAAAATTGTGGTAAATATGCCTAACACAAAATTTACCACATTAACTATTTTTAAGTGTACAGTTCGGTGGCATTAAGTACATTTATATTGTGCTAAGGCATATATAATTTTTATGAATTAAAGTTAATTTATAAACCTTTACCATGGAGGGTACGACAACTACATGGTTATGGTTATGGAATAGTGCCAACACTCAGAAGTCACAGTCTCAAAGAGAGATCATCTTATTTCCAGGAGAACAAGACTTTGTGCCATTGAGACAAGAACGTCCTATATCTAAACATGCCAGACTCCCCCACAGCCACTTAGTCGAATGCATTCCTACGTGTCAGGCTTGGCAGGCTCGCGGTATTATCAAAGCAGGCCAGTGAAACATGTCTACCTGAATGCCATGTATTCAGATAACCTCCAAAAGGCCAGCCTTCTTCACACAATCTCTTGAGAGCCAGTGGTCTGGATATGGCATTAGTTATCCTAGCAACCCCAGAACACAGTTCTGGAAGTGACAAGTTTCCTTTTCCTGGACAACTCTATTCTAAACTGACCTTTAGGAAGTGAAAACCGAGTAACTGGACTCACTAGAGGTGGCAATTTTAACCTTCAAGCCACTCTTTCAATGTCCTCTTACTACACACATAAGAAAACAGAAGAGGAACACCAGATGACTAATATCAAACATTTCGCTCATGGACCACAAGGCCTGTGACACACAGGGTCTGCTAAAGAGAGCTCTGTGGCACGGCTCCTGCTCCTCTGGGACAAGAATCCCCTCAGGAAGTAGCTCTGGCCTCCTCTAGCTGAGGCCCCAGGCTGTGGGAGTGGCCCGGGAAATCCAGCCCAGGAGGCTGGTAGCCAAGCTTTCAGCTTGCAGAAATCAACATGCATAATGTCAAGACTCTGCTTGGTGGTAATATTATCTGTCACTGTGACGTGTCAGAGGGGCAATGATGCCGGAACTGAAATGCAAGGGTTCCTTCCAGTCATGGTTACCTTATTAGAGTTAAGTTTAGATGTTAAGTGTATCTGAAGCAATTAGGCATTTGTTAGAGTCTGTGCTGACCTCTGAGCTCTAAAATAGTCTGTTCTAGAATGCCACTGGTGTCAACCCACCAGTTGACAAATCAATCACCAGGACTGCTACTTACTCACTGAGGCACTAAGGGTAATCAAATCAAAGACCTATGGAGGCCAGGCAGGAAACCTCCTGGAGAGACACAGGTGGGTATAAGACATCAGGGGCAGGGAGGACCCCCTCCCCACCCAACAGGGCATGGAGTGCAGCAGAGTCTCAGTCCCAGCTGATTGAGCCCAGAGGTGCCCGTTGTTCTGATTTTTCCAGAAGTCAAAATCTGGATTTTAAGTGAAAACTCCAACTGTAATTAGAAGTAATTTCAGCTGTTTAAAAAAGTTATGCTCAGGGACTTCCCTGGCAATCCAGTGGTTAAGACACCACACTTCCAATGCAGGGGGTGCTGGTTCCATTCCCGGCCAGGGAACTAAGATCCTGCAAGCCGTGAGGCATGGCCAAAAAAAAAAAAAATTATGCTCAAATGAAACTCGTTTGCAGGCTGCCCTGACCTTACACTACCAGTTTGTAACCTTTGTCTTAAGGGAGAGGGAAGAATCAAGGAGAAAGAAATTCACTGGCAGTGGAAAACTAACTGCAGGGGATAAAGGACTATGACCAGTACAAAGAAAACAAAACATCCCCGTTTTATACAAGCAAAATGTTGCCAAAGAACAAAGAGCAACTAAGGAGCCAGAGGACCAGGGTTTGAGGCCAAACTCTGCTATATCTTACAGATGAAGAGACAAGATCCAGAAAGGTTACAAGCCAGTGAGAGGTGGAGCTGCGACTTGAACCCAGAAAATTAGGCTCCCAAGCCTGTGTTCGTAACCTCTTGGGCAACTTGGCTCTCAAATAAGCATGTCGAGTTACTCCGTAACCTATAAGTGCGAAACAATATAAACACTGGTTTTGCATCGTTAATTCAAAGCGTGAATACTGTGTTCGTACTGCTCCGTGAGCCTCATCCGGCCTCCAGGAGCCTATTTACAACCCAGGCTCTGGAATCCCCCCACCTCTTTTTCTGGCCTGATGGGACAGGACCACAGGAAGGTGCACCCTGGTTTTCCGATGGGAATGAACAAGGACCAGTGTGACTTGAGCAGGGCAGGGCATAGCCCTCCACAGTGAGCAGTACCTACTGCAGAAGACCAAGAAACTGCGATCTTCACAAAACACGTGATCACAGATTTCCTTTAGTCTTCTTAATCTATATTTAAGTATTCCCACAAGTATGAGGAATTGTTGCACTCTCTAGAACACTCTTTGTTAAAGAAAAAAATTTGAAAAATCCTCTCCACAAGGCCCAGTAGGGGTCCAGATGAGGAGAAGCCCCTGGAGGGCAGTGGAGGAGGGGCCTGAGCAGACCTACGTTTGGACAGATCCCTCCGGCTGCAGTTTTGAGTATAAAGAGGAGGGTGGACAGCATAGAAGCAGGGAAGCCAATCAAGAGGCTGCTGCTAATAACCCAGGCAAGCATTAGTGGGGGCTGGGGCCAGGGCGGGGACAGAGACGGATGAGCATGAGCCACAGGAAAGCTGGAAATGGCCTGAGGGTAGTAGGTCCATATAGTCTGACCCAACAGTTGGCTTCTAGATATATTTGGATAATACAATATTTTTTTCCATTGAAAAGAGGCAGGGGACTTCCCTGGTGGTCCAGTGGTTGAGACTCCGTGCTTCCACTGTGGGGGGCACAGGCTCGATCCCTGCTTAGGGAACTATGATCCCATATCCCACATGCTGCATGCAGCGTGGCCAAAAAAAAAAAAAAGAGGCAGGGAAAAAAAAAAAACAGGGAAAAGGTGTGTGGCATGAGGTCCCATAGACCACTTGACATAGCCTGGTGTGGTGAAAGACAAGAAATGGGTTGGAAGTTCCGAAAGAAGATGGACATCTATTAGCTGAATGATGCCAGGTGGGTTATTAAACCTCCCTGAATCTTGATGTCTTACTCTAAAAAAAATGAGGATGATAAAAAGCAGCCCCATATGCTCCAGAGACTGTAACTAGGCAGTTGGGTGTAGGTAATTCTTTTAACAAACCCGAAGCATTGATGGCTAAGGCAGTGTCAGGCATACACAGGTGGTCAATAAATGTCCGTTCTCTCGCTCTTATCTTAAAACAGGAGTCAGTAATAGTGCAAAATCTCTAGTGCCATCGGTGGAACGACAGAAAGCCAAGGGAAAGAAGAAAATCAGTGGAACACAAATCATCATAATAACTGCTGACATTCGCTAGGGGCAGGTGCCCATTTGGTCCTCCTTACAACTGAGGAAGACAAGAGACTCATCTCCTAACCATATACAGTGAGGAATCTGGACACAGAGAGGTGAAGTCACCTACCCACAGTCACAGTAGGAAGTGCCACTACAGGATTCACACCCAGGTCGTCTGCTCCACAGCCAAAAAGGAGGAGGATGGGTGAGGGAGGAGGAGTAGATGGTGGGCGCACTTGCTCCAGTTTATTACCCTGCCTTTTAACAGGCACTGCTCTCCCAACAGCCAACTGGGCAATTAGCAGCAATAAATAAGCAGGCTGGAAAGGAGCCAGACCTGAGTGGGGTGGAGCAGCTGCACCTGAAAAGCCACGCTGTCTTCCTGGGAAATCCTTCCTGGCCATCACTGTCAGTTAGGAACCTCGGGTCACACCTCCTCATTCATCAATGACTTTGGCACCAGCTCACATTCTCTGCTCCACTCCCAAGCTAAGTCCAACAATGACCACGACCAAGCTCAACAACGTCATCCCGGGTCAACCCCCCAAAGCCCCACGACATCCCTTGGAACCTTCACCTCCCCTCACACGTCTGATCTGCATACCCCTCTCTACTATGCAAACCAACACTACCCTCAGCTCCTCCTCCACCCCAAGTCAGCCTGGTGTGGCTGCCCACACTCTGAATCTTGTCCCTGTTTGGAACTGTGCTACTTCTAGCTGCTGCCTGTTCTCCGCCCACAACCTCCTTTCCTTCCAGATGACCTACTAACTGCTCCCAGTAGGACCCTTCTTTGGCCTGTCAGACCTGACAAGGCCAAGAACTTGTCAGCTTTCCCCTTTTTTCATTTTCCAGGATGGATCCCATTACAGGATTGTTATCTGAATGACAGCCAAACAATAGGCTTGACTCTCTCTGACTTTTAGTCTTAACTTCTGGCAAAATCCCAAACTTAGATTATATGACCCTCTCCTCTGACCTGTCTCCACCTAACGACTAGACCTCTGACTACAGGGCAAGTTGGTAGGTCTATAAAGGCCCTAATCACCAACCACAATGGAACCCTAAATACTGCCAGTTAAGCTCACCACCTCCAACTCTCCACAAAGACTACTGCACATTTCTCTACTCTCTTCAAATTACCCCATCTCTCCCTCCTAGTCATCACCATTCATCTTTACTCACAACCAATGGAGCAGCCTATTTCATGCAGAAATCAGAAGCCAACACGAGGAGACTCCCTCAGCTTCCTGTTGGCCAATCTACAAACTCACCTACTTCTGTACCCAGCCTGCACTCTCTCCTGCTAGAAAACAGTGTCAAGCCCCTCCAACTCTGCAGTCTCCCATCCCTACTGCCTCCTGAGGAACTATCTAGAATCTGATCACTTCTCACACACTGGACCACCCCCATTACCCCAGACCAAGCCACCATCATCTCCCAGCTAGACTAAGAGCCTCTTAACTGGTCTCACAGCTTCAGCTCTCACCCTTCCTCCCGGCCCACATCTTTGTCTACACAGCAGCCAGAGGGATTCCCTTAAAATGTAAATCAGATTACATCTGCTCAAAATAGATTATCCATAACCATCATAATGTAAATCTGATTAACATCTGCTCCTTTGCACAAAACGCCACTGGCTTCTCATCTCACAGAATAAAAACTCACAATCTTGACCTTGGCCTCTGAGCCTCTAAAACATCTGGCCCCCTGCTATCCCTCTGATCTCACCTCCTACCACCCAGCCCCCAGCTTACTTGTTGCCTGTCCTGTTCAGGGCCTTGGCACTTGCTCTTCCTGCCACCTGGAATGCCCTCCCTCCCCCAGATATCCACAAGGCTCACTCTTCCCTTCCTTCAGATGACTGTTCAAATGTCACCTCTTCAGAGAGGCCTTCCCTCACCACCTAAAACTGCCCTCCTTGTGATTCTGGGCCACCTTACCTGCTTTATTTTTTCACTTTACACCAATTTTTCCTAGTTTTTCATCACAGTATTTACCACCCTTGACATACTTTGTATCAGTTCACTTATTCTCCATCTTCCCCAGCAGAATTATAAACTCTGTGATAACAGAGACTTCCGTCTGTTTTGTTCACTGCTGAATCCCCATTATCTAGGAATTCCTAGACACAGAGCAGGCACTCAGTATTTGCTGAATGAATAAACTGTCCTTTCTCTTTCTTGCATTATTTAACCTCTCCCTTAACTGGCTCCCTTCCCGATGACATTTAAACAAGTTCAAGCCTCTTCTACCTTTAAGCAAAGAAAAATATAAAACCAAAAACTCCCACGATCCACATCTCCATCCTCTCCTTCACACCCCAGGCAAAGCCCTGGAAAGAGTTGTGTCTGTTTCCTCACCTCCCATGCATGCCCCAACCCATTCCAGTCTGGTTTTCACCTTCACTGCATCAGCAAAACAGCTCAAGCTAAGGTCACCCATGACCTGCATGTCTCTAAGTCTGATGGGCAATTTTCCAGTTGCCATCTGACCTGGCCTCCTTGCAGCATTTGACCTGACTGACCTCCCCCTCCTCGAAATTTTCTCGACTTCCGGCTTCATAAGCACCCATTCTCATCAGCCCTCTGCTTCTTGTCCCATCTCTTCTCCATTTCCTTGGCAGACACAGCCTCCTCTGCCCAGCCAGGTAGGCCAGGGTTCCTCGGGCCCAGGCTCTCCTGCCTCTCCTTTTCTGTACACTCTCCCCCACAGGCCTTCGCAGCCTCAACTGCATCTTCAATTCCCACCTGGGCTCAGATGACCCCAAAATCTTGATTTCCGGTGCTGGCCTGCCTTATGAACACAAGGATCGTACATCCATCCACTTCCTATTCCACCTGCCCAACTGGATGCTCAAAGGCAGGTGAAACTCAACACATCCAAGTCCCAACTCAGATCAAGCTCCTCCACCCACCTCTCCCTAGATGGTCTTCCCACTCCCATCTAAAAGAACTGCACCATTATCCATCCAGTTGCGTGAGTCAGAAACTTAAGAGTCAGCTTTACTGATCCACTTTCTCGTGTTCTTACCCAATCCATCACCAGGTTTTCTTAGTTTTACCTTCTAAACAAGTGGAGATACATTCACTTTACTCTGTTACTACTGTCACTACTTAAGTCCAGGCCACCAGCATCTCTCCCTTGGATGATGGTAACTGCCTTCTCACTGGTCCCTGGGCAGTCCCTCTGGTTTTCCTCGAAGATGTTCTGAACATAATGACTAAAGTGATCTTTCCAAAATACAAACCTGTTTATCCCATCACCTTCTTCCCTGTTTAGAACTCTGCAGTGTTATCTCACTGCTTTTGGTCTAAAAATCAAACTCCTCAACATAACCTCCAAGGTCTTGCATGGTAGGACCCTGCACTACCTGTCCCACCTTATCCCCAAAACCTCTCCCCCTTCATTTGCCATGCTCCAACCACACAGTGGCCTCTTTCAGTTTCTTTTAAAAAAATTATTATTAAAGCTTTTAAAAAATTTTGAGGTAACTACAGATTCACAGGCTGTTGTATCTTTTAGTTTCCTTAACCATCATATTCCTCTCTGACACAGGGCCTTTGCATATGCTGTTCCCCTTCCTGCTGCCATAATGCCTCTCACCCTAACCTATTTAATTTCTATTTATCATTCAGCTCTCAAGACTTCCTCAGGGAAGCTTTCCTTCATCCCTTTGTCCACTCCCCTTGTGGGACCAGGTTCCTCTCCTTCATAGGAGCTGTCAGGTTGTTAGTATGACTCAGAGGACGTGATCATCTGAACAGTCCCCTTCTTCCCCATTAACTGCAAACACCATGAGAACAGGGTCTTTGTTTGTTTTGTTTTCCTTGCATCATGACACCTGGTATGACACCCAAATAAATATCTTCTGAATGAATGTCACCCTGGTTTAGTCAGAAGGACTATATAGAGAACAAGTATGCACTGACTACTCCTTAGGACAGAGGGAAAATTTAAGAATTCTAGGTCCTAGCACAAGAAGGCTGTTCTCCCCACAAGTCTATAAAACCTAATGAAATACCTAATTAAAAAGCTAAAAGACTCATTTACAACCAAGACAGTAAACCCAAAGAAGCTTCTTATAGGAAGACTCCAGGAATGAATTCGCAAACAGTTAAGTATTTTCTAAGATAACCTTGCTGGAAAGAAAGTCAAGTATTTTCCAGGCAGGCCCCCTCAGCCTGGTGAAAAAGAACTAAATACAGTTCTGAGCTATTTATATAGGAGACTCCATGTACTTGCTGATTAAGCACACGTTTTCACAAGTTTGCTCTTTTCCATAAAGAATGGTCTCACTGTTTTCCCCAGCGCTGCTTACGGTTTCCCCTGAGATTTACAAGTACAGGACAGAGCTCTAAATTTTTCCAACCACTTGCCTCACCAGTGTCGAAATGTCAGACACCAGCAAAGATGTCCATAAACCAACCAACAAGGGAGGCAGGAAGAACGAGTATTCAGTTCCTTCTCCTTTAAATATGGTAACACCAATGCCTCTGAATTTTAGTAGGTCATTTGTTAGGTGCCAGATACGGTGTCAGTTATTTACTGCGTTAGTTCATATAACCTTTACAACAATCCTGTGACACAGGCATTATCACCTTTCTCATCTCAGGAAACCAAGGCTCCGAGAAGCTAAATGATTAGTCCAGGATCACAAGACCAATCAATAAGCAAAGTTTCAAACGCACCTCCCAATGAATTTTCTGCCAATCCAACAAATAAATGCTTTTCAATAATCAAAATTCAATTTTTAGTGCTGCTTCTAGACAGAGAACCTCCTCCTGCAGAATCACTATAAAGCTTTTCAACAAAAAGTAATGTCAGGGTCCCAAGTCCTATTATTTCTCAAAAGTTTTATAATCTACAGCACATATAAACAAGATGTTTAATCAAAACACCCGACTTTGCTAACATTAAAGGTTTTATTTTGTGTTTCAATTGAAAGCCTTACTTTATGACAATTTAGGGATATTTTTGGTATTTTTCAAATTTTGCACTTACGTTCCTCCTAATGATGATAATAGTTATTTCAAACACATCAAAGTTAGAAGAACAACAACATCGTACGCAGGAAAAAGCCATTTACCATATATTATATGGACATGTTTTTTGTGTATTAATATGCAACTAAAATTTATGAATATACTCCCTTAATTGGCTTCATCCTAATGACATTTTAAAAAGTTTGAGTCTTTTCTACCTTTAAATAAAGAAAAAGAAAAAACCAAAGAACCCCCATGAGCCCCATCTCCCTCCTCCCCTTCACAGCATAGCCAAACCTTGGGAAAGAGTTGCG
>NW_006770868.1:3016302-3026967 GCF_000442215.2 Lipotes vexillifer
GGAAAGAGTTGCGTGCGCTCACGGTCTATTTCCTCACCTCCCACTCACACCTCAGCCCACTCCAGACTGGTTTTCACCTTCAGCGTGCCACCAAAACAGCTCAAGCTAAGATCACCAATGACCCACATGTCTCTAAATCCCATATATTAAACAGAGTAGCAAATCTAAAAGTGGATTTTATGATTTATATGTCAGCTACACGTTGTAGTTGTTGCCCACCTGGATGTGCAGATGTGGGCAAGTTGCCCTCTGAGCTTTGGTTTCCCTTTGCCTGCTGTACCCAAAGACGGACATCAATCACACGTCACAACTCCAGAATGAATAGGAGTTTACTGCTGATGTAGAGAGAGGTCAAAAATCAGCAAGATTTAATACCTCAAAAGAAACTCATGGGAAACCAGCTCTTTAACTTCATTTCTTTCTTCCTGTTAGTCCGTAAATTAAACCAAAGACATACACAGTAAAAAGCTGCAGAGAAAACGCTGTGATCTTTTTGATTAGAGGCTTTCAAATACTACATCTCAAAATTCAACTACAAAAAATACGGTCTCTTTACTTATTGAATGCTCTACTTACTGAAACATCACCAAAAGTTCACTGCATAGAAACTTCACTGCCAATATAATGATTGTTTAAGACTCCAATGAGGATTTTATACAACATAAGAACTTTTGTATGGAGGAGCAATGGTAGTAATAGTTAAGATCTTGGGCTCTGGAGCCAGACTGCCAGTGTTCCCAGCCTGGCTCCACTGCTTCTGATTAAGTCACGTCAGCCAAGTTCTTAAGGCCTTCGATGAGGATAATAATAGTAAGAACCAAACTGCATGTGAAGCGTATGGCACTATGCCTGGAACACAGGAGTGCTTAGTACATGGTTGATATCATATAGCTATTATATAACATGTGATTTAAAAAAGTCACTCACTAGGGCTTCCCTGGTGGCGCAGTGGCTAAGAATCCACCTGCCAATGCAGGGGACACAGGTTCAAGCCCTGGTCCGGGAAGATCCCACATGCCGCGGAGCAACTATGCCCGTGGGCCACAACTACTGAGCCTACGCTCTAGAGCCCACGAGCCACAACTACTGAAACCTGTGCGCCTGGAGCCCGTGCTCCACAACAAGAGAAGCCGCTGCAATGCGAAGCCCACACACTGCAAGGAAGAGTAGCTCCCGCTCGCCGCAACTAGAGAAAGCCCGCACACAGCAATGAAGACCCAATGCAGCCAAAGATAAATAAATAAAATAAATAAATGTATTTTTTAAAAAAAGTCACTCACTCAATTGGGTGATAACGATGCGTCAGAGTTAGGTTCGTCACTGTATAATCGCCCCACTCTGGTGAGGGATGCTGGTAATGCAGAGACCATGCACGAGGGCGGGCAGGGAGGGGAATATGGGAAGTCTCTGCACCTCCCAGGCAATTTTGCTGTGAACCTAAAACTGCTCTAAAAATTAAAGTCACTCAATTTCATATGAAAAACACAGGTATGTTTAATGACAACTGGCAATTACAGAGCACTCAGCCCCTACTTGGCACTTTGTGGGTATTAAATTATTAAATAAGATACCGAATCTCTTACCATATATGAAGACTACTGTGAAAATAATTCAGTTAAAGTTTTTGAGATTTCCAGATTTTTCCACACCATTCGAAACCACTCAGCTTATTTTCTCAAGTCTCTAAACTTGATAGAGTTTAAGGACAGAAATATAATTTAAAGAGACCATGTGAGAGAATGGCTCTTAAATAAGACCGCTGTGAAAGGGAGGTTTAAAAATGTAATTATGTACCCCAACTGGAGGGCTGAAAGGTTCAAGATTATTAATATATATAAAAACTTCATTAAGAAAGTAAAGAGCAACAACGTCCTTGGGGTGATGAATACTTTCACAGGCTCTTTTGATTTCTCAATAAAGGCTGGAAGGCCATGATCCTCTAATTGAGCAGGCCCTATCTATGCATTTGGCATTTAGTGAAGATGAATCCCTGAGATTACTCCAAACCTATTCCATCCTGATAATCACTGTTTTTACAAGGAACAACCCTTGTCTTCATTGAGCTTAGCAAGTTAACACTCTAATAAACACAGCCTTTCAGTCGTGTAATTACATTCCTATTTATTGCATCTACAAACCAAATAGAGCAATAAGTCATTCTTGAACGAGGAACCAACCTAAGTTAACATCAAGCCGGGGTGCTTAGAGTGTCTTGTGGTTTCTCACAGCTTAAAATAATAAATAACAGAGCAAGCCTTTACAGAGCACCTACTACATGTCAAGTTTTTTGCACACGTCAACTATCTTTTTTTAAAAATAAATTTATTTATTTATTCGTTGCTGCGCGCAAGCTTTCTGTAGTTGCAGCGAGCAGGGGCTACTCTTTATTGCGGTGAGCGGGCTACTCATTGCGGTGGCTTCTCTTGTTGCGGAGCACAGGCTCTAGGCGCACGGGCTTCAGTAGCTGTGGCTCACGGGCTTAGTTGCTCTGCCGCATGTGGGCTCTTCCCTGGCCAGGGCTCGAACCCGTGTCCCCTGCATTGGCAGGCAGATTCTTAGCCACTGCGTCACCAGGGAAGCCCCCTAACTTTATCTTTATAATAACCCCATCGGGAAGCTATAAGATCTGTCCAAGGTCACAAAGATAGCAAGTAGAAGGCAAGGGATCTGAACCCGGGCAGTCTTGAGTCCACAGAACACACTCCAAATCCCTACACTACACAGCCCCTGCATCCGTGATCCGCCCCCCCCCCCCCCCCGAGGTGGAAGGTCACAGAAGCTGTTTCCTGGAAGTGCTCCTATCATTCAAGCATTTCAAATTTGAGCAGTCACTTACAGCTCCTCTTATCAAAATGAGTAATAATCTATACATGGCAATCTCTAAAATACTCGCCACGTTGCAATGCTTCGTACACAGGCTTGTTTCAGCTACTTTTACTGGACACAAAACTGGGCCTTGAGATGCAGAGTGAAATATCACCAGATACTTTGCTATATGCTTTCTTCTGCAGTCATTTTTATTTAACAGCAATGACACACAAGTACTGTCTTAAAAAAAAAAAAAAAGATGGCCAGTCTAACTCTTTACATAGGTTCCCTTGTAATAATTACTCAATTTGATGATGATAAGCCACCATGACAGTTTGCTATTCAATTAACCTGTGGTCAGATTACTTCCTTTATAGGCTATTTCTTTTTTTTCTTAAATAACATCATATGGGATATTTTATTTAAGTCGTCTATATTGTTTGACAAAAAAAAATATTTCTAATGGAGAATTTATATTTTCAGTATAGGCTATTTCTTACAATTCACTACCAAAACACTGAATGTGCATTCCACAATTTGGGTTGGAAAAACCTGAACTTCTCAACAAGGGATGATCCAAAAATATATAAAAAGCTCTCAATGTTAAGGCCCTCTATGACCCATGTGACGATTTTATACATAGGTTCCAACAAAGTGATATACAATTTGCTGAAAATTTGATGTTAAGTGTTCTGAAGGGGGAATGAAAACTTCTCTGCCGAATAACTATTTTGAAACTTCTGCAACAATTCACTTAAAGTAACACTGAGAGGAGAGAATGCAAGCAGATTTCCAAGCAGAGTTGTAAGTACCAGGCTTTTGCCTAACTACTGCTTTGTAGTGCTTATCCTGCATTCCTGATAAAACAATATCCAAGTTAGCCTTGGTTTCCTGAATAAAAAAGCTTTACAAATCTAAATCTCAGTAAATTCCTCTAATTGATCCTGAATTTCACAGGACTAGTATGTTTCCAGATTTTCTCAGCAACAACAACCTTTGTATCAATAGTTCTTGATCCTTGAGGGAGTCTCAGACCCTTCTGAGAAGCTGATGAAAGCCACCGCCTTCTTCCCAGAGAAATAAATGCAAAGTTCACAAACCCATTTCTAGGCCCCAAGAGAAGACTCCCAGAGTACCCTGCACCAAATGAAAGGAGAAAGGTGATGGTAACCTCAAACTCTGATAGAAAATCAAACTTTCCATTTACGTGGTCACTTGTTAGGGAAAACAGGTCTTTTTACAGATTCCAAACCAAAGGCATTGGGGTGATGAATTAACTTGCTGCCAATTCTGGTCAAATGTATTGATCCTCACAGCCTAGAACTCTCTTCTCCTGAAATTCCAAGTGGTGAATACTTCCTGCCTTTCAGTACTTGGCTCAAATGTCACCTCCTCAGAAAGGATTACTTTCTTGACTACCCTATGGAAAGCAGTCCTCAGGCCCTTTTTTATCACATTTACTTTTACAAAAAATTTTACAGAAGTAAGGTAATTATGAAAAAATTACTTTTAGGGCTCCCCTGGTGGCACAGTGGTTAAGAATCCACCTGCCAATGAAGGGGACACGGGTTCGAGCCCTGGTCTGGGAAGATCCCACATGCCGCGGAGCAACTAAGCCCGTGTGTCACAACTACTGAGCCTGCGCTCTAGAGCCCGCCAGCCACAAGTACTGAGCCCGCGTGCCACAACTACTGAAGCCTGCAAGCCTAGAGCCCGTGCTCCACAACGAGAAGCCACCACAATGAAAAGCCTGCGCACCGCAACAAAGAGTAGCCCCCGCTCGCTGCAATTAGAGAAAGCCCGTGCGCAGAAAGGAAAACCCAACACAGCCAAAAATAAACAAAATAAATAAATTTTTTAACACTGCTTTTACTAAAGTATTTATTAGCATTCAAAAAAAATGTCTCATTCATTTTAAAATTTACTTATTCTGCCTCCCCTATTAGAGTAGAAGCTCTGTAAGGGCAAATACCTTGTCTGTCTCGTTCCCCATTGTATCCTCAGTGCCTGCCACCGTGCCTGGTACACAGTGGGCATTTGATAAATATCTGTTGAGTGACAAACTAAAAGACAGGATGTTGATGATGGAATCAACTACCAAGGTTTTCACTAGAGATGAATCAGACTTCTCCCCTCTTTCAATCATCTGTGGGTCCATTCAGTCGGCATCTACTGCGTGTCAGGCCCTGTTGCAGATGCAGGGGATCCAGCGGTGAATAAAACAAACAAGTGTCTCTGCCCTCACAGACCCTCTATTTGAGTGGACCGCAAGGAACGAGCAGATCTCTTTAACACTACAATACCTGAAGGTGCAGGATAACCCTCTACATTCCCTCCTGGAGGGAGTTATGGGCGATCCCCAAATGAAAGGAAAACATACACCAGTTGGGCACTTCCAAAGCAGGCCTCAGGAGTTTCCCTAAACCAGTTGGGCAGCTCTTCTCACAGGCTCTGCTCACATGGGGTAACTCCAACCAGCAGAACCCAGGTAAAGAAAAAACTCAGAGCAAGGGCTGCTGCTTCTGAAGGTGACGAGAGAAGGAACCAGGAAATAGGACGGCAAGGAGCCGTGGCAAGAGCCCTGGGCTGGGAGGCTGGAGAGCCAGCCCTGGCTGTCACCAACTTGCTAGGTGACCTTGGGCCAGTCCCGAGCTGGCAGGGCATCAGTTTCTCCCGGGGTATAATAAGGAGGGCGGGAGGGTGGGACTCCGGGTCGTGGGGAAGCGGCGCCCAGGAGGCCGGGCTGAGGCCCCGTGGGGTAACAGCAGGCGTGGGGAGGCCGGCGCGGGGCCGGGCCGGGGCGGCTCACCCACCGAGCGCCACCTGGCAGGCCCTGCGCAGCTGGGAGTGCTGGGGCCGCTTCACCTCCTTGTCGGCTAGGATCTTCTCCAGGGCCCGGGACACGAACATGCTCTTGGTCTGGCTCTCCTGCATGGCCCCCGGCCCAGCGGGGGCTAAAAGCCCCGCGGGTGGATGGCGCTAGCAGGCGGGCGAGCGAAGCTGAGGGCCCGGCGTCCACGCCGGTACCAGCCGCGTCCGTCCGCGCCGCCCAGTCAGGAAGCGACGCCGCGGCCCCACGGCGCCGCCATGTTGGAGCGCGTCACGTGACCACGTGACTGGAGGGGGCGCTACGGCGTCCGTCGACCCCGTGACTCTGGGGGCGTGGCCTAGGCTTGGGGCGGGGCGGGGCGGGGCGGGGCGGGGCGGGGCGGGGCCCGGTGGACGAGGAGGGGCGGGGCGAGGGTGGAGGAAGGAAGGGGCAAAGTTGGGAGGTGAGTAGAAGTGGGTGGAGGCAGGAGGGCATGTGAAGGACGGAAGAAAGGTGGTAGCAGGCAGGAAGGGTGGTGATGGGGGTGTGAGGTGAGACGGTGAGGAGAAAGGCCATGAGGAGCGTGAGAGTGGGGATGACAGGCTCAGAGAAGAGATGAAGAAGGAGCGGTAGAGGCAGAGGAGATCGGAGGGGAGGAAGAAAGGAAAGGGAACAAGAAGACTGGAAAAGAGAGAGAGTGAGAGATGCTAAAGGGGTAGGAGGAGGAAAGAGAGGAAGTGAGGGAGAGAGAGAAGGTGGAAAGAAAGTTAGAGAGACGGGGTTAGGGAGTGGGGGGAGGTGAGGAGAAAAGAGGAAGCTAGAGGATTGGAAGGAGGCGGGCGTGAGGGGAGGGGAGGCGGGAAGGTAAGAGAAGTGAGGGCAAAGGGAGGGGCAGATAGGGAGAGAGCAGGGAGGAAGAGAAGAGGTGGGGAGCGGAGCAGAGGAGGGGGAGCAAAGAGGAAGAGAGGGAGGGAAAGAAAGGGAAGGGGGGAATCAGGAGGAGAGGGAGGCAGAATGGAAAAAGAAATGGTGCGGGAGGGAGGTGAAGGACGAGGAGGCGAGAAAGGCAAGGAGACAGGCTGCGAGAGGGAGAGAGCAAAGGAGGGGGGCGTGTAGGGGTGGAGGGAGAGGGCGGGTGAGAGAGAGATCGAAAGGAGGTGTATTCATGCACACTCTCCAGAAATGGGATTTCACCACCCCTGTGGCAAGACACACACCTTCCACACAACCCTCTTGTCCCTAGAGTAGACCCGACTCCTGGCATCCAGTCCAGTGAACTTCTGTGTGTCCAGTGCCACATCTGTGTGGGGTGCTGCCAGAAAGGACCATCCCGAGTGCACCTCCCTCTGGAGTGTATCCATCTATTTTCATAAACCTGTGGTTCCTCCCAGTGCAGTGTGTGAGGTGGGGACACTTGGGGGCATCAGACAGGGAGAAGAAACAGGGATGGCCAGTGTCACACAGCCTGCCAATGAGGGCAAGGAGACTGATTCTGGCCCACTCTGTGCTGTCCACTGGAGCCCTTCCTTTCACGCTGCCCACCTCCCCGAAGGGAGCCATGGTGCTGCTGGGTGTGCAAGGGCAGTGTCTTTTTGGAATCTCTGGAAACTTCTGACACAGACATGCTCAGATGCTCAGGTCTCAGCTCAAACATCTCAGGGAGGCCCTCCCTGATCACTATTTAAAGTAGCCCCTCTCTCCCTACAGCACTTTCTGACCTTTTTCACTTGTTGACTTGTTTGTCGTCTGACTAGGGTTTAGGCCACAGAGAAGCAGGCTGCATCCCCAGGGCCTGTTCTGGAGCTAGGCAGAAGGTTTCATGGCCATAAATTCCATTGCTGTCTGGAGACTTTGCAGCTCCTCCTGCTAAGAAGTGAAGTCTGTATAGGATGGACAAACAGCAAGGTCCTACCATATAGTACAGGGAACTATATTCAATAACCTGTGATAAACCAAAATGGAAAGAATATGAGAAAGAATAAATATATATATATATATATATATATATATATATATATATATATAAAACAATCACTTTGCTGTGCAGCAGAAATTAACACAACATTGTAAATCAGCTATACTTCAATGAATAAATGTTATCTCAAAAAAAAAAAAAGAAAGAAAGAAGCGAAGTCTGTTTCTCTACCCTCTTGTGACTTGCCTTGACCAATAAATGTGGTGGAAGTGAGTCTGTGCTCTTCCAGAACCCAGGCATCATGAGGTCTTCAGAGGTGCAGGAGCATCTGGAAGAAAGAGCCCTTGGGCCAGTCCCGAGCTGGCAGGGCATCAGTTTCTCCCGGGGTATAATAAGGAGGGCGGGAGGGTGGGACTCCGGGTCGTGGGGAAGCGGCGCCCAGGAGGCCGGGCTGAGGCCCCGTGGGGTAACAGCAGGCGTGGGGAGGCCGGCGCGGGGCCGGGCCGGGGCGGCTCACCCACCGAGCGCCACCTGGCAGGCCCTGCGCAGCTGGGAGTGCTGGGGCCGCTTCACCTCCTTGTCGGCTAGGATCTTCTCCAGGGCCCGGGACACGAACATGCTCTTGGTCTGGCTCTCCTGCATGGCCCCCGGCCCAGCGGGGGCTAAAAGCCCCGCGGGTGGATGGCGCTAGCAGGCGGGCGAGCGAAGCTGAGGGCCCGGCGTCCACGCCGGTACCAGCCGCGTCCGTCCGCGCCGCCCAGTCAGGAAGCGACGCCGCGGCCCCACGGCGCCGCCATGTTGGAGCGCGTCACGTGACCACGTGACTGGAGGGGGCGCTACGGCGTCCGTCGACCCCGTGACTCTGGGGGCGTGGCCTAGGCTTGGGGCGGGGCGGGGCGGGGCGGGGCGGGGCGGGGCGGGGCCCGGTGGACGAGGAGGGGCGGGGCGAGGGTGGAGGAAGGAAGGGGCAAAGTTGGGAGGTGAGTAGAAGTGGGTGGAGGCAGGAGGGCATGTGAAGGACGGAAGAAAGGTGGTAGCAGGCAGGAAGGGTGGTGATGGGGGTGTGAGGTGAGACGGTGAGGAGAAAGGCCATGAGGAGCGTGAGAGTGGGGATGACAGGCTCAGAGAAGAGATGAAGAAGGAGCGGTAGAGGCAGAGGAGATCGGAGGGGAGGAAGAAAGGAAAGGGAACAAGAAGACTGGAAAAGAGAGAGAGTGAGAGATGCTAAAGGGGTAGGAGGAGGAAAGAGAGGAAGTGAGGGAGAGAGAGAAGGTGGAAAGAAAGTTAGAGAGACGGGGTTAGGGAGTGGGGGGAGGTGAGGAGAAAAGAGGAAGCTAGAGGATTGGAAGGAGGCGGGCGTGAGGGGAGGGGAGGCGGGAAGGTAAGAGAAGTGAGGGCAAAGGGAGGGGCAGATAGGGAGAGAGCAGGGAGGAAGAGAAGAGGTGGGGAGCGGAGCAGAGGAGGGGGAGCAAAGAGGAAGAGAGGGAGGGAAAGAAAGGGAAGGGGGGAATCAGGAGGAGAGGGAGGCAGAATGGAAAAAGAAATGGTGCGGGAGGGAGGTGAAGGACGAGGAGGCGAGAAAGGCAAGGAGACAGGCTGCGAGAGGGAGAGAGCAAAGGAGGGGGGCGTGTAGGGGTGGAGGGAGAGGGCGGGTGAGAGAGAGATCGAAAGGAGGTGTATTCATGCACACTCTCCAGAAATGGGATTTCACCACCCCTGTGGCAAGACACACACCTTCCACACAACCCTCTTGTCCCTAGAGTAGACCCGACTCCTGGCATCCAGTCCAGTGAACTTCTGTGTGTCCAGTGCCACATCTGTGTGGGGTGCTGCCAGAAAGGACCATCCCGAGTGCACCTCCCTCTGGAGTGTATCCATCTATTTTCATAAACCTGTGGTTCCTCCCAGTGCAGTGTGTGAGGTGGGGACACTTGGGGGCATCAGACAGGGAGAAGAAACAGGGATGGCCAGTGTCACACAGCCTGCCAATGAGGGCAAGGAGACTGATTCTGGCCCACTCTGTGCTGTCCACTGGAGCCCTTCCTTTCACGCTGCCCACCTCCCCGAAGGGAGCCATGGTGCTGCTGGGTGTGCAAGGGCAGTGTCTTTTTGGAATCTCTGGAAACTTCTGACACAGACATGCTCAGATGCTCAGGTCTCAGCTCAAACATCTCAGGGAGGCCCTCCCTGATCACTATTTAAAGTAGCCCCTCTCTCCCTACAGCACTTTCTGACCTTTTTCACTTGTTGACTTGTTTGTCGTCTGACTAGGGTTTAGGCCACAGAGAAGCAGGCTGCATCCCCAGGGCCTGTTCTGGAGCTAGGCAGAAGGTTTCATGGCCATAAATTCCATTGCTGTCTGGAGACTTTGCAGCTCCTCCTGCTAAGAAGTGAAGTCTGTATAGGATGGACAAACAGCAAGGTCCTACCATATAGTACAGGGAACTATATTCAATAACCTGTGATAAACCAAAATGGAAAGAATATGAGAAAGAATAAATATATATATATATATATATATATATATATATATATATATATAAAACAATCACTTTGCTGTGCAGCAGAAATTAACACAACATTGTAAATCAGCTATACTTCAATGAATAAATGTTATCTCAAAAAAAAAAAAAGAAAGAAAGAAGCGAAGTCTGTTTCTCTACCCTCTTGTGACTTGCCTTGACCAATAAATGTGGTGGAAGTGAGTCTGTGCTCTTCCAGAACCCAGGCATCATGAGGTCTTCAGAGGTGCAGGAGCATCTGGAAGAAAGAGCCCACGGAGAGAGAGGCCCGTTATCCCAGCACTCCTGGCTGAGTCCAGCTCCCAGCTGACCCACCAGCTGAATTCAACAGCTTGAGAAACTCTGGTGAGACCAGTAGAGGAACTGCCCAGCTAACCCACAGATTTGTGGAAAACAGCAAATGATTGTTATTCTAAGCCACTACATTTGGGGGTAGCTTGTTACACAGCAATGCATACATCACTGAGACTCCTCAGTCCTCACGTGTTGAATGAATTAGTGAGTGAATGAATGAATGTGTGAAACGCAGAAGAAAGCAGTGCAGTCCACTGACTAACAGGTGTTTTGAGCCATCCCCCCATGACAAAGTCAAGCCATGTCATTCTCCTGCT
>NW_006770868.1:3026977-3052163 GCF_000442215.2 Lipotes vexillifer
ACAGTGACTCCCCATCACTCTCCGTTGTCCTTGGAATTTAGTCTAAGTATCTCACTGTGGCTGACTTCTCTGGCTTCATCTCTCTCCCCCTTTCCTCCTTGTCAGGACTCTCAGGCCATTCTGGATTCCTTTTTGTTCCCATCAAGGGCTTGACTTATGCACCTCTGTTATGCTCAATCATTGCTTCTCCTTGAGGGCAGTACCACCCCCAGGGACATTTTTTTAAATTTTGTGAAGGAAATATTTTTATTGTCATGACAGGGGGAGCAGGAATGCTTGTCTCCATCCTGCAGAGAGCTGGACATTCCCAGATAGCAAAGAATTACACATGTCCCACTTGGTTAGACTAGACATTCCTGGAGGTGAAAAACCTATTGATAATGATCTGAACCTAGAGCCTACATATAAACACAAAGCATTTTTGGTGCGGTTTTAATATATATTGAATTTTCCGGGAATGCAGCTGTGATTACAATTCAAGGGAAAACTGTATTTTGTCTGGAACGTTACCAAATGCTGTTCACTGTTTCAAAACCACATTGCCACCATTTAGGCCAGCCGTGGTATTTGAGTTGCCCCAATGGCACCCTTGCATTTGCAGCTGTTGTAATCCAGGGGATTTGACTTTTAGGTTCTAGCAGCTGACTGATTCATTATATCTCTTAGTTTAATAGCACCTAAACATTTATATACTGAAATCAAATCTGCAAATTACACATTGCTTTCCTTTTGTTTCGTCTTTATTAGGTCATTATATTTTCCAAACAATTATGTGCATAGGAAGGTTTCATTATCTATGAATTTCAATTCAGAATAGTTAACGGAGGTAGAGTGTGCATCCGTGAAGGTGGAGACATTGTTCTGTTCACAGCTCTATGCCCAGAGCACATTGGAAGTGCTCAATAACTACTTATGGGACCAATGAATGAATGCAGGGCGGGAGGGAGCTGGATTGGGGGCCACAGAACTTAGTCATTTAATCAGCAGGTTATTTGGGGGCACAACTTTTGTTTTTCTATGGCGTAATAATGGTCCCCAAAGTTATCTGCATCCTAATTCATCTCCAGTGAATATGTTGTGTTAGAGGGCCAAAGGGGCTTTGCAGATGTGATTAAGTTAAGGGTTTTGAGATGGGGAAATTATCCTGGATTATCTTGTTGGCTCAATATAATAAAAGTCCTTATAAGGGGGACACAGAAGGGTCAGAGTCAGGAGGAGGTGTGTTGACGGAAGCAGAGGTTGGCGTGATTGTGGAGCCACAAGCCGAGGCACGCAAGCCTCTAGAAGCTGGAAAAGGCAGAGAAACAAGTGCCCTGAGTGCCTCACAAGGAACACCACCCTACTGATCCATTTTACACTTCTGACCTCCAAAACCGTGTGAGCCTAAATTTCTGTTGCTTTAAGCCACTGAGTTTGGGGTCATTTGTTACAGCTGCTACTTTGAATTTCAGCTAAACAAGAAATCCTTTTTTTTTTTTTTTTTTTTTTTTTTAGTATAAAGTAGGTCCCTGCAATAATTTGGACATAGTTATATTTTTAGAAGAATTCGCTGTCTACCTGAAACTTAAATTTAATGAGATACGTTGCATTCTATTTAGCCATCCTCCTCCCAGCCCACATTGTCCAGGAGCCACGTTGCACCCAGGAGGCGATCTTTGGGATACAAGTTTTTCTCAGCAGAACAACAAGAGAGAAGGCGCCTGAGTCCCTGACATTCTGGAGAGCCATGCCAATTCTGGGGTGCCATGCCAATTCTGGGTTGCTGACCCATTGACTTTTACATGAGATAGAATAAGCACCTTTTATTTTCAGTTCCCTATCTCTTGCAGCTGAACCTAGTCTAACGGATAAAGTTGGCAGCCCACACTGTCTGCTTTGACTCCTGCTTTCCTCTGAGTAATGTCTTGACTTGGTAACAAGCACCAGTCATTTAAGGCCCTTGTAGCTGTGCCTGCAGTCTGCCTTTCCAGCTGCCAGTCTGGCTTCTTTCCACGATACACAGCCTCTTTATAAGCCCAGCCATCCTGGATGAGCACCCTCCGCCCTGCGCTCCCACAGTGCCTCTGTGTGTCACTGCTCCCCTGGAAACAAATTTATTTTCCATGTTTACTTTAAGGCCAAACTCAAGTGCAGCCTCCTCGATGCCTGTCAACACGGCTGGGGAGGGGGCTCGAGGCAGAAGCACCATTTGGTTGGGGCCTCATATTTAGGAAAAGCCTCAAATGTAGATTTTCAAGATTGTCTCCAAAGGAGGTTATGTATACGGCAATTGTATGCTGCTTGCTTGTGTCCATGTGTCCAGCTGCACTAAAAAAGTGTTCACTTGCCCAATGTAAATATTTAAGACACCACAGTTGTGGGGTTTTGTTGTTTGTTTGTCCCTGGATTTTGGTTTGGGCTCCCTGAGAAGAAGACCCCAAGACAAGGATTCAAGTGTGTTTGGGGAGGTGATCCCAGGACACAGCAGCAGAGGAGTGGGGATGCAGCCAACACAGGTGTGCTATCAAGCCCGTCATCACCGAGGGCATCTGGGGTTCCATCCCATTGGAGAACTCTGGGAGCCAGTGTAGGCATGTCTCAGAGTTATTCCAGCCAAGGGATGGAGAGCAAGTGTATCCATTCACCAACTTCTCACCCATCATTGACTACGGGCTGCTTCTGGGGGCATCAGCTCTGACACTGTGTCCTGCTCACAGGCTGGCCAAGCCCCATGGCTTATGCAAAGCAGCCTCCTGCAGCCAGGAGAGGTGAGTACCCAGGGCAAACGTCTGGAGCACTGACAGGGTCTGCTACATGCTGTTTTGGTATTTTTTGTTTTTAAATATGCCAGACCCTTGGCCTGAGTGCTCTCCCTGGACCCAGATGTGTGCTTGGCTGAGCCTAGGGCACACCAGAAATGCCAATGGGTTGGCACCCTGGGGAGAGCTACCCAGTGATGAAGAGACAACTCTGGCCACACACCCTGTTGTGGCTTCCTCCCCTCCCCTGTCTCACTTCCCCTCTCTCCTACTGATGCTTCCCAAATAAACCATGTGCAACCAAATCCTTATCTCAGAATGGATGAGTTTCTGGGGAACCCGACGGTGGTAGACAGACAAAGATACCCACCCGCATGCTGATCTCCAGAACCTGTGAATATAACCTTACGTGGCCAAAGGGACTTTACAGATGGGATTAAACTGAGGATTTTTTTTTTAGTTTTTATTTAATACTGGAGTGTAGTTGATTAACAATGTTGTGTTAGTTTCAGCTGTATAAATTGAGGGTCTTGAGATGGGAAGACTATTCTGGATTGTCTGTGTGGGCTGAATATAATCCCAAGTGTCCTTATAAGTGAAAGAGGGAGGCAGAAGAGTCAGAGCCAGAGAAGGGAGATGTGATGACAGAAGCAGAGGTCGGAGTGATGCCCTTGCTGGCTTTGAGGATGGAAGAGGACCACAAGCCAAGGGGACTTGGGCCGCCTCTAGAATTTGGAACAGGCAAGAAAACAGATTCTCCCCCAGAGCCTTCAGAAAGGAACACAGCCCTGCTGACACCTTGAATTTGGCCCAGTGAGACCCATTTCAGATTTCGGGACTCCAGAACTGTGAGGTAATCAATTTCTGGTATTGCCACTAAGTTTGTGGCAATTTGTTATAGCAGCAGGAAGAAACTAATACCTAGACAGTGAGTGTATCAGACAAGGTTCTGAACTGTGAACAACAGCATTCACTCCAGATAATTTAAGCAGAAAAGTGTTTTATTAAAATATACCAAGAAGCTGATAGAAACTCTGGGAGGGCCAGAAAATCAGGTTTGGAGGCTTTGCAGCCGGAGGCAATGTCTATATTTCACTGCTGGGCTATACCAGAAAGATCCACTGCCGCCATCCTGGGTACAGGCTCCACGGCCAAGGCTGGGTATGGGATGCCATTTCCAGGACCCCCACTTCTGCAAGCTGCAGGCCTCTCTACTACTCTTACCTGATGGATTTTAGGTGGGCCTTCTTCAAGTCACTCACCTCCAAATTGAAGGCTGGTGTGGGTGTGGCTGATTAGCAGAGCCAAGGCCACGTGCCAGCCCCTTTGCTGCAAGGGAGGCTGGAGATCATGTCTGGCTTTGCCTTCCACTCTTGAGGTGGGAAATCCCCCAAATATAGACAGAGTGGCCAAAAGCATGGCACATGTATACTCACAGGTAATCGTTAGATAAATCAGAAGGACAAGGATGGCCCTTCCAGGTGAAAGGGCCTCAAAAGAGAAAGTATGATGTCGTGGTAAAGAGTGCAGACTCCAGATACAAATGGTCTGGGTTGGAATTCTTTTTTTTTTTTTTTAATTAAAAAAAAATTTATTTTTGGCTGCGTTGGGTCTTCGTCGCTGCACACCAGCTTTCTCTAGTTGCAGCGAGCAGGCTTCTCATTGCAGTGGCTTCTCTTATTGCGGAGCACAGGCTCTAGGTGTGCAGGCTTCAGTAGATGCAGCACCCGGGCTCAGCAGTTGTGGTGCATGGGCTTAGTTGCTCTGCGGCATGTGAGATCTTCCCAGACCAGGGCTTGAACCCGTTTCCCCTGCACTGGCAGGTGGATTCTTAACCACTGCGCCACCAGGGAAGTCCCTGGGTTGGAATTCTGACTTTGCCTACTTGCTGGCTGTGTCACTCTGGGCAAGTGACTCACCCTCTTGTGTCTGAGTTTCTTTATCAGTAAAATGGGGATAATAACAGTGCCTGCCTCGTGGGTTTGTGTGAGGATAAGTCAATGCATATATAAAGCACCTAGCACATTACCTGGCACATAGTAAGTGCTCTGTATTTGTTCTCACTCAAAGGACCAGTTTATTACTTTATCAGTAGATACCCACTGGGTGAAGAACAGTTTGAAGTTCAGGATGGGACAAAAAAGAGAAGAAGACAGGGTCTCTGGATCTTATGCTTTATTGTAATTGGGGGTGGAAAATAGGACACAGTCAAGGGTGAAACAATACAAGAAAAAAAATATCATGGATATAGGCGGATTCATAGACACAGAGGTAGATTAGGGGTTTTCAGGCCCTGGGGAGAGAGGGGAATGAGAAATGACTGCTAATGGGTACAGAGTTTCTTTGGAGGGTGATGAAAACGTTCTGAAATTAGATTGTGGTAGTGGTTTCACAAGACTGTGAATACACTAAAAACCACTGTATACCTTAGATGGGTAAATTGTATGATCTGTGAATTAAAGCTCAACAAAACTGTCTTAAAAATAAAGAAAATATACTGGAAAAATAACTAACAATGCAGAAATTTGAGAGCTAATAGTGGATAACACACATGGTACTTCCCCCAGGCCACACTGTTCTAAGTGCTTTTTTTTTTTTTTTTTGGCCTCACCTAGCGGCATGTGGGATCTTCCCCAGGGATTGAACCTGCGCCCCCTGCAGTGGAAGCACAGAGTCTTAACCACTGGACTGCCAGGGAAGTCCCTAAGTGCTTTTCTTTTTTAAAAAATTTTATTATTTTTGGCTGCCTTGGGTCTTTGTTGCTGCGCATGGGCTTTCTCTAGTTGCGGCAAGCGGGGACTACTCTTCGTTGCAGTGCGTGGGCTTCTCGTTGCGGTGGCTTCTCTTGTTGCGCAGCATGGGCTCTAGGCACTTGGGTTCAGTAGTTGTGGCACGCGGGCTTCAGTACTTGTGGCTCGCAGGCTCTAGAGCACAGGCTCAGTAGTTGCGGCGCACGGGCTTAGTTGCTCTGGGCATATGGGATCTTTCCGGACCAGGGCTCAAACCCGTGTCCCCTGCATTGGTGGATTCTTAACCACTTAATCCATAAGGTGGATTCTTAACCACTGCGCCATGAGGGAAGCCCCCTAAGTGCTTTTCTTAAATTAACTCAACACTACCCCAGGAGATAATAGTAATAGTACCTCCTTTTTACAGAAGAGAAAACTGAGGCTTTATGAGGTTTCTTGTCCAAGGTCACACACAGGTTCACATTAGCGCTGGGATTTGAATCCAGGCTATCAGGCTCCCACAGCTGAGCTCATCTCTATAGGGCACTGTGTTTTAAGATGTGGCAACTTAGTATACAATTAAGTGACTTGGGGCAGGAGTTTGGGAGAGCCACAGAGGAGGGAGGGAGCTGGATGGTGGAGGATGCTTTGGCTTAATCTAGGCAGAGAGGAGAGCGACAGATATTTCCTTCTGTCCTATCACCCTGTGGTTCTCGAACCCTGTTCTAGGCACTGGGAACACTGCAGTGAACAAAATGCCCAAGTCCTTACCCTCATCGAGCTTAATTTCTAATGTGGAGAAACAGATAATAAACACATAAACTAATGTGTGGGGGGGGTTGGTTGAAGCCTTATCTGTATCATATTTTAAATTTTTACCAAGTATTAATTCTTGTGGCAGGTTTAAAATATGTCCACAAATTCTTTGACACTCCTCCCATTGAGAGGTGAGATCTATGTCCCCAACCCTTGAAACCGGGTGGGCTTTTGAGACTGTATCAACTAATAGAGCAGGGCAGAAGTGATGTTATGTATTTTTGAGGCTAGATCATAAATAGTGGTTCAGTTTCCGCTTTGCTCATGGGAACGCTTGTGCCTGAGCCCTGAGTTGCCATTTAATCAGGCACACCGCCCTGAGTCCACCACGCTGTGAGGAAGCCCAAGCAGCCCACGTGGAGAGCCCAGGTGGAGATAGGAAGATGCTGAGCCCCTCCAACCCCCACCTGCTCTGGCTCCCACTGTCCCAGCTCCAGTCATTGCAGTCCTTGTCACACTGCAATCACAGAAGAAACTTCCAGCCAGAACTGCCAAACCACACCCTTGCCGAATTCCTGACCCACAGAAACAGTAGAGAGGTACTGATTATTGTTTTAAGCCACTAAGTTTTGAGGTGATTTGATCTGTAGCTCGGTAACCAGAACAGTTATTTAATCAAAAATAATTTGATGACAAAGGGAAAGGTCACCCTGCTAGAATGGATCTAAGAGAGAATACTCAAAACAGGAAAACTTCTGCTGTTTTCTAGCTGTCAGGGGTTGGTGGCCTGGACCAGAGCCGCAGCAGGAGAGGTGGTGAAAAGCAGGCAGATTCAAGACCAGTTTAGAAGGTTACATGATCAGGCCTCAGGAACTACCTGAATGTGAGGATGAGGGAGAGTAGGGTGTCTAGGATGACCCCCAGGTTTCTTATTTGGGGAACCAGACTGGTGGTGAGGCCATTTACCAAGCCAGGGAACGCAGGAAAAGGTGGCTTCAGAAGGAGAAGGGTGTTGTAGACTCCAACTTCAAGAGTACGTCCTCCAATGGACATTCCTCTTAAGCAATGCCAGCCTCTCTGAAACGTCTTAGTACATCTAACATTTCTCTTTTCATAAAAGGGAAAGAAGACCCTCCTCCCCTCCTCCATCCTCAACCTTCATGCAATTTATATATTGGCCATCAGAGGGCGCCAATGTTCTGATTAGACTCACCACCTGGTCCTATTTTCCACCCCCCCTGAAAAAAAGGAGGGAAAAAGGTTTTGGTTTCCTCCTCTTGCCTTAGAATAATTCTCATGCGCTACCTTGGCACCAGAAGAACATCTAATAGCTATGTCATGTGTGAGTGTGGTACCGGCTTATTTTATTCCCCAGAGCTAATCAGAAAAAAATCTCTCTCACCACAATTTTCCATGAGCCCATCTTACAAAGTCTGGGGACTTTTCCTTATTTATTTTCATTGCCAGTCTTGCGTGAAAATCAGTCAGGTTTGATTCTGATTCGCTGACACTTCTGCCTGACACTCCCTATGACCCCCACCCCTACCCCCGCCATCTATGACCTTCTCTTTTCTCATTTCTGTGCTTCCAGCAGTGAGCTGTGGGACTGGAAAGGTAAGAGGATAATTCCTCCTCATAATGAGTTCAGCCTACAACTGCCCGGTATGCCCCCGAATTCTCCAAGGGGTTTTAACGAGTTGGGGGGCCGCAGGGTCTCAGAGTCTCACGGAGCCCAGTCCTCTGACGTCTGCTGTCCCAGGTACCTTATTGTCCTTCATGATGGTGCGAGGACCCCAGATATCTCCTGACCCTCCTAGGGGCTGCTGCTTCCCTCTCAAACCTGCACTGGCAGGCACTGGCACGCACTTTAAGGCTAAATTCCAAGCTGGATCCTATCAGAGGTGACGGTTCTCAGAGCCTCTGGGGCTCAGGAGGAGAGGGGACCACTGTTTTCATTAATGCCCCAACTGGAAGAGATTATTTGGCGATAGGATCTCTGCTCCTAAAAGTACCAAGACTCTAGGAATTGCAGATTCTCTTTGGTCTGGTAAAAATTATCTCCCAGACTTATGGGCTCATAGAATTCATCTCAGCCCACTCAGATCTCTGCTCCCCACCTGGTTTTCCCACAGTCAGGACTAATTTCTCTCTCTGGGTTCTCTTATTGCTTGTGCCTCGATTCAAGCAATTATCCTGGTTTTTTTTCCTTCTTCTTGGAACCTGAAGCTCCTTAGGGCAAGAACCACTTTTTACGAATCTCAGAATTTTCTAGAGCTGGGGTACCCAACATCCCCCTGCTACGTGCGCGTGCGCACGCACGCACACACACACACACACACACACACACACACACAACCTGGCTAGACAATGAGGAGAGTTTTTTTGGTTTGTTTTTGTTCTTTTTTCTTTTAACCAGTTCATGGTACTTTGGGGAAAACAACAATGTAGTGAAAATTTTATAAACTTAAACAACTGCTGTTTATTTTAATAGTTTAATCTCTCTCCCTTTTTGGCGGGTAGCGGTGGTGAAAATGTTCTTTCTTTGTGAAGTAATGATGAAATGAAGTCTTTAATTTTCTTTTATCTTAAAGTCTTTACTTAGCAATATAAAAAGGAGACTATCTTATGTAGATCACCAAATCACTTGTTTTGCGGAAATGTAGTCTGATTTCAGACAGCCCCGTGCCTAACTCAGGAAGAAGGGGAGAAAAAGCCACTGGGATACTACTCATAGCCTTTCGCACAGCAGTTTACAGTTTATATGGGCCTTTCTCACTGCTGTAAACATCTACGTTCATGCTGACAATAGCATTGGGGTCCCTGGATCAAACTGTGCTTGAAATCAGTACATCCTCGGACTTTTCATTTACATAAGCTGATAAATTCCCTTTTGCTGCTTAAACCATTTGGGGCTAGGTTTTCTGTCACTTGCAATCAGGAGTCCTGATTAATACATTTATCAAACACATTTATTCTTGTATTCAGGAGGTATACTCCATGTGTTGCCAAGAGCTCATCATTCTGATCTAAGAGCATGCAAGGAAACCAGATCCTGTATGTAGCAGTCAGAGTCCAATCAGAGAAGCAGAAACACCTCTAGGTATTCAAACTGAGGGAATATAATACAGGGAATTGGTCATGTGGGTAATGGAAGAGCTGAGAAGCCAAACAGGGCATATTAGGCAGCTCGGTGATTAACCAGAGGAGGAAGAGGCTGCCACCCTTGTAGAGGGAGAGAAAAGACAGGAGTTGGCATTAACGGTGGCGTGGGAGCCTGGGCCACCTGCTGGAAGCTTTGACAGGCAGCGGGAGCCAGGACCCATGAGGGAGGGGCTGTAAGGCAGGAACTGGAGACACAGCAGCTGCTGAAGATGCTGTTGGAGGTGGAGAGAGGAGAAAAATGCTCTGGATCTTCCCTTCCTTTCACCCTCCAACCTCCAGCCACTGCCTCCCATTTGGCAGAATCCACCCAGAAACCAGTGAGGTTATTACAGGTACAATACCTCCCCAGGTCCCGGCACATAACAGGCCTTTGGGAGGAGCTGGTTGAATTTGGATTTGAAGAAAAGAGAGAAGTTTGTAGCTGCTTCATCTGTACAGTGAGGATAAGGATAGCAGTGGCAAGTAGGATGGGCTTGAGGATTAGGTGAGCTGAGTAATGCCAAGCATCAGCATAGACATTGGCATGTAGTAAGTGCTCAATAAACACATCATAATAACCACAATCTGTACCACTGCCATACAAGGCAGGTATTAACATGTTTTTATCCTGGTTTTACTGGGAGGCTTAATTCATTTTGCAGCAGTGGTTCTCAACCAGGGATTACTTTGCTCCCCAGGGGATACGAGGTTGTCACAAAGTGGGGTGGGAGGGCTACTAGCATCTAGTGGGTAGCGGCCAGGGATGTTACTAATCCCTCAATGCACAGGATGGTACCCACAACAGAGAAGTATCTGGAGAGAACCCCAGGCACACACCACAGCTGCAGCAGAACCCAGTGTGCGTTTCCTTTTCTCCCTCAAGTCCCTTTCTTCCCCTCCCCCAATGCCTGACACTGCTTTCAATTCCCCACTGGTTTCTGAGAAGCATGTCTGCCTATTTATAGAATCTCAAGTTTGGAAGGGCCCATCTAAGTGTCTCAGCCCAGCCAGGCAGGCAATCTGTGGGGAGCTATTCGCACGTTATCTCACTTAATCTTTACAAAGACCCATTGAGGCCGGTGCTACTCCCTGCCCTTCACAGATGGGGAGACAGAGGCTCACAGAGGATGAGTGAATTTCCACACAACTAGGAAGTGCTGAGCTCCTGACCTTGAACCCAGGGCTGCATGATTGCAGAGGCTGGAGTTGACACCATCTTGCCGAGGACACTTCCAAACTCTCTTGAGCACTTCTAGACAAGGAGGTCCAACCAACAGCATCCACCCCCATCTCCAAGAGCCACATTGCAGCACAGCCCGACTTGGGGATGTGCTGGGCTGCTAAGGGAGGAGGGGGATTAGACATTGAAGGGGCTGCACAATCAGTTTCACGTGTACCAACCAGAGTCAGGAGAGTGTGGATGGACTGGGTCCAGAGCGCGCTGGATACTACATATGAGTGAGTTTACCATTTGTGAGTATTTTCCTGTGATTTAACACCTTGGCACATCCCCTGGAGATGGATGATGCTCATATGCTCCCAGGAGGGCAGCTTGAAAAGATGTGTGTGGTAGAAATGCCAGGACTGCCCCAGTAGACCATGCAGGAAGGGAGCCAAGACCCAGAAAGGCAGGTTTGTAAGAGTGAGGACACTAAAACCCCGCCCTGCCAGTCTGTTCTGCAAAGGGGCCCAGGGAATTCTCCACTTATCTGCACAAGAGAGATCTGGTGGTGGAAAGCTCAGGGGAGCTGGCTTCTGTAGATCAGGGCTGGTGATAGGACATGCTGCCATAGACCTGGGCCCCCCAGTAGGAGTGGTGTTGCTGGCCATATCACGGTTTTTTTTTTTTTTTTTTTTTTAAATCAGCTTTCTTCCTGAAGAACATTTAGGGTGTTTCCAATTTATCGCCGTTACGAGCAAAGTCTCAATAAACATCCTTGCACACGTGGGTATGTTTTTCCCTGGGGTAAAAAGAAGTGGAATAGCTCAGCAAGAGGGCGTGTGTAATTTTAATTTACTAGATATGCCAAATTTCCCTCCAAAGAGGCTGCTATCAGTTTATAATCCCGTGTCCTTATATCCTTGCCAATGCTTGATAACATCAATTTCAAAATTTGTATTTCATAACTAGTGAGATTCAAGTTTTTCATATATTTGATGATCAACTGTTTTCCCTTTTCAGTGAATTGCCTGTTTCTCTCCTTTGCCTGCTGTTGTATTGGGTCATTTGTCCTTTAAAAAATTTAATCTGTGGGACTTCCCTGGTGGCACAGTGGTTAAGAATCCACCTGCCAATGCAGGGGACACAGGTTCGTGCCCTGGTCTGGGAAGATCCTACTTGCCCACGTGCCGCGGAGCAACTAAGCCCACGCGCCACAACTACTGAAGCCTGCGCGCCGCTGCAATTCGTGCCCTGTGGGAAGATCCTACTTGCCCACGTGCCGCGGAGCAACTAAGCCCACGCGCCACAACTACTGAAGCCTGCGCGCCGCTGCAATGAGAAGCCCGCGCACCGCAACGAAGAGTAGCCCCCACTCACGGCAACTAGAGAAAGCCCGCGCGCAGCAACAAAGACCCAAGGCAGCCAAAAAAATTAATTAATTTGTAGGAGTTCTTTTTTTTAAGGTATTTATTTGTTTATTTATTTATTTATATCGAAGCACAGTTGATTTACAATAGTATATTAGCTTCAGGTGTACAACATAGTGATTCAATATTTTTATAGATGATATTCCATGTAAAGTTATTATAAAATATTGGCTATATTCCCTGTGCTGTACACTACATCCCTGCATCTTATTTATTTTATACCTAGTAGTTTGTACCTCTTAATCCTCTTCCCCTATCTTGAATTTGTAGGAGTTCCTGATATAGTTTTGGCACTAATCTTTTGCTTGTATAAGCTACAAATCCTGTTCCTTGGTTTTCAACTTTGTTTCTGGTTTTTATTCTTCTTGTTGAGCTGATAGATATTTATAAAACTCTTCACAACAATTCGTGGTGCAGAGTTAGCAATCAGTAGCAATAACAATGGCAAATGTGCAATGGATGCTTCCACTATGCAAAACAAGCCTGGGGCTAGGTAGGTGGAAGCAAGCCAGGCAAAATTTAAGGGGGTGCCAAAAAACCTCCATGACTGGGAGAAATGATATTTATAATACAGTATTTACAAAAATCAAAATGAATATGAAAAATCCATAATGAACAAAATACCAACATTTTCTATATGGACAGGATCAGTAACAGTGCCATGTGGAGCCCTGCTGGAGCCTGAGACAAGAGGCAAAGTCTGTAGTACTGCTCCTGTCTATTTAACAGGTTGGATATTTTTATCCATCACGGATTTTTTACATTCATTTTAATTTTTTAAAATATGGTATTACAAAGATCATTTATCTTAATCACTGAGTTTTTTGGTGGTCCCTTAAATTTTGCTCCAAAGCAAGTTCCTCACTTGCCTCACTCTAGTCCCAGCCCAGGTTCCAGGCACCCTTCTAAGCGCTTTCAATGTATTAATTCCCTTAATCCTTATAAGAACGCTAAGAAAGATGGGGAAACTGAGGCACAGAGGTATGCTTTAACTTGATCACGGTCATGTGGCCAGTCAGTAACAGTGCCGGGGTTTGAACCCAGCCCATCTGCCTCTAGGTCCTATTCTGTGTATCATGTGACTTTGGGCAAATCACCCGCCTTTTCAGGGCTTCAGTTTCCTCATTTGCTATTCCCTCATTGCCACTCCCTATAGGGATAATAATAGCTGCCCTACCTACGTCTAATGGTTGTTGTGAGGCTTAAATGAGATCGTGTATGCCTGACAGCATTTTGCAAACTGTAAAGTACTGTGCACACAGAATGCAGAATACATAGCAATCAAGAGCCTGGGCCTTGGAGCCAGCCTGCTTGGGTTCACAACCTAGCTCTGATCTCTGTTAGTTGATTGAGTTTTGGGGTACTGACTTCGCCTCTCTGTGCCTCAGTTTCCTCATCTGTAAATGGGGATAATAATAGTACTGACCTCAAGGGGTTGTTGTGAGAGTTAAATGAGTTTATGTTTTTAAAATCTCAGAACCGTGCCAGATATGTCATTGGTGCTCTTTATAGAGCCACAGAGCCATTGTCTGGGTGTACCAGAGTTTATTTATCCATTCACCTTCTGAAGGACATCTTGGTTGCTTCCAAGTTTTTGGCAATTATGAATAAAGCTGCTATAAACATCCATGTTAGATTTTTCTGTAGACATAAGTTTTCAATTCATTTGAGAAAATAGCAAAGAGTATGATTGCTGAATTGTATGGTAAGAGTAGGTTTAGTTTGTAAGAAACTGCCAAGCTGTCTTTCAAAGTGGCATTTTAAATTACCACCAGCAATGAATGAGAGTTCCTGTTGCTCCACATCCTTGCCAGCATTTGGTATTGCCATCCATGCTTAAACTAAAGCCCTACTGCACTCATATTTCATTCATTCATTCATTTATTCACTGGCATGAATTCATTCAAGAAATATTTACTAAGCACCTGCAATGTACAATGCCACAACACACACACACACACACACACACACACACACACACACACACACACACCACACTGTTCCAGGTGCTGGAGATATAACAATGAAACAAGACGGTGTCCCTATCTCGGCTGTATCTATTAGATCCAGATGATATATGTTGATGATGATGATGATGATAGTGGCTAATTTTAGACTTCTCACTAAGCTGCTCTTTATATGCATTAACTCAAAGGAAGTACTCTACTATAATTTCCCCCATTTTATAGATGAGACAACAAAAGCAGACAGAGGTTGAGCAACTTGCCTGAGGTCACACAACGGGATATGATGGACCTGAGGTCAAACACATGTTGTCTGACTCTGTTGTGAGGCCACCTGTCCAGGTTCAAAACCCAGGATCGTTTAGGTTTTACACCTGTTGTTCTATCATAATTATTAGTAGCCACACCCATTGGTCTCAAAACTGTGCTGGTTTGGATGATAAATTATACGGTCAGTCTACATCTTAGCCATGTAAAGTCTTTGTGCATGGTAAAACTTCAGGAAACTTTAGAGTTTCACAAAATCCCAGAATCCAAAGCTACCTTACAAAAAAAGTTCCCTCATTGAATAACTCTCTATATATTGAAGATTCTGAATACTAAAGTCCCTCTTGGAAATCCACAATATTAGTAAAAATAGCAGTTTCTGGGAAGCTCCATAGTTAAAAACAAAAATAGAAATGATTTAATATGATTAAATTCAGTGCTTGCCAAAATTATTGGATAACAAAAATCCTTTTTCTTCACCAAATGATATTCTTGGTCCTGTGGAAAATAATTTAGAAAACACTACATTTTAAATATTATGGATAAAGCTAAGGCAAGCAGAAGAAATAAATATTAGAGAAGAAATTAATGATATAAAGAATAGGAAAAAATAGAGAAAATAAATGATATCAAAATTTGGTTCTTTAAAAAGATCAACAAAATCAACAAATCTTTAGCCAGATTGACCAAAGGGAGAAGACTCAAGTTACTAAAATCAAGAATGAAAGAGGGGGCATCATTACCAACTTTAAAGAAATAAAAAAGTTTTAAAGGAATACTATGAACAACTGTGGTGAAAAACTATGTGATTTAGATGAACTGGACAAATTTCTGAAAAGACATAAACTACAAAACTGACTCAAGAAGAAACAGAAAATTTGAAATAACCTTGGAAAAGAACAAAGTTGGAGGACTCACAATTTCTGAATTCAAAACTTACTACAAAGCTACAGTAATCAAGACAATGTGGTTTCAGCATAAGGCCAGACAAAGATCAGTGAAACAGATCAAAAGAGCAGAAATAAATCCTCACTCTTACCGTCAGATGATTTTTGACAAGGACGCCAACATAATTCAATGGGGATAATCTTTTCAGTAAGCAGTGCTGAGACCACTGGATATTCACATCCAAAGAATAAATTTGGATCCCTTCCTCACATTATACACAGAGAATAATTCAAAATGGATCACAGACCTAAAGGTAAGAACTAAAACTATAACATTCTTGGAAGAAAACATCAGAGCAAATCTTTGTGGCTCTTAGTTAAGCAAAACCTTCTTAGATATAACACCAACAAAGCACAAGTGACTAAAGAGGAAAAATAGATAAATTGGATTGTATCAAAATTAAAAACTTCTCTGCTTCAAAGATCACCATCAAGAAAGTGAAAAGACAAGCTACAGAATGGTAGAAAATATTTCCAAATCGTATATGTAATAAGGGACTTGTATCCAGAATATATTAAAAAAACACCCACAACCCAACAATAAAAAAACAATAAATTGAAGAGTGGGCAAATGATTTGAATAGACATTTCTCCAAAGAAGATATACAGAGAGCAAATAAATCCATTAAAAGATGGTCAGTATCACTAATCATTAGGGAAATGTAAATCAAAGCCACAAGACACTACTTTATACCCACTGGTATGACTAAAATAAAAAAGACAGACCATAGTCAGTGATGGTGAGGCTATGAAGAATTTGGAACTGATATACATTACCGGTGGAAATGTAAAATGGTGCAGCCACTTTGGAAAACAGTCAGCAATCCCTCAAAATGTTAAACATAGAGTTACCATTTAACCCAGCCATGCTACTCCTAGTTATATACCCAAGAGAAATGAAAACATACATTTGCACAAAAAGCTGTATGTGAAAGCTCATATCTGCATTATTCGTAACAGCCCCAAATTGGAAACAACCAAAATGTCCATCAACTGACGCTGATTGGATAAACAAAATATCAATAAAACGGGATATTCCTTGGCCGTAAAAAGGTATGAAGTACTGAGGAGTGCTACAACATGGATGAAACTTGAATAGTTACGCTAGGTGAAAGAAGCTAGTCACACATGAAAGACAATATTGTATGATTCCATTTACACGAAATACACAGGATAGGCAAATACACAGAGTCAGGAAGTAGATAAGTGGTTGTCTAGGGCTGAGTATGGACGTGGGGTGGGGGAGGGGAAAGGGGTGTGACTGCTCATAAGTATGGAGCTTCTCTGGGGGGGTGATGAAAATATTCTAAAATTAGATTGTGGTGATTGTTGGACAACTCTGTGAGAAACCAGTGAATTGTACCTTTTAAAAGCGTGAATAGTACAGGAGGTGAATTGTATCTCAATAAAGCTGTTAAAAAGTAAGTTAATAAAGTAGATAAAAAAGCCAAAAAAAAAAAAAAAGAGGGAATAGTTATGATAGAAACAGCCTGTCAATTTAACTTAAAGCAAGTTTATTAAAAGGAACATTTTAAAAAGCAATTGTTGGGCTTCCCTGGTGGCGCAGTGGTTGAGAGTTCGCCTGCCGATGTAGGGAACACGGGTTCGTGCCCCGGTCTGGGAAGATCCCACATGCCATGGGGCGGCTGGGCCAGTGAGCCTGCGCATCTGGAACCTGTGCTCCGCAGTGGGAGAGGCCACAACAGTGAGAGGTCCGCATACCGCAATAAAAAAAAAAAAAAAAAAAGCAATTGTCAGAAAGGACCTATTGCAGAGTTTAAATCTTTTTTTATTATGGAAAAAATTTAAACATATACCAAAGTAAAGGAAAACACATAACACACTCCCATGTCTCCAGCACCCAGTCCAGCAATTTTCAACTCATGGCCCATCTGGGTTTAGCTCTACTCCCACTCACTCCCTTGCCCTGAATTTTTGAAGCAAATCCCAGAATCGTGTTGTTCCTTTACTGCAGGAATATTGTTAAGGATATTACCCACCGTGTCCCATGTCTCCTCATGGAGACCTGTGGGTAGACTTTCTTTTTAACCTCTGTATTGGGAAAAGGTAAGTTTTTTTGTTTTTTGTTTGTTTGTTTGTTTTTTGGGTTTTTTTGGCCACACAGCTTGTGGGATTTTAGTTCCCCGACCAGGGATTGAACCCAGGCCCTCGGCAGTGAGAGTGTGGAGTCCTAACCATTGGACATCCAGGGAATTCCCAGTTGTTTTTTGTTTGCTTGTCTGTCTGTTTTTTCTGAGCAATGGGTTTGCTTTCTTTGCTTGGATAATACACTTTGTATTTAGCCACAGATTCCTTTCTGCATCGTCACTAGGATTCTTGGAGACAACCTGGCCGCCAGACACCTGAGACATCTTGACAGTAGGCAGTTTTGGGAACCAGCTTACTCTCTTCCTCTTCCTTACTTTCTTCCATTTTCTTATCTGTAGCAGAGATTTCTAGTGACCTACCCGTTATCCGTTCTCCCTTCTTTCCTTGTAACCAAGCCCTGATTTTATTTGAGGTGGCAATGTGCACGGTTAAGAGACCGTACTCCTCAGGTTCCTGTGCAGCTAGGGTTAAATTCTGGCCAGTGAGAGATAGATAGAAGTTTGGGGCTGGAACTTCCAAGAAACTCCTTAAAGAAAGCTGGGATTGCAGGATTTTCTCCCTCCCGGCCTCCTGTTGTCTAGATGTGGCTGCAATGGCTGGAGTTCCTGTAGCCATCTTGAACCACGGGGTGGCCTTGAGGACGGAAGCCACATTCTAAGGATAATGAAGCAAGATGCTAGGAGGAGCCTGTATCTTCAATTACTGTGTAGCTGCCACAGCAGTTCTGGACCTCCTCCCTCCAGATTTCAGTTATGTAAGAGAAAAATAAATGTCTGTGGTGTTTGGGCCACTGTTATTTCTGGTCTCTCTCACTAGCAGCTGAGTGCAATACCTGTCAGATATACTGCTCCTTATTTTTTGTTCTCCCTGATTCCCTCATGTATTGATTTCATCTTGTACATATTTTAAAAAACCATTTTAAATCCTTTATGGACTTAGAATCAAAATAAATAATTTATTAAATGGCAGCGTTACACAATTGGACACCAGGATTCTTATTTCAAAGAGCACCAACAAAAATCACTTGCAGACGAAAAGTTAAACTGCGTCTTGTGATTCGCGAAACTGAAGTTTGAATCAGGAAGGAAATCCGTTGCTTATTACCAGAAAGATGGGCACCACATGGAAATTCAATTTCCAACAGAGTGAGTTTTTAAAATTTGAAAAGCTGAACAAAAACGGACCATATGTCTCACCGTGAAGGAAGGGTAAGGCCAGCCATCGTGTGTTGAAACAAAGGAATATCAGATTGCCACTAGGAATCACAAATATGACCATGATGTAGAATAAAGGAAGGAACTCTACAAGGTAACAGGCAGGGAGAAAAAAGGGACTTGGCCTGGTCCCCATGCCTGCTTGGTCACCAATGTGCCAAACTATGTCTCTGGTGTCTTTAGGATCAGACGAGGTTACACAATTAACAATAATTGGTGATTTGAGGGATGGAGGGTGAGGCTCTTATTTCGTGGAGCTGTTGATAATTTAGGGTTTCCATTTAATGCATGCACATTGAAGAGTCGATAGATTACCCAGAGGTGATATCAAAAATATGTAGCCTTAGTCAGAGAGCAGGTCCAGGAGGCTCCTGCCAGCCCTGGTGTTAACCCTTTAGGTGCTAGATTATAGGATGGGCTGGAGAGTCCCAAGAGAGGGGTTGGGTGTGTCCTAGAGATCCAGGGAGTACTTGGGAAATTCAGAGTGGTGCTATTTACCAGCCATTATGAAAATATTTCAGTGTTCTAATAACCCATGTGGCCACACTTGTACCAAGTGACTATCAGCCCTGATGACACAGAATTTTAAATACTTTTTTCTTAAGTAAAAGTTTTAAAAGCGGAAACAGATTTCAATATGTGTGCAGAAGATGGAATCATAAAATACTACTAATAATGACTCCTGTTTTTTTGAGCACTTACTGTGCTAAGCGCTGTATAATTCACAATGTCTTTTAACCCTTACAACAGCAGCCCTTCAATGTGGTCTTTTGGTTACAAGTGACTAAAACCAAAGTCAAATCGGCCTGAGCAAAGAAGGGAATCTTCTAAGGCATGTAACTTTAAGTCTAGTGGGATTCAGGCATGGCTGAATCCAGGAGCTCAAAGATACCACCAGAACTCGGTTTTCCTCTCTCAGCCTCACTGCGCTGCTTTCCCTGGTGTTTGTCAAGCACACTCTCTCTCCATGTGGTAGCTCTTGTGGCTTAATTCTTGTATTATCCTTCTAACAACATTAGCATAAAGAGAGCTTTTTATTTCTAATAATTCCAGTGGAAGTGTCAGGATTGAATCTCATTAGATTGACTTGGGTCACATGCCCACCCCTGAACCAAGCTCGGTGAATGGTTTTGGAATGCTGCTGGAATGTTCTGATTGGTCAGTTACAAGTCCATTTTTGGATCTGGGATGGGCCAACACTTCGTGAAACACATGGGGGTGAGGGGATGTCACAGAGGTGCCCGAAAACGAGGAATGCTGGGCAGACCAAATGTCAGATGTCTCCTACAAGCATCCCCATCTTATTAATAAAGAAACCGAGGCTACTGCATGCCTAATGGTTTGTGGATCAGCAAGGAGGACAACCTGGCTGGAAAGTAGTGAGCAAGGGGAGATTAGTGGGAGAGCAAGTAGTTGAGGAATCGGAGCTGGGCAGGGGTGCAGATCATGCAGTGCCTTGTGAGCTATTGTAAGGACTCGGGCTTTTGCTCTGAGTGAGATGGAAGGTTCAGAGCAGAGGAGTGAAATGATCTGATGTAGGTCTTGAAAAAGAAGCCCTGTAGCTGCTCTGTTGTTCAAATGTAAAATATTATTTTGCTATCTTTAGCCTTTCATATTTATTCATGTAACAAATATGAAATGGGCATGGGGCTTAGGTTTGGCCAATCAGCATATTCCATTCCCCTGGCCAGTGATTGTATCAGGAATCAGCTTGTGACCCACATCAGTCCAGCAAGATACAGTCCAGGCACTTCTGCCGTAACTATTGGGAGAATAGAAACTCTTTCCACTGGGGTTGCTAAAGGTATGTCTTGCCACCGAGAGTCACCACTTAGTAAGAATCTACTTGAAAATAAGGCCAACACAAAGAGCACAGGAATTAACTGATGGGACGGAAAAAAGTCTGACCCTAATGACTTTGGTTAACCCCTAGATCCAGCCATGCCTGACGTCATTCTAGCCCTGGATTTCTCAGTTCTATAAATCAACACATCCCACTTTTCATTGAAACCATCCTGAGCTGGGTTTCTAATACTCACAACTGAAAGAATTCTGGATGAGATGACACATATATTGAGCCCCATTATGTGCTTGTTTCCAGAGACAAATGCCAGTATGGTTTTGACTAGGTCCTTGCTCCTAATGAGCTCACAGTTGAGTGAGATAGCTGAAGAACCTGTGCCTCTTTTCCTGCCTTTATCTAGATTACAGACCCCTCTTACGCAAAGACAGTCTTTTACCTTTTCTGTCCCTCCCCCTAAATGGTGTTCAATAGTTTGCTTGAGGATGTGACTTCCAACAAGAAAATGTTAAAAATCCAGGATGGCTGGGAAACCTGCCCACCTCCCAGGCCAGATTACAGTCTGAGAGTCACCCACAACTCCTATCCCACAGACCCCTGGCCAGCAATTAACCAAGAGGTAAAAGGAGAGAAAACAAGGAAAGCTCTATTCCCTTTCTTTGATTCCAAGGAGGAGTTAGCTTGATAAGATCAGCATTTGGCCACCTCTGCCATCTTTCATGTTGCATTGGGTTTCATCTGTTTCCTCCAAGGGCCAATCCTGCAGCGAGAACTGTCTCCAGAGGACTCGGGTTGGCTTCCATCCCACCCACCTGAGTCCAGGTGGATGAGAAAAACAGTTTTCCAACCTCTGTCTTAACAGCAGACTTGGGCTAGAGCCCGCTGGGGAAAGGGCTTCCTGACTCAGGGATTGGGGATAGGATTACAGGATCTGTTACCCCATCTCCCACCTTGACCTCTCCGAAAGGTGTGTCTTTGTGCAGAGGAAGAGGGGGAAGGGCCCCAGATGCCTCGTTCTAGTCCCTTGTGGTGAGAGAGCACAGAAGTGAGCCCGATATATTATTACGAATCATCTGATCGTGCTGCTTTCCAGTTCCCGTGCCTGGTGTGGGACGCTCTGCACAGCCTACCCCCAGCTGAACCCCAGCATTCCCTGTGCCCCTCTCCACCAGCAATCTAAGTTCACACCCTCCAACCTGTTTCCTTCTCCCATCGGGCACTTTCAGAACACCCTGCCTTTACCTCTGCTGTGCCTCCTGCCTGCTGGGTCGTTCCACCCCATCCTGGCTTAGTGAGCTCCCATTCATTCCTCAAGACCTAGCTCAGATGTCACCTTGTGACACCTTCCAAATGCCAATCCCTCCCCGACCTGTTCCTCTATTCCACACCACAAACACATCAGAATTTGTCTCTTCTGTGCGTTGTTCAAACTCCATGCAAAGGGCTTCTCAAGTTATGCTATCCAAGACACCCTTTTGAAACCTTGAATTTTTAGCTGCAGACCTGACCAGAGGAAATCATATCCAGAATCATCACACGATTTACACAGTACCTCCCCTGGCCCTGATTCAGAGCCATGTGCTGCCCTGACCTTGTCCTCTTATACGCTCATGAAGCCATTCTTGCATGGTCACATACGTGTGCCATCTTCCTCTGGCACCAGCTTGTGGTCACGCACACATTTCCCCTCTTATTTGCCTTCCCAATGCAGATCAGCTCAAGTCCCTGCAAACCTGGCCCCTGCCGACCGCCCAGCCTTATCTCACATGGCTTCCCTACCTCCATCCCCACCCTCTACCTCACCACCCAGGAATCCTTCTCTTCCTCTGATGCCCAAGCCCTCTCCGGCTTCACTCAAGGTTTTCCCACCTGCCATTCTCTCTCTTCCCTTATTCTTTGCCTAATTCCCACTCAGCCTTCAGGGTTCTGCTTGGAGGTCAGTTCCTTAAGAAACCTTCCCTGACCCTGGTCTAAACTAAGCCCCCTGGTGACACACTCACATCACACCTACTGAGTCCAATGAGTGTAGCAATCACCACTGTTCCCAATTCAGGCCAAGATTCATTCTTTCTCTAAATTTTTCCCATTTTCTAGGAACGTGGTTAAGGCTCGTCCCATCGGTGCCCAATCTGCCAGCTAGCACATCCTGCAGAGTTGTTCAACTGCCTCAAGAGAGACTCCTTGTTTCTTTGGCTTAATTATAAGTGACCAGAGGGTGAGGGTCTTTTCTGTACATCATGTTTCCCAAAGCTCCTAACACAAGTCTTGTCATAGTGATAACTCCTTTTTCCTTTTCCTAAAACTCACTCTCAAGACACACACACACGCACACATGCACAAACACAAACACAGACACACCCATCGCCTTCTCTGTGGTCCCATACGAAAGGCATAGTGGGCTGGTAACAAGTTTGGGGGTATAATTGGATCCCTCTTTTTTTTTTTTTTTTTTTTTTGCGGTATGCGGGCCTCTAGCTGTTGTGGCCTCTCCCGTTGCAGAGCACAGGCTCCGGACGCGCAGGCTCACCAGCCATGGCTCACGGGCCCAGCCGCTTTGCGGCATGTGGGATCTTCCCGGACCGGGGCACGAACCCATGTCCCCTGCATCGGCAGGCGGACTCTCAACCACTGCGCCACCAGGGAAGCCCTGGATCCCTCTTTTATAGAGACAGCCTCATCATAATGAAAATAATTTTTGAAAAGTCCTGGGTTTGAATCCTGGTCCAGCTATTGAAGAGGTGGGTGATCTTGAGTCACCCACCTTAACCCCAGATTCCTTGCTTATAAAATAGCAACTCAAAAAGTCTAATCAAATCTCCAAAATTTACAAGCAGCTCATGCAGCTCAATATCAAAAAAACAAACAACCCAATCCAAAAATGGGCAGAAGACCTAAATAGACATTTCTCCAAAGAAGATATACAGATTGCCAACAAACACATGAAAGAATGCTCAACATCATTAATCATTACAGAAATGCAAATCAAAACTACAATGAGATATCATCTCACACTGGTCAGAATGGCCATCATCAAAAAATCTACAAATAAATGCTGGAGAGGGTGTGGAGAAAAGGGAACCCTCTTGCACTGTTGGTGGGAGGGTAAATTGATGCAGCCACTATGGAGAACAGTATGGAGGTTCCTTAAAAAACTAAAAATAGAACTACCATACGACCCAGCAATCCCACTACTGGGCATATACCCTGAGAAAACCATAATTCGAAAAGAGTCATGTACCAAAATGTTCATTGCAGCTCTATTTACAATAGCCAGGACATGGAAGCAACCAAAGTGTCCATTAACAGATGAATGGATAAAGAAGATGTGGCACATATATACAATGGAATATTACTCAGCCATAAAAAGAAACGAATTTGAGTTATTTGTAGTGAGGTGGATGGACCCAGAGTCTGTCATACCGAGTGAAGTAAGTCAGAAAGAGAAAAACAAATACCGTATGCTAACACGTATAGATGGAATCAAAAAAAAAGAAAATGTTCATGAAGAACCTAGGGGCAAGATGGTAATAAAGATGCAGACCTACTAGAGAATGGACTTGAGGATACGGGGAGGGGGAAGGGTAAGCTGGGAGAAAGTGAGAGAGTGGCATGGACGTATATACGCTACCAAACGGAAAATAGCTAGCTAGTGGAAAGCAGCCACATAGCACAGGGAGATCAGCTTGGTGCTTTGTGACCTCCTGGAGGGGTGGGATAGGGAGGGTGGGAGGGAGGGAGATGCAGGAGGGAAGAAATATGGGAACATATGTATAACGGATTCACTTTGTTATAAAGCAGAAACTAACACACCACTGTAAAGCAATTATACTCCAATAAAGATGTTAAAAAAAAAGTCTAATCATAGGGTCAACGTAATTGTTAAATGGTTAGATACTTGTAATTGTCATGTGAAAATACATAGTGTATGGGCTCATTGTGCAAAATAAAAATCTTCTGTGTGTGTGTGTGAAAGTGTGGGAAGAAGTCTGACAGGGTTCAACCCAAACTGATGGGGTGGTTACGTCCAGCTGGGGAGAGGTGGGATGGGGAGGATGGTAAAGTATTTTCCTCCCTTGTTATGTTTTTATATTTTCTTGTTTGAACTTTTAACGTGACTGCATTCACGTATTATTGATTGCAGCCAACTAGGTGATTTTGGAGCAAATATGTACCCTCTCCTCCTCCGCTTCGGTGGATGGAACATACTTCTCTATCTCTTGTCTTTGGCCTTGGCTATGTGACTGGCTTTGGCCAACGGGGTATTAGTGGACATGATATAAACAAAGACTTGAAATGTGCTGGTGGAGTTGGGCTGGTCCCCTGGGTTCCTGCATTTCACAATGAGAAGAACATGTTCTGCATAGCCCACCAGTCCCCCCCAAATGAGTGACATGTTGGGGATCTCTAAATCAACCCCCTTTCCCAGAGGTCCAGCTGAAATCATGAGATCAATAGTAGCTCCCCACTGGGACTTTCCTGGTGGTCCAGTGGTTAAGACTCCGAGCTTCCACTGCAGGGGGCACAGGTTCCATCCCTGGTTGGGGGACTAAGATGCTGCATGGCATGCGTGGCTCAGCCAAAAAAAAAAAAAAAAAAAAAAAAAAAGGCTTAAAAAAAAAGTAGCTTCCCCCCAAATCCACAGATGTGTGAGCCAGAAATAAATGAGAGTTTGTTCTGTAGCAAAAGCTGACTTATACATTTGTGTTATTTTTTTAAACAAATCCTTTTATTTTTCATGTTCCTTTTTTAATTCCTTTTTCAAGTGTAGTTGATGTATAGTACTATATAAATTATAGCTGTACAATATAATGACTCACAATTTTTAAAGGTTATACTCCAGTTATTATTGTAAAATATTTGTTATATTCCTCATGTTGTACAATATATCCTTGTAGCTTTTTTTTTTTTTTTTTTTTTTTTTTTTTTTTTTT
>NW_006770868.1:3052231-3080278 GCF_000442215.2 Lipotes vexillifer
GCCATGGCTCACGGGCCCAGCCGCTCCGTGGCATGTGGGATCTTCCCGCACCGGGGCACGAACCCGTGTCCCCTGCATCGGCAGCCGGACTCTCAACCACTGTGCCACCAGGGAAGCCCCCTCGTAGTTTCTTTTATACCTAATAGTTTGTGACCTCTTAATCTCTTACCCCTACATTGCCCCTCTCCCCTTCCCTCTCCCCACTGGTAACCACTAGCTTGTTCTCTAAGTCTGCTTCTTTTTTGGTTATACTCACTAGTTTGTTGTATTATTTAGATTCCACAAGTAAGTGATATCATACTTGTGTTATTTTTTAAAGAATAAAAAACTCAGGAGAAAAAATTAAATCAGGAAACAGAGTGCCAAGCAAATAGCTGTTTAATAAACGCTGGGTCCTCTTCCATCCCCTAACCCTCCTTCAAGGGACGATTCAGAAGACTCCAGTAGCCCTTTTGGGCTCCAATTTGAATGCGTTGCCCTTCCCCATGGCACTTTGCAGCCGCCATTTATTTCATTTTATTTTGCCAAATATTTAGCCATTCCCATGCTTGTCTTACCCACTAGAAGACAGTCCCTGCTGTCAATCTAGTTGCATAAGCACAATATAAATACAAAGGAATTGTTTTATATGTGTATGCAACTTACACATATCTAATTATCTGTGCTCGATGTAAAAAAAATCATAATGTGATGAGTAGGGGTGATTCTGTCCACTGTTCTTGACTAAATGAGGGTGTGACATGGAGGAGTATAAGTGAGAGGGGACCCTTGAACCTTCTCTCCTCTCACACTGGCCCAGTTCCTTTGAGCCTTTCATAGCCTGAGCAACTTGGTGAGCTGATTCTCATGTTCAGGGTACTTATTTTGTGTCCACTGTGGTTACTGCAATTCAAAGTGGGGACTACCTTTATCCTTCTATTATAGTTGAGGGAAAAGGAATCTTAAAAGAGACAATTATCCAAAGTCATACAGTTTACAAGAGGGTTGAGTCACACGTGGAGCTCAGGTCTGTCTGGACCCAAAGCTACTTCATGGGTTTTAGTTGCAGACTCACTTCTGCAATAAGGGGCTTCCTCAAGCACTTGGGTGAAGGGCTTTAGGTTGAAAGAACAGAAATAGATAAGATTTTGTGGTTGGTTGTTACACAGCAAAAGCTGACCGATACATCCGAGAGGAGGTACTTGCTGGGTGTGGGGCCAGCTCCATCCACAGTCAACATCTGCAAATAAGCCTGGGACTTTTTCAACTGGTTAAGCTGACAAGGTAACTCTGCAGAAGCTGTAGTTTCTTACCACCAAAGCTGAGGGGTCCCCCAAGTTGGCAGTTGGCTGGGAAGTTGATCAGGTACAGTCGTAGGAATCAGGCTGTTGAGCTTCGAATCCTGACTCTGTGGTTCCTTCACTGTGCAACTTGAAGCAAGTCAATCAACATTTCTGGGCTTTGAAGGGTTGGAGTTGGTAAAGTTGGAACCGATGCAGCCCACAGCTTTGTTTGTTTGGATGCACATGGTTTTTATTTTGTTTCATTTTAGTTTATTTGTCAACATTAAATCAATAAAGTGTTTGTGAGGAAATAGTCGCTCATACATGACTGGCAGGAGTGGATCTTGGTACCACCACTATGAGGGGAAAATTTGGCAAGCTTGTTAAATATTAAAAATGCAAATATAAAAATTCTACTATTTGGAAACTAGCCCACAGATACATGTACACATGTGAAACATGATTATGTTGGAGGTTATCCAGGCAGCATTGTTTGTAATGCAACAGTTTCAAAAAATAGCCAGTGCCTATGAATAGGGGATGGGTTAGATCAAATATGGATCATCCATAGAATGGAATACCATGCAGCTGGAAAAAGTGAGGACACTGCCCAGTACTGATCAGGTAAGTTCTCTAGGATAAACTGTTAAGTAAAAAAGCCAGGTGTAAAACAAAGTGTTTATTATGCTCTCTTTTGTGTAAAAATGGAGAAACAACAAAACGTATGTGTGTGTTACTATTTGCTTGTATAATTAAAAAGAAACTTTAAGTATTCATAAGAAATCAATAACTGTTACCTATGGGAGAGGAGGACCCAAGTGGGAGGGAGAATTTTTCTGTTTACATTTTCAAAATGTTTTCAATTTTGAAAAAAAGCTTAAAACATTCAGTGTTTTCAATAGCCAAGACATGGAAACAAGCTAAATTCCATTGACAGATGAATGGATAAAGAAGATGTGGTGTACACACACACACACACACACACACACACACACACACACACACAGTGGAATACTACTCAGCCATAAAAAAGAATGAAATAATGCCACTTGCAGGAACATTGGTGGACCTAGAGATTATCATACTAAATGAAGTAAGTCAGAAAGAGAAAGACAAATACTATGTGATGTCACTTATATGCGGAATCTAAAATATGACACAAATGAGCTTATCTATGAAACAGAAAGAGACTCACAGACATAGAGAACAGACTTGTGATTGCCAAGAGGGAGGGGGTTGGAGGAGGGTTAGATTGGGAATTTGGGATTAGCAGATGTAAACTATTATATATAGGATGGATAAACAACAAGGTCCTACTGTATAGCACAGGAAACTACATTCAAAACCCTGTGATAAATCATAAAGAAAAAAATATGAAAAAGAATGTATGTGTATGTGTGTGTGTGTGTGTGTGTGTGTGTGTGTATATATATACCTGAATCACTTTGCTGTATACCAGAAACTAACACAACATAGTAAACCAACTATACTTAAAAAAATACATTAAAAAAAATCAGGTGTTTTCAAATATAGATGATCTAGCATCCCTGCAGGCACAAGTCAGCTGGAGCTAAGTAGCCTGTCTCTCAGATGGGGTTGCATGCTTTCCAGTTTGCCATGGTGCCCACTACTCCCTGTTTTCTCCCTGACCCCAGTGTCTGTGGCCATTTATCATTTTGCTCCCTGCAGTTTTTCTTAGACTAGAACTAAAAGAGTGATATACTTCTTATCCCCATGTCTCTACCAAGAGTGACAGGCTCATTACACAACAATGTGAAAGCATTTAATGTTCCCAACATGAATACTTAAAAGTGGTTAAGATGGTAAATGTTAGTACATTTTACCGCAATTAAAAAAACTGTTGGCAAGCTCTATGCCTGTGAATAGCTGGTACCAACAAAAGCTCCAGAACCAATTCTCATGAGCCCATCTGGGCTCACGTCCCTGCTCTGCAGCCTGTGGGCTAGAACAGCTGATCGGCTTCTCTTTCAGGCATCATCTGTGTGGCCTCTCAAGTTTGTAACTCTTAAGTAGATGGTTTCAAGGTCTCTCCTACCTCTATGATTCCTGAGCTGTTTCTGCCCCTAACGTGCTATGTGACCTTGGACAAACCACTTGCGCTCTCTGAGGCTTGACTGCTCCACCTGTTAACTGAGAAGCTTAAAGTGATTTATCTTAGAGGCCCTTCAGCTCTAAGGATCTCCCACTTGATTTCTCCTTGAGCAATACTTCTGTCACTGTCTCCAAAGAGACAGAAAGTGGGCTTGGGGCTGGGGTGGGGAGAGCAGAGGCCTCCTTTCATGTCAGGGCTATGTGGGCTACAGTGGGAGGTTCCCTTTTCTTTCTTCCTTCCTTTCTTTCTTTTTTTAACCAGAAAGTTATTTTAAACCCTAAGTGGGGAGCTGCTGAAAGCCACATGCCTCAGACCTCACGTGCTACAACCTGCTGTGGGGAGACAGCAAGCAGAGTTCTGAATTCTTCCTGTTCTCTCCCCTTCCCCAAACCCCACCCCAAGGGAGGGGCCACTCATTCCATTCATCCTTTGCTCCGCTGAGTCACAAAACTGAGAAACACTTGTAATGGGAATAAAGACACAGACCTACTAGAGCATGGACTTGAGGATATGGGGAGGGGGAAGGGTAAGCTGTGACAAAGTGAGAGAGTGGCATGGACATATATACACGCCCAAACTAGACAGCTAGTGGGAAGCAGTCGCATAGCACAGGGAGATCAGCTCGGTGCTTTGTGACCACCTAGAGGGGTGGGATCGGGAGGGTGGGAGGGAGACGCAAGAGGGAGGAGATATGGGGATATATGTATATGTATAACAGATTCACTTTGTTATAAAGCAGAAACTAACATACCATTGTAAAGCAATTATACTCCAATAAAGATGTTAAAAAAAACCCACAAAAAACAACAACAAAAACCCCACTTGTCTTCTGGCCCTTGGAGGCCTCCAGGGCTGCAGCCTGACAATCAGTGCCTCTCAACCTTGCACACGCATGCGACTCACCTGGGCATCTTGTCAAAATGCAGATTCTCTTTCCGCAGGTCTGGGGTGGAGCTGAGGTCCTGCCCTTCTAACAGTCCCCCAGGTGAATTAGGGGCCAGACTGTGAACCATGGGGTCCAGGTTGCTGGTAGCTCAGAAAAATCCAGCTGGAAAACCACCTGAAATCACTCAGCTGTTCCTCTTTTGGAATTTGCCCTGCTCCCCTATTTAAATAATATTCTTGAAACATATGGTACAGACACAAGTAAAAAGAAAAACTCAAACTCTTCAAAAAGGGCATACACTGAAAAGTCAGCAGCCCTCTCTCCCACCCACATCCTTCTGTTCCCAGAAGTAGCCCCTGTACCCCATTTCTTGTGTCTTCCTCCAGAGAAAGTTTGTGCATAATGCTGATACTTATTAGTATACCTATTCTTTACTGACCACTTCCTATGTCCTAGACCCTGAGCAGAGCCTCTTATGTAGCTTACTTTATTTAATTCTTCGTTACACAGCAAGGGAGGGAATAGGATGCCTGGCCCCAGGTCCTAGCACTCTTTCACGATTCAACACCTCTATAGACAAAGCCCGCCCTCCTCTCTTCCTTTTGTTGTAGTTGAGATCGCATATAATGTTCTGAGGCTTGCTTTTTCCCCCTTAACAAGTTATCTTGAAATCTCAATTGCAGTAGGTGAAAAGCTGACTTTTTCTTTTGAACAAAACCATAGAATTTGTTTGCGAGTATGAGCCTCATTTGTTTCACCAGGGACCTGTTTAGGGGAATGGGAGAACTATGGGGTCATTCCAGTTCTTTTGCTACAAACTGCTGTCATGTTTAGGTTTGTGCATATATCATCTTAGACACATGCGTGTGGATAACTAGGATGTCTGCAGCATGAACTTCCAGCCCTGGGACTGCTGGGTCAAAGGCTGTGTTCTTTTAAAGCTGAGTAGTTGTGATGAATTGTTTTTCAAAGCAGCTATAGCCACTTTCTCTCATCAGCGGTGTCTGAGTACCTGTTTCCCTAGAGCCTCATCAACACCATTCCAGAAACTTTTGGCTTTTTCTGCTGCTGATTTTGAACCACACCGGCAGGAAGCAGAGTTGGGCGAGACTGCCCCTCCTTGCCTGATCGTCAAAAACGCCAGCTGAGGTGTGTAGCTTTTTTCCATACCCAGCAACTCTGTTCTCTTGGTCAGGTCAGCCTGCTCCTCCGAAGAGCAGAATTTGTCATCAGGGATTTAATGGCTTAAAAAGAAAGGGGATCTGATTGCACTCAGGAGCCCTGGCCAGCTATGAGCCCTTCCCCTCAACCCCCAGGGACCATGGCTAAGAGACTGGAAGAAGCCAGAGAACAGTGAAGTTTGGCTTCGCAGAACTCTGAAAGGCAGGGGGCCCCAGCACAAAAAACACGGGAAGCTGAAGATCAGGGTTTAGCCTGGGCTCTGCCACCAACCCTCGGGCTAAAATGACCTCCCATTATTTTAGAGCAGTGGTCAGCCCACAGACTTGGGAGCCCCATGACCTGGATTCAAATCCTGCTTCCTCCACTTTCAAGCTGTGTGATCTTAGGTTAGTGATTTAACCTCTCTGGACTCCAGTTTTCCATCTGCAAATGGGATAAGGATAGTTTTACTTCCCAGGGTGCTTATAGGGGTCAACTGCCTTAATGGACACAAAGAGTTTGGAACAATGCCTGGTGCAAAGAAAGTACACAATAAATATTGACTGTTCTTTTGTTATTCATATTATTTATTTATTTACTTGGTTATTGTCTGTCTAGAATGTCTACTCCAGGAGGGCAGAGACCTAATCTTTCTGTTCCCAGCAGTGCCCCCTGACCCAGCACAGTACCTGCACATAGTAGGTCCTCCATAAATATTCACTGAAAGAATGTATGAATGAACATGTCACTTCCCCTCCTTGAGCCTCGGTTTCTTGATCTGGAAAAGGGGAGATTTTTATTTCATTCTCAGTGCTGGTCCATATTATCCTAATCCATGGTGATCCTATATCTTTGCTTTTTGCCATTGGAAGAAATAATTATTAAAAGATGTATAAGTCCTTGTTCATAACTGCCAAAACTCGGAAGCAACCAAAATGTTCTTCAATAGGTAAATGGATAAACAAACTGTGGTACATCTAGACTATGGAATATTATTCAGTGTTAAAAAGAAATGAGCTATCAAGCCACGAAAAGACAAGGAAGAACCTTAAATGCATATTAGTAAATGAAATAATCCAATCTGAAAAGGTTACATACATGACATTCTGGAAAAGGCAAAATTATGGTGACAGTAAAAAAAATTGGGTGGCTGTCAGGAGTTTAGGGGAATGGAAGGGAGGGATGAACAGGCAGAGTACAGATTTTGAGGGCAGTGAAACTGTGCCATATGATACTGCAATGGTAAACACATGTCATTATACACTCATCAAAACACATAGCATACACAACACAGAGTGAACCCTAATGTAAACTATGCGTTTAGCTAATAATGATGTGTCGATATTGGCTCATCGATCGTAACGAAAGTACCACGCCAATGTTAATAACGGGAAACTGGGGTGGGGTTGAGAGCATATAGGGGAACTCTGTACCTTCCTACCTTCTCCTCAATTCTTCTGTAAACCTAAAATGCTCTAAAGAAGTCTATTAATTTTTTTTTTAAGTATAGACTCATTTTTAAAAGCTTGGTTAATTGGCTCTATTTTGTTTGTTTCATAACTTACAATCAGTGGGTAGTTCTCATCTACACTGACTGCAGATTTTTGAAAGTGGTGACAGGGACACAGGGAACCAAGCTTGTCTGGTGAATCTTCATCCTCATTTTGTTTTCTGGACACCACCCACAGGTACAGTAGGGACATTCCTTGGCTTGGGTCAATGCTCAGAGCTGGAGTGCCCCTCTCCTTCATGGCAAACTTTTGGATCTCCTTGAGTGTACAGGGAGCACACTTTTTGAAGCCTGCTCCATGGGTGTGCTTGTGAATGTCAATGGTATATTCTCTGCTCACCGCCTTGTTGCTGGCAGAATGGTCCTTTTCACCATCCTTCTTTGTGGGAGCCATTCTGCTGGCCCAGGCTGAAAAGAAAAAACTGCAATGGATTACTGATTAATTGGCTTTTAAAACACACACACACACACACACATGTCCTACACTGGCATGTAGGTGGTTTCAAATTCATTCTTTTTAGGTATGCTTTGATTGTTAGGAAATGTGTTCAAGGCATAACAAAAAGTTGAGACTGTCATGATGACCTTGCACAGCTTAGAGATTTCACAGATGAGAAAACTGAGGCCTGGAGAGAGGAATTGACTTGTCTAAGGTCATAGCATGAGAGGTGAGAGAGCTAATGTCTACTCACCACCCCTGTGTGGGCTCTGCCTCAGTTGCCTCCTCTGTAAAGGGGGTTAAAATAGCACCTACCTCCTCCGATTGCTGTGAGGATTAAATGAAACAATACACAAAATGCTTAGAAGAAAGCCTGGTACATAGCAAATGCTCACATAAAGTTAGTCATTGTTCATATTAATTCGTGGTGCGGAGGAGGAGGAAGAGGATGACAATGTCAGCTCCTGTTTCTCTTTTTGGTCAGGGAAGAATCACAAGACTATTTTTTTTTTTTTGCGGTACGCGGGCCTCTCACGCTGCAGAGGCCTCTTCCATGGCAGAGCACAGGCTCCGGACGCGCAGGCTCAGCGGCCATGGCTCATGGGATCCTCCCAGACCGGGGCACGAACCCGCGTCCCCTGCATCGGCAGGCGGACTCTCAACCACTGCACCACCAGGGAAGCCCGACTTAGCTGGCTTTTGAAAAATACATAAAAATCACCAAGTTTTCTAAGAATCTTTTTATTTCCATTGGACATAGGTGCTTTCATGAATTAAAACTTCAAAATATTCAATACAGTGCATAGCATACAGTAAGTGCTCAATAACTCTGAGCTATTATTATTAGGAAGACTTATGGTTGCCAGAGGCAGGGGCTGAGGGTGGGCGGAATGAGTGAAGGGGACCAAAAGGTACAAATTTCCAGATATAAAATAAATAAGTCCCGGAGATGTAACATACAGCATGGTGACTATAGTTTACAATACCGTAGAGCATATTTGAAAGATGCTAAGAGGGTAGATCTTAAAAGTTCTCATCACAAGAAAAAAAATTGTAGCTCTGGTGGTGATGGATGTTAACTAGATTTATTGTTGTGATCATTTTGCAATATTTATAAATATAGAATCATTATGTTGTACACCTGAAACTAATATAATGTTATATGTCAATTATAGTTCAATTAAAAAAAAAAAGACCTCAACTGCCTACATCAAGGAGAGATAGCACCAAGGAAGAGTTTTGGAAGTCTGATGGTGATTTGGTGGGGGGTTAGGACCCCCGTCTCCCCCACCAGGTTCCCCTAGAAGCTGTCCCTGTGCTTGGTTATTTTTGGCCAGCCTCACTCTGGGATTCCGTCTGCCACCGTCTAACACCAGGAGTGAGGCCAGAGGAGACAGATCTGGCCCGTGCAAGCCTGTCTGCAGGGCAGAGCTGATAAGCCCCTCACATCAGGTCTGGCTCGTGCTCTCTCTGCTTTTCTACCTAGTTTGCAGGCAGATTCACTCCTGAACGACTTCTCTGCTCTCGCGCTCTCTTTTTCCCTGCCCCCAATTCCTGCCGCCGCCAGGGAGGAGGGAGATGTAAATTCATCTGCTGCAAGGCTCCCAGAGGGCGTGAACTTGAGAAGCCGAGGTGAGGATCTGCCTGTGTGTGAGAAAGGCAGCTGCTGCTGAGTTTGTGGGAAATCAGAGCTGGGGATGGGGGGCGGGGGTTGGTAGTTAGAGTCACGTGCCAGGAGCACAACCAGGAACTTCCAGTGTCAGCTGAGGAAGTACCGGGATGTGTAGAAGGCCAAAGGGAGTCATGGAAGAGTGAGCCTTCGTTCTGAAGGAGATCTGACACCAACCATAGAGCCTCCACCGGGCAGCCACCGCACCTTAGGACTGAACCCACGGTGGCCTGCAAGGCCCTGCCCCCACGTCTCTGATCTCATCTCTCACTTCCCTCCTTCTGGTCTGCTCTGCTCCAGCCACACTGGCCTTTCCTGTTTCTCCAACACCATGCTTGTTCCAACCACAGGGCCTTTGCACGTGCCATCCCTCGGCCTGGAACTACTTCCTGGCTTTGAAAATGGCTGATTGTTTCTTAAGCTACAGGCACCACTTATACGTCACCTCCCCTGGGGCCCTTCTCTGATCACACTCAATTAGTCCTGCCAGTCCCTTTCTTTTATTTCATCCACACTCTTGGTATTCTCTGAAATTATCTTGTTCATTATGTTATTTTCTAGGTAGTGTGCTGCCTGCTGTTTTCCCCGTTCACCATGATGCGTATCTGCTGGCTGAACGAATAAACTTGCTGTACAGCCTCAGATGAGCTATTTTTCTACTCCAGGGCTTAGTGTCCTCATCTGTGGAAAGGTGACGAAGAGCCCAGAGTTTTCTCTAACCCTTGCTCAGCATGGGCTGTGAAGACCTAAGAAGATCAGGGGAACGTTCTGAAAAGCACAAATGAGAAGTGGAGAAGAGCAAAGAAACCAGTCTACAGGAGAAATTGCTCATTTAACACATTTAATTTCCTTTGCAAGGTGTTACTCACCCAGCCCAACCCCTCAACAAATAGTCTCACCTCCTTCTTGCCTTGGGGGAAGTAACAACTTCTTAAGGAGATAAGGCTATTGATTTTATTTGCTCTCATCTTCACCTGAGAGTGGGATGAGTCAATATTTGTTACATTTTGGAGCCAAGTCCTTAAAACTGGGGCTCTAGCAGGAATATGCTATGTGAACTCAGGCAGGTCTCCCCACTCCCTGGGCCCTACCTTTTCTATCCTTTCAGTGAGAGAATGCAAATGTTTGAAACTTGGGCTCTCCCAGTATGGTCTTCAGGATAACAGAATCTCCAGGAGGGAGGAGAAACGAGGCTGTCACAAAGTGCCCCTGGCATAGGCCTTGTAAAGCGTGTCCATTCATAACATTCTGATTAGTTCCCTGGTCTCCCTCTCAAAGCACTTTCCCTCCAATATCTCCTGGCAGCTCCCGGGTGGAGGTGGGGTAGGAGGCTGCTGTCTTCATCCCAGTTTGGCAGAGAAGAAAGTAGGAGAGAAGCAAGGCCTTGCCTGCCTACCCAAATTCATTTCCTACCATTCTATCCCCTGGGTCTGCCTCAGGGCCTTTGCACATGCTACTCACTCCCTCAACCTGGAATATTCTTTCCCTGGCTACCCTCACTTCATTAGCTCTTTACTTAAATGTCTCCAAGAGGACTTCCCTGATCACCTTGCTTAAAATAACAGCCCCACCCTCTCACTCTCACCACCCTCCATGCCCTTACTCTGTTTTACTTTTCTTCCCGGCATTTCTTGACACTTGACATTAGATGATCTCTTTACTTGTTTATTGTCTGTCTCCTTCCCCAGAAAGTCAGCTCCATGAGATGGGGATTTTTATCTGTCTTATTTTGTGCCATCTCCCCAGTCCCCAGCAGGGGCCTGGAACAGCCTAAACACTTGCTAAATAATTGTTGAATTGAATTAGTCTCCATGGGGACAAAGAAGTCGAAGTGACCTTGAAAGATAAATTTCATCTGTCCCCCTGCCACCAGGCTGGACTTTCTGCACTGTGTAGGTTTCTCTTCTGTGACAATCTCTCAGCAGAAATCAAGATTCTTTTTTTTTTTAAATACATATATTTATTTTAAAATAAATTTTAAAATGCATTAACTTTAGTTCACAGGCCATACGAAAACAGCAGACCAGTTTGCCAATCCCTGGTTCACATGATTCCTACTCTGAGGATTGGCACCACAGAATAGTATATGAAGATGCTTTTTATGGGACTTCCCTGGCAGTCCAGTGGTTAAGACTGCACGAGTTCGATCCTTGGTCAGGGAACTAAGACCCTGCCTGTGTCGTGGCATGCCCCTCACCCACAAAAGCCTTTTATTTTAAGAAGGTGCTACCCTCAGGTATGAGGATGACACATACGTGCACTTCCCATAACAGTAGGTATAAGAGCTGCTAGTTACAGGGAGCTATTAAACAACAAAATCTAAAAAACCAGTTCCTTACTTTTACTAGACATACTTCTAAGTACCTGGTAACTAGAGAACATTTCTATCATTGGACAGTCCTGTGTTACATCTGATAGGAGGAGTATTTATTCAGTACATCATCACAAACCAGAATAATACAATAACAGTTCCAACAAAAGGTTCACATGTTTATTACTGAGCTATACAGTGAGCAGTGGTGAGGAAAGCTCAAGAGGAGAGAGCATCAAACACAGGTGGCTGTTCCAGACACTAGTGATGTTCTGATAATGTGTGTGAATTCATGTGAGGCTCGTTATAGACCCAGCTTGGTTCTTCTCCAATGTCTTCTCTTAGAGTTGTACCTGATTTTATTACCAGTTTTCATTCGAATCCATTGGGGAATGGGATGATTCTGCTTTTGTTTCTTGGCCAGGAATCGCTTGATCCTGAAAGTCTTGTGAGAAGACATGGCGACGATCAAATCCAGCCACACATAGGATCAGAAATCAAGATTCTTGATGTCTTAAAAAAAAAAAAGTGGTTTTGATCATGACCAAGATCTGCAAACTTTCTTTTGCTAACTCTATCTTGCTTTCTTTACAGGGGTTGACAGAAACAGGAAAAGAGGCAAGATATTTAGGTTACATGTTGTAGACGAATGATATAGACAAACTGCTAAAAAGAGATTTGATACCGTTTTGCACAGGACTGGGTGTTTTCTATACCTCATTCAATAGTACTGGATAATAATGGGTATGATAATCCTATTAACAATGATGATTTTCAGAAGAGTTGATATCAGGTGAAAGGTCCTGCATGCAGGACTTTCAATACCTCATCACTGAGCTTCCAAACAGCCCTGAAAGGTGGGTATTGCTATGATGATGCTCATTTTACAGGTGAGGAAACTGAGACTCTGTAACACGAAGCACAGGGTTAATTTGCCCAAGGTTACACTGTCAGATGCCAACATAAGGGACACCTGAGAAATCCCTTCCACAAATGAAATTCCCTGTGGCTGAGAGGTTCAGAGTCGGGGCTCTGGAGTCAGACTGCCTGTCTCTGACTCTGGGCTATATGACCTGGGACGAGATAATTAGCTGTACTGGGCCTCAGTCTCCTCGTCTGGAAAGTGGGGATGATGACAATGTTGCCAGTGTCAACAAAGATTCACTGAGTTTAATCTGTGAAATACTTTTATAAAATAATTAATTAATTAATTATTTTTAGCTGTGTTGGGTCTTTGTTGCTGCATGCGGACTTTCTCTAGTTGCAGCGAGTGGGGGCTACTCCTTGTTGCAGTGCATGGGCTCTAGGCACATGGGCTTCAGTAGTTGTGGCACACAGGCTCAGTAGTTGTGGTGCACGGGCTTAGTTCCTCCATGGCATGTGGTATCTTCCTGGACCAGGGCTCGAACCTGTGTCCCCTGCATTGGCAGGTGGATTCTTAGCCACTGAGCCACGAGGGAAGTCCCAATCTGTGAGATACTTAGGACAGAGATTGGCACACGGTTAAGTGCTCAATATTTGTTAGTTTTATTATCATCTCCTTGTACACTTCTTCTTTCTCTGCCATACACACACACACTCTCTCTCTCTCTCTCTCACACACACACACACACACGCGCGCGCACACACACACACACACACACACACACACACACACACACACACACACACACGGTGGGCTTCCTGGAGGAGGAGTTCTGCCAGACAGCCAGGCAACCAGTTGAGTTCAGGACCTAAGGTCAAGCTTAGATCTCCTTCCCTGGCAGGAAGTTTCCCACTGAGAGGGGAGTGGCAGCCTCTTGTGGCATTTCCCACCCTCCCCCAGCCACCGCTCTCACACCAGTCCCACACACAGGTCATGCGCTGTCCCTAGCCCCGTGCCGTGCGACTCAGCCTGGCAGCCGGACCAGATGCTGGGAGGGGAGCTGGAGATTAGCACTGCCAGGGGCTGCTCTGAGCAGCTGCCTGACTGCAAAGGTCAAGGTATTGGGTTTCCACCTTGCATGATGCCCTGGGAGGTAAGCACGAGACCCCGTGGAGACCAGGTTGGGGCTGCCCGACGCCCTGCTCACCATCAGCTTTCATGTTATAATTAGTCTTTTCATGCGTACGCTTGACAGTTTTTGAAGCGTTTTCCCACCATCTGAGGTCTGCAGGGTAGCCAGTGTTATTTTGACCATCCCCATGAAATGGGGCTTATTGAGGTGGCATGTCTTCCTCTATGCCACTCAGGTGGTGGAACTGAGATCCAATGGAGGTTTGCCGCGTTTAAGCCCAGCGTGCTTGCCAACACCCTGCACAGACTGTCCTCAAAGCTGGATGCAAGTGTGTGTGTGTGTGTGTGTGTGTGTGTGTGTGTGTGTGGTGTGCGCGTGCACACACGCATATGTACATGGTGTACCGAGGGAGGAGGTGACCCACCCTGGAACTGCTTTTCTGGTGGTCTAAATTCATGTGTCAGCCTTAGAAGCACATAGTGAGTCTTTGTATTTAGGTGTCATTATAATTTAAATTTTTATTCATTTTTTTCAAAAGGTATTATATTCACATAGTTCAAAATTCAAATGGGTACAGGAAGATGTCAGCCTCTCTCCCCTGTCATCCATCCACTCCGTTGCCCTCTCCAGAGGTACTCAGTCATCAGTTTCTTCTGCCAGGCTGTTCTGTGCTTCTATAAGTCGATATGAACATAAATATCCCAACCCAACACTTGTATACAAAACATTCCGCTTAGTGTTCTGCTTCTTGATTTTTTGGTATGTTTAATAATATGCCCTGGAGATCATTCCATAGCAGTTCATAAGGAGCTGCCTTGATAGTTTTGAAGGCCATGTAATACTCTATTACAGGGATGCACCAATTTGATTGGTGTCCTGTTGATGGACATTCAGCTTACTCCCAATAGTTGCAATGACAGACTACAGTACAATGAGTCCCCTTGTACCTGCATCACTGGTGATGTGTGCGGGGAGATGCACAGCCTTGTTGCTCAAAATGTTCCAGCTGGGCATCAACCAAGAGCTTCGTTAGAACTGCAGCATCGCAGGCCTCACCCCAGACCTGCTGGATCAGATTCTGCATCTTAAAAAGATGCCCAGGGGATTTGTATGCATATGAAAGTTTAAGAAGCCCTGGTCAGGAAGATAGATTCCCAGAAGTGGAATTGCTGGGTCAAGAGATAGGTATATTTATAATTTTGACAGATACAGACAAATTGACACCTGCAGTTTGATTTGATACATAGTCCCACCTGCAAGGCATAAGCATTGGGGGAGAATAAAAAAAAAATCCATATCCAGCATTGCAAACTATGGAGAGTAGGATTCAGTGGGTGTGGGGTGAGCCTGGAATCTGCACTGTATATACTGTCTGGGTGATTCTGATATCCATCCAGGTTTGGGAAAAACTGGCCTAATTACATTCCTCACCTTTGACTCCAGAGGCTTCTTTAGGGCTCCAGGCATCCTGGCTGTAATGATCCTTTAACTCTCCATCCAGGGATGGCCAACTCAAGTGCCCACAAGGGCTGGATAGATACTACTCGCAACTGAAGTGTGCTGGTTTACAGTAGGTTTGGTTTCTACTGACACCGAAGTAAAAAAAAAATTTAGAAAAAGTGCAAACCAAGCAAAACATATTTGGGCTGAAATCGGGCCGCAGTCCATGAGTTTGTTACCTTTGATGCTCTCACAATGCCCTTTAAAAAAAAAACAAAAAACTGTTTTGGCAAATAGTCTCATTCAGCTTGGCGAGGACTCACGGGTGCCTTCTCTGCAGTGTTGGAGATATTAGGGATCAAGGCTCCCACTTTACAGATGACAAAATGGAGCCCAGACTAGAGAAAGGGTGGCCCTGAGGCCTACAGAAAAGTTTAACCAATATTTACTGACTACCAGGCAACGTGCTCAACACTGGGGGATTTTAGCCTGCAGGTCCCGGTCCTCGAGGAGGGAAGGGACAAATACAGAGCAAACAAGTCATGGCCAGCGAGTGTGGGCTGTGCAGTGATATGACTTGCTTCCCGGGGCCAAAGCGGGTCCCAGGAACAAGAGAACTTTTCAGAGAGGAGCTCAGGCTGAGAAAGATGTTGGTGGTTTTTGGTTTTGGTTCATCTCACGAAGGGATTTAGACCAGTGTTGGCAACTGTTTCCTGGAAAGGACCAGATAAAATATTTTAGGCTTTGCAGGCCACATAGTCTCTGCCATTCTGTTGTTTGTTACAGTGCAAAAGCAGCCACAGACTCCAGGTAAAAGGGCTGTGCATGGCTGGGGCCAATACAAGTTTATTTATGGACTCTGAAATGTGAATTTCATGTAATTTTCATGGTTCAGGAAAGTCTTCCTTTTTTATTTTTTCCCCAAACATTTAAAAATGTAAAAACCATTCTTAGCTGCACAAAAACAGGCGGTGGGCTGGATTCTGCTGGCGGCCGGATTCTGTCAACCCCTGGGTGTTCCAGGCAGTGAGGTTGGCAGGCTCAGGGACAGGGAGGAAAAGATTTAACAGAAAAGTGGGGATCAAAATGCCGGCTCTTGGCTCCCCATGCGGTGCTCTGTCATCTGCCCAGGGGACAAAAGTGCAGAGCGAAGCAGGCTGGGTGGGGACTGCGGTGAACAAAAGAGGGAGGGCTCCTCTCTTTCTAGCCCACTGATGCCAAATTCTTCTGATTTTTTTTGTCCGCGCGGCAGGTGGGATCTTTGCTCTCCGACCAGGGATCAAACCCGCACCCCCTGCATTGGAAGCAAGGAGTCTTAACCACTGGGCCGCCAGCGAAGTCCCTCCTCTGATTGTTAAGAGAAGTTGGAAGCGCTTATATTGCACAAATGTTTTTGGAGTGCTTGCTCTGGGCCAGGCTGCTTCCAGGTACTGGAGAGTCCGTGGAGAACAAAACAGCCTGAAGACACTGCTTACAAACTAATGGGGGACAGGTGTGAACAGAATAGACTACGTAGTATGTTAGACAGTAGTAAGTGCTATGGAGAAACATAACGCAGGGCAGGGGGCAGAAGTGTCAGGCGTATTGCGAACTTTTATGTGGGGTATTGGGGAAACCTCCGAGGTTTGCTTAAAGGCTGGAAAGATTCCCAGAATGGGCTGTGCGGTACCCTTCCCCCAGGAGAAGAGCAGTCCAGGTAGAGAGAGAAGCAAATACAAAGGTCCTAAGGAGGGAGCCTGCCTGGAATGTTCTAGAAACAGTGAGGGACCTCTGTGGCTGGAGCAGAGGAAGTGAGGAAGAGAGCCAAAGGAGTTGAGAGCAGAGAGGTAATGGGAGCAGACCATGCAGGACTTTGTGGCCACTGTGAGGACTTTAGCTTTCGCTCTGTGTAGGTGGGAGCCATGGAGGGTTCTAAGCAGAGGAGAGAGAGAGAGGACCAGACTTAGGTCCTCGATGTATCCCTCTGGCTGCCTCTGGAGAATGGACTGGTAGGTGGGTGAGAAAGGAGGTGGGGAGAAGTCATCAGACTCTGGATATTTGCATTTTGAAGGTGGAGCTATAGGATTTGCTGACGTTTAGGATGTGGGGTTTGAGACATTTAGATCTTACTGTGAAAGCTTCCTAGATGTAATTGCTGGCAACCAAGTCAAAATTGAAAATATCTTGTTCTGGGTCACTAAAGCCTTGCATAGGCTGCTAGTTTGCAGTCTTTCTTCTAAACCAGGCCTGCCTGTCATGTTTTAAATCTTTCATTATGATTTTAGCTTTTTCGCGTTTCTGTGTCCTTTCCCAAACTAGATTGGAATCCACCCTTAATTAAGGGCGGGGCCTTTGCTCTTTATTTCTTGGTGTCTCATGATGAAATTAGTGAATGTGTGTGGGGGGGGGTGAGGCACCTTTTCCCTCCCCATGGTTATCTGTTCCATAGAAATTGGTGGAACATCTAACCACAGAAGGAATTTTCTGAGAGGGTCAGGCCCTGAATATACCAGCCCTGACGCTGTTCCTCTCAGACCCTGTAGTCACGGCTCTTGAAATAATTTTTTCCCCTTAAACCTGCTCAGATCTTTTACACTTAAAAATCAAAACATGTGTTTCTCCTTCCAGATACAGTCCAGGCTGACCAGATTTCTCTGAAGGGCATTGGTGCTCCCGACCAACTCCTTCCCCACCAGCACAGGCCCTGGCCCTCTGAAGCTGGCTTCTGCCTCAACATTCCTCCCAGAGGTCACTGCTGACTTTCCTCGCTGCCTGGCTGCAACAGCTGCTTATAGGTCTTCCCTGAGCCCACCTCTGGGGCTTTTGTTGCCACTGAACAAACAGCCCTTGCTTCTGGAAACTCCACTGTTTCCTGTAACTCCCTGGATACCCTCCCCCTTGGACCTCCACTCCCAGGCCTCTCCTCTCTCCTCTAGAATACATGCCCTGAGTCAGTGGGTGGAAAAGCCAATGTCTACAGGCCAGGAAGGTGAAGGCAATGACTGAAGTGAGCCACAGGTGTTCTTTTAAACACAAACACTTGTTGGTTGTTAAATAGTAACAGTGGAGGACACTTACTGAATATTTAACAAGTGCCCATCCCAGCTCTAAGTGCTTTATATGCGTGTTGATTCTCATAACAACCCTTGGAGGAGGCTATGTTTATTATTCCCATTTTTCAGATCGGAAACTGAGGCACAGAGAGGTTGAATAACTTAACCTGTCTGAGGTCATACAGCTTGATGGTGGCAGAGCCATAATTTGAACCCAGGGCATCTGACTCCGGGGTGTGGGAACATAATCACCCTCCAGCACGACTCTGATGCTACCTTCTCCCCACTTTTAATTTGCCAAATAAAAGAAATTCTATCCATTTACCATTAATTTCCCCCCATTCCTCAAGTTGACAAGGTGTTGATCCTGCCTCTGGCCAATTTTACTAAAATTTACACTGTGTAGACACTCCAAACCCCCTGTTTCCTTCTGGGATACTGTTCTAGAGAAATACTGTGCCCAAGGGGGCAAGCCCAGATGTTCATGGCAGCAGTGCTCCTAACAGTGAACAATCAGAAGCAACCTAAGTGCCCATCCATAGGGGAATGAGAAAGAAAATTTGCATATTCCTGTCACAGAATACATGCAGCAGGTTAAGGAAGGAAATAGATTGGTAAGTGCTGACCTAGAAAGATCTATGACTTATAGAGGGGAAAAAAACAAGTTCCACAACAATACTTACACTATCCTTGCTTTCCATAGATATTTGGAGCATCCGCTTTCTGCCTGACACTGTTCAAGGCACTTGGAATACAGCAGGAACAAAACAAACTCCTTACCTTAGCTGAGGTAACGTCCTATCCAGGGGGAGAGCAGAGGAAAGGAATAAATTGTATGCTGGGGGTGGTAAACACAAGGAAGAAATATATAACGGAAGATGTTTTCCCATTTTTGTAAAAAGAATCACCACAAAATAATACGATGTGTTTTCTATGGTATTTATTTATGTATATAAATGCACAGGAAAAGGTCTGCAAGGAAGCACCCCAAACTGTTAACAGTGTTATTCTGGGGGGGGAGTGGCGGGTGCCTGGTGATTGCCCAAAGGCACTTTAGCTTTATGGGAGAATATACCCATGTATTCTCTGTGTGATGAAAAATTCATAATAGTAAGCAACTGGAAGCCTCATACTGTGCTGATGGAAATATAAAATGGTACAACCACTTTGGAAAGCTGTTGGCAATTTCTTTTTTTTTTTTAAATTTATTTATTTTATTTTTGGCCGTGTTGGGTCTTTGTTGCTGCGTGCAGGCTTTCTCTAGTTGCGGCAAGCGGGGGCTACTCTTCATTGCGGTGCGCAGGCTTCTCATTGTGGTGGCTTCTCTTGTTGCAGAGCACGGGCTCTAGGCGCACAGGCTTCAGTAGTTGTGGTGTGCAGGCTCAGTAGTTGTGGCTCGCGGGCTCTAGAGCACAGGCTCAGTGGTTGTGGCGCACGGGCTTAGTTGCTCCGTGGCATATGGGATCTTCCCGGACCAGGGCTTGAACCCGTGTTCCTTGCACTGGCAGGTGGATTCTTAACCACTGCACCACCAGGGAAGCCCCTGGTGGCAATTTCTGATAAAAGTTAAGCATGTGATTCAGCAATTCACTCCTAAGCATTTGCTTAAGAAAAATTAAAACCTATGTCCATACAGATGTGTGTCCACCAATGTTTAGAGTGGCTTTATTTTATTCATAATAGCCCCAAAGTGGAGACAGCACAAAAGACCATCACAGGGTGGCTAGACCAACATGTTGTATGTCCACACATTAAAACATTACTCAGCAATAAAAAGGAACAAGCTATTGATACATGAACGGATCTAAAAGCATTATACTGAGTGAAAGAAGCCAGGCATTTTGCCTGTTGTATAATGATTCCAATTATACAACAGGCAAAACTAATCTGTGGTGATAGAAATCAGAAGGATGGTTGCCTGTGGAGGTTGTGACCTGACTGGAAAGGGACCTGAGGGGACTTTCTGGGATGATAGGAATGTTCTAGATCTTGATTGGGGGGTGGGGTGTACACGGTGTAGGGATTTGTCAAGATTCATTGAATCATTCACTTCAGATCTGTGCATTTCACTGTAATGAATTTCACCTCAATATTAATAATAGAAAAACCACCAAAGCCTGGTGAGGAATACTCTGACGTGTTAAGAATGTTTATTTCTAAATGGTGAAAATGTAGGTGATTTTCATTTTATTCATTTGCTCATCTGGGGTTTTCCAAAGTTCCAGCAAAGCACATAAAATCCTTTAGTGATCTGAAAAAAAAAGTAAAGGACATGGCCCATACATTTACATAAAAAAAGAACATATGTCTCTTTTGTGCATATTTTATTTGTTTAGTCATTCTGAGGATTTTTTTTTTTTTAAAGAAGGAAAGAAAGAGGGACGAGGGCGAGAATAGGGATCCTTTCAGTCCTATTATTTTATTTTCAACAAAATTTAACTGGCGGACTTCCCTGGTGGCGCAGTGGTTAAGAATCCGCCTGCCGATGCAGGGGACACGGGTTCGAGCCCTGATTCGGGAAGACCCCACATGCCACGGGGTAACTAAGCCCGTGCGCCACAACTACTGAAGCCCGTGTATCTAGAGCCTGGGCTCCACAACAAGAGAAGCCACTGCAATGAGAAGCCCACGCACAGCAACGAAGAACCAATACAGCCACAAATAAATAAATAAATAAATATATTTAAAAAAATTAACTGGAAAGCAGCAATATTCAGTGCAGATTACTGTGGAAAACGAAAATAATTCAGGGCAATAGATTCTGCAATCAAGAAGCTTACAGTTGTGCTGAGTCCTCTCTGCCTCTAAAAGAGCAGTTGAAAAAGGCCAGCTCCTCCCCGAAGCCTTCCTTGCTTTCTCCCTCAAACCTCCGCCTCTGCACGACTCATCTTACCTCCACCTTGACCCTGGAGGACAGGGTGCTTTCCTTTTCTCTGAATCCTCAAAGCCTTGCGCTGTGCTCTGCACGAGGTGGGTTCTCTGCTCAGGCTCTGTGCACTTAATTTTTTAGAAAGCCCCAGAGCAGGAGCCAGGCGTGGGTAGGTCCCTAGCTTTTCACACTTTCACCCCACACTGAACCATTCCCGAGTTGAGGAGGAACCGAGAGGTTGACCTTCTGTCCCCTCGGGGTTGGGGACAGATACTTAGGGGACTCCCAGACGCTTCGTAGAAACAACTGCCTCGCCTTGAAAGGCCAAACCGGTCACCTCCGCCCTGCTTTCTCCCCCTTTCTGGCTTCCTTGAGATGCCTGAGGGGGTGGAGGCTGTAACCTGCGGCAGACAGCAGTATCAAGCGCGCGTCTTGCCCTCCTCCGGGCCCCTGGCCTCCCCCAGGGAGCTCAGGCCCACGGCCGGGCTGGGACAGGGTGTGCTCGCAATCTTTGGCCGGCAAGCAACCGGGCCACTCGGGTGGTTTTCTGCCTCCGTAACAATAGAAGTTTTGCTGAGGCCCAGGGAGTGTCTACAAAGTGCTCTACTCCGAGAGCGCGGCGCTGCGAGCGGCCCGGCTGGCTTTTTGGCGGCTTTTTATGTTTGGATCCAGGCGAAGCCGTGGAGGGGCAGGGCAAGACCAAGGTCGGAGTCAGTAGTAGCAGCGTTGGGCTGTCCTCAAAAGGGGAGGTGATCATGTGAGATGAACAAGTTGAGGTGCTGCAGGATAACGGGGTTTGGGGTGAGGTGGAGACCTCCATCCATAAAGTGGGCAGGGGGGACACCAGGGGCCAGTGACCTATCTTCCAGCCAGAGTCCTGTTGAAAGTCCTGCTGGAGAAGGGAATCAGAAGGTACAGACAGGATACTGTGCACTCCCTCGGAAAGTTCTTTCCTTTTTGTCTTGACATCACATATATATTATATATATATATATATATATTTTAATTTTTGGCTGCATTTGGGTCTTCACTGCTGCGCGCGGGCTTTCTCTAGTTGTGGCGAGTGGGAGCTACTCTTCATTGTGGTGCGTGGGCTTCTCATTGTGGTGGCTTCTTGTTGCGGAGCACGGGCTCTAGGCGCACAGGCTTCAGTAGTTGCGGCGCATGGGCTCAGTAGTGGTGGCACATGGGCTTAGTTGCTCCGCGGTATGTGGGGTCTTCCCGGACCAGGGATCGAACCAGTGTCCCCGGCATTGGCAGGCGGATTCTCAACCACTGTGCCACCAGGGAAGTCCAACATTATATTTAAAAATTTTTTTTCTTTATTTTTATTTTATTTTTTATTTTGGCCGGCACCGAGCAGCATGCGGGAGCTTATTTCCCCGACCAGGGATCCAACCCATGTCCCCTGTAGTGGAAGCGTGGAGTACTGACCACTGGACCACCAGGGAATTCCCATATCTTGACGTTATAGTCTTGATCCATCCTCTTCTCTTGTCTCCAGTACTGCCCGCCAAGACCAAGCCAGGCAACCCCCTCTCATCATATGCACCATAGCCTCTAGCTAGGCTCCCTGTTTCCTATAGTCCAGGCTCTGATTTACTCACTGTGTGATCCTCGGCAAGTCACTTTACCTCTCTGTGCCTCGGTTTCTTCATCTATAAAATGGCATCATAATCATTCCCATTGTTATGAGGACACAGTGAGTTAATATATGGAAATTGCTTAGAACAGTTCCTGGCACACAGTAGGTATTACAAAAGGGTTAGTTATGGGACTTCCTGGTGGCGCAGTGGTTAAGACTCCCCGCTCCCATGCAGGGGGCCCAGGTTCAATTCATGGTCAGGGAACTAGATCCCACATGCATGCTGCAACTAAGAGTTCGCATGCTATAGCTAAGACCCAACACAACCAAATAAATAAATATTAAAAAAACAAAAACAAAAAACCCAAAAGGGTTGGTTATGATCATTTTTTATTATTACAGGCTATTCTCCGCCCAACAGTGTGACCATTTAAAAACCTGAGTCAGGTCATATCACAGCCTTGTTTAAATCCCTGCCCTGGCTGCCCACTGTGCTTAGCATAAAGTCCATGCATGCATGGACTGTCTCTGCCTTACTAATCTGACTTCAACACCTACTACTGTTCTCATTACTCATTGTTCCCACCTCACCGGCTTCCTTACTACCCCTGGAATGTTCCAAGTGTGGTCCAGCCTCAGGGCCTTTGCACTTGCTATTTTCTTCCACCTAGGAAGCTCTTCTCATGCTTTGCAGAGCTGGTTCTGGCTCAGCATTCAGACCTCAACTATTACTTCCTTAAGAGAGTCTTCCTGAATCACCCTATCTAGGTATGTACTTTCCTGTATTTTTCTGTGAAAATACCTCGTTTACTTCTTAGCTATCATTGACTATGTGTTTGTTTGTTTAATATCTCTCTCCCCCGACTAGAATATAAACTTCACAAGTGGTGAAACTTTTGTCTTATTCACTGTTTTTCCCCCTACATCTAGCATAATGCCTAGTATATAGTAGGTGCTCAGTAAATATGATTTGTTTAAATGAATGAATGCAGAAATGAGAAAAGGATTTAGAGTCTCATGAGAGAGACTATAGATGGAGGTGCCATCCATCTAATGGAGAGTGGATAAGGTCTTTTGGCAACCGCGTCAGATAATTGGTTCAAGTTGGGACATGTTTATGAGGTGCCTGTAGGATTGCTTGGAAAGATGTTCCCTCTGCACCTCACACACAGGTCTGGAGTGACCCTAGAGCTACGTTTTCTGAAGTTTCACCATATATGGGGCATATCCATCAGGACAATTTTTTTCTACAACTTAGTGAAGAGCCAACTGCAGGTGGTTTAAACAATGTGTCCAGAGGTAGGGCAGTCCCGGGATTGGGTAATTCAGTGACTTAACAGCAGCATCAAGGGTCCAGGTCCTTTCCATCCATCATGATGGCACAGTCTCTCCTCATGGGTCCAAGATGACTGCCATGGCTCCAGACATGGAGTCTTCGTGCAACATCCACAGGTCAGAAGAACAGAAGAGATCCTTTTCTTTTCCTGAGTCCTGTTCTAAGAGAGAGGAAGGGACTTCCCTGGTGGTCCAGCGGTTAAAACTCTGCTTTCCCAATGCTGAGATCAGATTAATTCAAAAGACTTCCTGAAGAGATGGGGGTGTTGTGGCAGGATCTTTTTTTTTTTTTTTTTTTTTAACATCTTTATTGGAGTATAATTGCTTTTGAGGCAGGATCTTAAAAGAAGGAAAAGGTATTGGTAGGAGAATGTATAAGTCTGTGGCCACCTCAGTACTCCATGGGCCACATCCTCAATCAGATGCCAAATCAATTATTTTTTTCTTTCTGTTTTTTTATTTGTTGGATTCTGAAGAGCCTGAGGAAAAGGAGCCCTGGTTAGTGTGACTTGACAGGTTTTATTGTTAGTGCTGAAATCATTAGCCCCCTGCCAACAGCACCCAGATTCTGCTGGTCTGCAGGCTGGAGATACATACACAATAATGCATTTTAAAACATTCTCCAACAGGAGCTGTGACTCATACACATTTCTGCTGGGATGAATAAAAATATCGGGAATGAAAGATGGATTAGTCACTGGAACACGGTTTGCTTTTGAGAACTGAGTCTCCCACAGTTACCCTTGTTCCTTATTAGCTTCTGAAATTTGGAAACTGAACCCCTAAACTGGTGCCTTCCAGACATGTGTGATGAAGTCTGGTTGGGTGGGTGTGGGGTTTGGGGGGCAGAGGGTGGGCTCAATGGAGCAGGACTGGATGCCGCTGGTGCAACGGTTCGGTCCTATAGATGGTTTCCAGTTGGCTCCTGTTCTGACTGGCCTTTGCCTGGGTTGTTCATTAGGACCATCTCTAAATCAATGCCGTTTGTTCTTTCATTCATTTACTCCTTTATTCATTCCATCAGTCCTTTGCAAGCAAGGTAGTGTGTTACTCCAAAATGGACTGAAGAAAGGAACTTACCAAAGAGCTAAGACCAGGAAACATGCCATAAATGTCTACATAGAGATTTAGAGAAAGGAGAGATCTCTTTTTTGTCTAGCTCAAGGATTGGCAAACTGCAGCCTGCCGGCTATTGTTTGTATAAATAAAGTTTTATAGGAACACAGCCACACCCATTCATTTACATATTGTCTCTGGCTGCTGTTAGCGCTATGGCAGAATTGAGTAGTTAGGGTAGTTAGGGTTAGGGTGACACAGACTTTACAACCCTGAAAGCCTAAAATATTTACTGTCTGGCCCTTTACAGAACAAGTTTGCCAGCTCCTGATCTTGGGTCAGTGATTTGCAGTTTTAAACAACAGAACCCACTGTAGAATTTTATGAATGGTTATAGGGAGCTCACAGAATCTCAAGGGTGCCCCGGAAGTCAGTCTTGGCAGCCAGGCCCCCAAGAACGATGCCCAAACCACTCTGTGGGACGGCTCCAGTGATGACACTGACACCCCAACTGGCAATTCTGACTCTGGGTTACTAAAAACCAAAACTTCCGCAGTCACTGTCCCCCAAAGATTGATGCCTCTGCCATTGCTTTGGTCAGGAGTAAGCAAAATACATACAAACCCTATGGCTCAGCAATTCCATTTCTGGTTGACAACCTAAAAAATACTTGCTCACAGATACAAATGGAAATATATATGAGGATGTTTGTTATAGCATTGCTTCAAAGAGTTTGCAGTAGTTTCAATACTAGGAAATGAATAAGTAGAATATAGTTTTATCGGTTAGGGTTAATATTTGCTATAATAAATAGACCATGAAGTACGTGAAGTCTCAGACCCCATGGACATTTCATTATTTGCTCACATAAGGTGCTCTAAGGTGAACGTTACTGATCACTGGTCTGTCTCTCCTCTGTGCAGACATTCAGACCCGGGCTGACTTGTGCCCTGACTTGTGCAGTAAATGCTACCTACACTCTTTTCTTTATAGCTTTGCCATCCAAGTGTGCACCTCTAAGTACTGTAGTTTAATATTTTCTGCTTTTGAGTACGATATAAATGGAATCATACATAATGTGCTTTTTTATACCTGGCTTCACTGGCTCCATATTACATTTTTTTTAAGGTTCTCATTAGTTATCTATTTTACACATAGTAGTGTATATATATCAATCGCAATCTCCCGATTCAACCCATGGTTTCCAAGGTCACTCTGGGGTCTTCATCCCAATCAGTTTAGAAGGGAAAAGAGCATGGAGGAAAGGACATGGGAGAAGTTCCATGGGCCGGGACTGGAGGCCATGCATGGCATCTGCGGGCGTCTAAAGCTCCATTATGTAGCTCCACCTACCTGCAAGGGATATTGGGAAATGTAGTCCTTCAGTGTGTCCTAGAAGAGGAGGAAACCACACTTGGGGAACAGCCAGCAGTCTACCACTGTGATACAAGCACATAATGGAATACTAAGCAATAGTCACAAGTAATGAGTTATATTTACAAACAGCAACAAGGAATGATCTCAAAAAAACATGATGCCGGGTGAAAAAAGTAACATAACATAATTCAGTTATGAATTCATAACTGTACCACTTAGGTAAAAATTTAAAAACAATCATAAAACAACACTTTATCTCTTTATATATTTTTTACTATGTCTATTTGGATACACATATATCCAAACAAATATATGGCAGATGGGTAGAAAGAACACACTTTAAATATACCCTGGTGGGTGTCCATGGGTGGGTGGGGGGGGAGGAGGAGTAGAGATGGGTGATGAAGGCAAAAATAAGTGAAAATAAAACAAAGTAGAGGCCATACTCTGATGTCACTGATGGTGTGCCATGGCCTGAGGAGTGTTATTAACTAATTGTGTGCATTTGAGGTCCAAATTAAAAAAAAAAAAGCGGAGGAAGCAATGTATTAAAGAATAGAAGTAATATATATTCATTGCAGAAAATTTGGGAAATATAAGTGTAAAGAAGGAAATAGGGAATTCCCTGGTGGTCCAGTGGTTGGGACTCTGTGCTTCCACTGCAGGGGACTCGGGTTCGACCCCTGGCTGGGGAGCTAAGATCTTGCATGTTGCGGGGAGTGGCCAAAAAAAAAAAACAAGAAGAAAACAGATACCCGTAATTCCACTGCCCAGATGTAACTACTCGTTATTTTTGTAATTTCCTTCTTGTCTTTTTTTGTATGAATATGTAATATATATTGACAATATTAGGATCACAGTCTATATGTAATTTATTCCACTCTTTTCCTCCCCATTTATCCATATATCATGACCATTTTTCTATTCCATTAAATATACTCTGATAGCAGACTTTTAAAGGGCTAAATAATTTTCCACATTGTGGATATACCATTATGTATGTAACTATTTACCTACTAGTGGGAATTTAGGTCCTTTCAAATCTGAGCTATTATAAGTAACACTGCAGTGAACATCTTTGTGAATTAAAGTTTGTGTGAGTGTGTGATTATTTCTGTGGTTCAGATTCCCTGAATGAGAATAACTTGGTCAAAGGGTATGAATATAGATGTGTATGCTTATTTTTAAGGCTTTTGATGCATTTTTTAGGTTGAGAAATGGAGAACACAGAGAGGAAAGTGTGGAAGACACACACATAAATCATAATAAATTATTATAAAGTGAAGCTTTGTGAAATCACAACCTAGGGTAAGAAATACAACACTGCCAGGCCCTTAATGCCTCTGTACAGCTCATCCAAATCCCAGACCCCTACTCCCTAGTCTGGGAGAAAAACACTGCCCTGACTTGTGCAGTAAATGCTACCTACACTCTTTTCTTTATAGCTTTGCCATCCAAGTGTGCACCTCTAAGTACTGTAGTTTAATATTTTCTGCTTTTGAGTACGATATAAATGGAATCATACATAATGTGCTTTTTTATACCTGGCTTCACTGGCTCCATATTACATTTTTTTTAAGGTTCTCATTAGTTATCTATTTTACACATAGTAGTGTATATATATCAATCGCAATCTCCCGATTCACCCCACCCACCCTTTCCCCCACCTTGCTATCCAATACGTTTGTTCTCTACATCTGCGTCTCTATTTCTGCTTTGCAAATAAGTTTATCTGTACCATTTTTCTAGATTCCACATATACGCGATATTATATGATATCTGTTTTCCTCGTTCTGAGTTTCTTCACTCTGTATGACAGTCTCTAGGTCCATCCATGTCTCTGCATATGGCATGTTAAGTTTTAAAAATTCATCCACATGCTGTTGCATGGAGCTATACATAAGTCTTTCTCTGCCACAACTTTTCTTTTCTCTGAAGCTGTGTATGTTTTTTTCTCTGCTTCAGTTTCACATTCCTGAGGACCTAAATTCGGGTGGTAGGGAAA
>NW_006770868.1:3080288-3093218 GCF_000442215.2 Lipotes vexillifer
TTCATTTGTATAGGGCTCTTCATTTTTTTTCAAGCATTTTGGGGACTGTAAGATTTCATTGTGTCCTCACATTCCCTTGGAGAGCTGGCAGAGCAGGATTCTTAATGTCCCCATTAAACAGATGAGGAAACTAGGCTCAGGCCCATGAAGGAACTGACTGAGCTGAGACTGGGAACCTGACTGTTGCTCCATTTCTCGAGGTCATGGGAGACTCCATCACTATGTCCAGTCTTCCTAGGAAAGCCAGGGAATCTCAACAAATTGGAAATGGACTCTCTGTAACATCTGTTCTGGCTGCCCCAGCTCTGAATGCTGGTGGGGGCCAGGCCTCTGTCCTTGTCCTCGTCTCCATACACATTCCCTCCCTGGGTGGTGTCCCGCAATCCCGTGGCTTTTAACTAGTACTTATGTTCTGACCATGCCTACATTCTTATTTCCAGGCTGCCCTCCCTCCTGAACCCCAGGATTGCGTCTCTGACTGCCCATCCGACATCTCCACCAGGCTATGGAATTTGCAATCTCCCATAATCAAAACTAAATTCTCCATCATCTCCTCCAAACCCACCCCTCCCACCACCTTCCTCATCCTGGTTAATTCCAAGCCCATCCTTTCAGTTGCTCAGGCCAAAAACCTTGGAGTCAAGTTGAACTCTGTCTCTCTTACCCCCCGCACTTCAGCAAGCCTATAGGTTCTAGCTTTTTTTTTTTTTTTTTAATTAAAAAATTTTTTTTGGCTGCTTTGGGTCTTTGTTGCTGCGTGCGGGCTTTCTCTAGTTGCAGTGAGCGGGGACTACTCTTCGCTGCGGTGCACGGGCCTCTTACCGCGGTGGCCTCTCCCGTTGCGGAGCACAGGCTGTAGGCGCGCAGGCTTCAGTAGTTGTGGCACGAGGGCTCAGCAGTTGTGGCCCACGGCCTCCGAGCCCTTGCACTTGCTGTTCCCTCTGCCTGGAACACATGCAGCGCCTACTCCCTCACCTCTTTCTTCCAGTTCTTTGCTAAAATGTCACCTGCTTAGTGAGGACTTCTCTCCCCCTCCCCCCTCCCACTGGGATGCTCTTGCCCAGCACTCCCTGTCATTTTTCCCGCTTTGTTTTTCTCCATAGTCCTCACCACGATCTGGCAGACTTTGTGTTCAACGTATTAGGGCCTTAATTGGCCATCTCTTTTGCCACTAGAATGTCAGCTCCAGGAGGGCGAGGACTCCGACCTTTTTTGTTTGCTATTCTCAGTGCCTAGAGCAGTGCCAGGCACTCACAGTGAGCTTTCTCCCAACCTGGAGTCCAAACACGAGTACTGAGATATTCATTCATTCATTTGTTCAATGAATATTTAGGTGTGCCCGGCATTCTTCTATGATGAGGGAAACAAGATTCTCACAGTCCTCTGGCAACACCAAAGTGGTGGCTTGGCATGGATTTAGGGTCAGACACACCTGGGTGACAAAGCTCTGGCCAATCGGGTGAGAGTGATGTGTGAAACTTCCGGCTTGGGGGTGTTTAAAGAACCAGGCATTCCCTTCTCTTCTTCCTTTCTCTTTCTGCTGGTTGGAATGTGGCGCCAGAGCAGCCATCTTGGAGCATACAGTGGATACCACATGTTAAGGAAGTTGGAAAGAACCTGGGCCCTGAAACCTTGAGGCCTCCATACCTGCCTTGGGTTGTTTATACCTGGACTATAACAGGAGAGAGAAACAAGGTATGTTTTAAAAAATTCATTACTATTTGGGTCTTGTCACAATGTCTATCTTTATCCTAACTAATATAGCCACCTTGATCAGGTTCCTTTCTGAGCCTCAGTTTTCTCCTCTGTAAAAAAGGGACAATAATAACTACCACAAAGGGCAGTTGTGAAAATTTGATGTCACTTCTTAATAGTGCCTGGTACACAGTGAGTGCTCAAAAAATGGTAACAGTTGGTATTAGAACTTTCTCCCTTTCAACGAAGGCTCCAAGAATGGAATTTGCCCAGGAAATTTGGAAGGCAGGCTGCAGTATAAATGGCATTGGAGAGGGTGTGGCTGTTTGTGTTTCTGCTGGCTAAAGAGGAAACCATAACTTTTCAGTAAAAGTACTACTGGGATTGCCAGGTGTCTGGAATTGGACTGGGCAGCCCTATTCTTGAGCTTTCAGTCCAGGAAAGAACCTGAAAAAAAAAATAACCCAGACATATAAATGTGTGTCCAGTATGTCTGTTAAAACCATCTGGCATCCCTCGCTGCAGAATTTCAAGATACACCATCCAGGTCAATTTCCAGCCTTGACTAAGTTGTAGAATTTACCCTTTATGCACCAATCTCTTCCTGAACCTTTTTCTTAACTTTTACCCCCAGTCCAAGCTTCATGTTACAAATCTTAGACCTTTGCTTCATTGGGAAAGCAATATGGTGGAGAGCAGTCCTCTCTGGGGCATCTGCATTTTAAGAGAGAAGTAGGAAGTGAGCAATGCTTATTTAAAAGGATTGGGTGACCATAATCATCCAAACAGAGATGTTATAAATAATAGTTATCCTGGGACAACAGGTACAAACTGGGACTGTCCCATGCAAACTGGGGTGTTTGGTCATCCTATGGACAGAAGATTCAGGTCATCCTAGTGGGGAGAAATCTAGGGGAAGGGAAGCATGTCAATTAGGATGCTTTTCGTTTCAAATAAAGGAAACTTAACTGGCTTAAACAATAAGGAAATTTTATTATCTTATAATACAAGAAATGCAGAGGTAGGATGGCTCTACAGTTGGTTAATTTAGGAGCTCACTGACATCAAAGATCCAGGTTCTTTCCATCTGTCATTTTTGTCATCTTCAGCTGGTCAGCCATGTCCTCCCTCATGGTGTCAAGATGGCTGCCACACCTCCAAACATCATGGCCTCACCCAATTATAATAGCTAACACTCAGCTGAATATCACGCAGCATCCTAAGCACTTTGGAGCTATTAAGTATTTTAATCCGCACAATAACCCTGTGAGGTAGGAACTCTTATTGGCTCCATTTTAAAGATAGATACATCAAAGCTGGAAGAGATTAAGTCACTTGCACAAAGTAACCCAATGGGAAATGGTGGGGCTGGGATTTGAATCCAGGCAGCTGGTCTCTAGAGCTACAACAATGTCCAAAGACTGGAAGAAAAGAAGGTACCATGTCAGTGGCCAAGCCAGGATTGGAACCAAGGGTCCTAAGCATTTCCTTCTCTCTTTCCTCCGGGCTATATTTCCAGTGCTTTCTGGCGGGAATATGATTTGGCAAAGCTCTGGAGCCCTGACTTAATCTGATATCTATTATGTTCGAATCAGACCTTGAACCAGAGCCTTCTGGAGATATCTGCTTCTAAGAGCAAGGCTTTCTTTGGAGAAGTTTTGACTTGGGGAGTTGTGGGTGGCTCCACCAAGAGTAGCAGGAAGAGAATTGTATTTTGGTCTGAAGAAATGACCCCCGGCCTGCATGTCCAGCCTTGCGTCGGATTGTCCAGCTGTTCTGTCCAATACCAAGGGTGGAGATGCCTCTCTCCTCTTCTCAGAAAGCTGCTCTTGGTGCTTGGAACGGGGAAAAGACTCTCTGGGCAGCTGGCCTAGCTTACTGAGAACTTATTTGCATTTGAGAAATGATTGGCTGTCCTGGGCAGTCCGATAACTCAGTTCTCACCTGGCTCGTTCAACTTGGGAGGGAAAAAAACCACCCCTTGTTTTATCTTAATTATTATCATCATTTTAAAAAGCAGAGCTTGGGAAGGGGGCGCCTTCAAATCCCGAGCCTGCAGAATCTGAGAGAGTCTCATCAGAGAATAAGGAACTATCTGTCTAATGATTCCAAGCAGCATTAACTTCCTCCTCACAACTGTGAAACTTACGCAACAGAAACGAAATGGTATTTCCCGCTATTTGCAAAGTCCGTGGTAACAGAAATTCTAAAATTGTCCCTATAGAAGAGAATTTCCCCATCATTACCATTGCTTTTTTTTTTTCTTGCTGAACTGAGAGCCTTTTTTTTTTTTTCTCTCCTTTTTCTCTGTTCTTTTGGTGAACGTTTCCCAGCTATAGCCTATTTTAGGCCCTGCCCTGGAGATAGACAGGGATCTAAGGGCTCCCCACTGAAGATCCTGGAGGGTAGGGATGGAAGTGTTGAGGAAGAAGGGAGGAGAGGTCAGGCTGACACTGGGATAGATAAAGGAAATCTCCCTGAGCTTTTGATTCCTTAGTCATGTTTGGTTCAGCGAGTTGCTCTGTGCCAGGATTAGCTGGGAGGCAGCCAGCCCTGGACCAAGGGAGTCCCCATTGATCACACCAGTGCTGAGGTCTCTATCTGAGTAATGAGACCTGGGTAGGCAGTGACCTGAAGCAGAGGCCTGGAGGTGCCACCGAACAACTCTGGAGAAGCTGAAAGGATCTCGTTTATTTGTTTGCTTGTTTATTTTATTTTATTTTTTAATAAATTTATTTATTTAATTTATTTATTTTTGGCTGCGTTGGCTCTTGTGGCTGCAGGCAGACTTTCTCTGGTTGCAGTGAGTGGGGGCTACTCTTCATTGCGGTGCGCGGGCTTCTCATTGCGGCGGTTTCTCTTGTGGAGCATGGACTCTAGGCGCACAGGCTTCAGCAGTTGTGGCCCGCGGGCTCTAGAGTGCAGGCTCAGTAGTTGTGGTGCACGGGCTTAGCTGCTCCGTGGCATGTGGGATCTTCCCGGACCAGGGCTCGAACCCATGTCCCTTGCATTGGCAGGCAGATTCTTAACCACTGCGCCACCAGGGAAGTCCCTGTTTGCTTGTTAATTGATTTTTTTTTTGAATGTTGATTTGGTTATTGCTTTCCTCCTCCTGCTCTGGATTGGAAGCACCAGGAGGGCATGAACCTTACCTGCTGTGGTCACTGCTGTATACCAGCCTGGCGCATAGTAGGCCTTCAATAAACACCCATTGAATGAATGACAGAAGGAACTTGCTGTCTTTAATTCATCACTGTCTGCTCCCCCTGCTGGAATGATGTCAGGTCCAGGAGGGCCTGAATGGTGTTAATCTTGTTCACGTCTGCAGTCCCAGAACCTCACCCCATGCCTGGCACATAGTAGGTGCTTGTGGTAGACGCTTCTCTCTTAACAACAGAAGCCCAAGTTATTCAGGCAGCCATGTCCCAGGAGATGGAGCAGGACTATTCTAAGTTGCTGGTGACAACCCGCTCTTGGTCAGGGAGTATTTAAAGGTGGCCATGTGACCCAGTCTGCCTGTGAAGTGTAAGGGAGAATCTGCTTGCTGCGGGTTTTGGGGAAAGTTTTCTCCCTCTGGTAAGAGAGAGGCACAGGGGAGCGCCCCTTTTACCCTCTTCTTTCCTGCTTTGGAGTTGTGTTAGCAGGTGATGTGGCCAGTGCAGCAGCCACCTTGTGTCTCTGAGGCCCCAAACTTTGGGAGAAAAGCCACCATGATGAGGATAGCAGGGTTGCAGGTGCCTTGATCCTTGATGATGTCACCAAGTGCTCAACCAGCCTGAGGAGCCAGCCTCCTCTGGACCTCTTGTTAAATAAATGACGTCCTATGGTTTAACCCATCAGTAGCCCGTTTTTCTCCTCCTTGCAGCCAAATGCATCCCAATGGATTCAGCACTCAGTCCACACGTTGACTAAATAAACGCCTTCACTTCCAGAGCGCTTACTATCTGCTCTAAGCACTTCCCACGTACTAACTTAGGCATCTTTGCAACAACCTCACCACGTTGGTACAGTTACGATCCTCAGTTCACAAGTGATGAAAATGAGAGCTTAAGTAATTTATTAAAAGTTGTATTATCTGGGCTTCCCTGGTGGCGCAGTGGTTGAGAGTCCGCCTGCCGATGCAGGGGACACGGGTTCGTGCCCTGGTCTGCCTTTTCTGCATCAATTGAGATGATCATGTAGCTTTTCCCCTTTGTTATATTAATGTGATGTATTATACTGATTGATTTTCTTACGTTGAACCATACTTGCACACCTGGGTTAAATTCCCCTTGGTCATTTTAATATGCAGTTGAATTCAGTTTCCTAGTATTTTGTTAAAGGACTTTTGCATCTATAATCATAAGATATTTGGGGCTGTAATTTTCTTTTCTTGTTAGGTCTTTATCTGGCTTTGGTATCAGGGCAATGGTTCCCTGTTTGCTTGTTAATTGATTTTTTTTTTGAATGTTGATTTGGTTATTGCTTTCCTCCTCCTGCTCTGGATTGGAAGCACCAGGAGGGCATGAACCTTACCTGCTGTGGTCACTGCTGTATACCAGCCTGGCGCATAGTAGGCCTTCAATAAACACCCATTGAATGAATGACAGAAGGAACTTGCTGTCTTTAATTCATCACTGTCTGCTCCCCCTGCTGGAATGATGTCAGGTCCAGGAGGGCCTGAATGGTGTTAATCTTGTTCACGTCTGCAGTCCCAGAACCTCACCCCATGCCTGGCACATAGTAGGTGCTTGTGGTAGACGCTTCTCTCTTAACAACAGAAGCCCAAGTTATTCAGGCAGCCATGTCCCAGGAGATGGAGCAGGACTATTCTAAGTTGCTGGTGACAACCCGCTCTTGGTCAGGGAGTATTTAAAGGTGGCCATGTGACCCAGTCTGCCTGTGAAGTGTAAGGGAGAATCTGCTTGCTGCGGGTTTTGGGGAAAGTTTTCTCCCTCTGGTAAGAGAGAGGCACAGGGGAGCGCCCCTTTTACCCTCTTCTTTCCTGCTTTGGAGTTGTGTTAGCAGGTGATGTGGCCAGTGCAGCAGCCACCTTGTGTCTCTGAGGCCCCAAACTTTGGGAGAAAAGCCACCATGATGAGGATAGCAGGGTTGCAGGTGCCTTGATCCTTGATGATGTCACCAAGTGCTCAACCAGCCTGAGGAGCCAGCCTCCTCTGGACCTCTTGTTAAATAAATGACGTCCTATGGTTTAACCCATCAGTAGCCCGTTTTTCTCCTCCTTGCAGCCAAATGCATCCCAATGGATTCAGCACTCAGTCCACACGTTGACTAAATAAACGCCTTCACTTCCAGAGCGCTTACTATCTGCTCTAAGCACTTCCCACGTACTAACTTAGGCATCTTTGCAACAACCTCACCACGTTGGTACAGTTACGATCCTCAGTTCACAAGTGATGAAAATGAGAGCTTAAGTAATTTATTAAAAGTTGTATTATCTGGGCTTCCCTGGTGGCGCAGTGGTTGAGAGTCCGCCTGCCGATGCAGGGGACACGGGTTCGTGCCCTGGTCTGCCTTTTCTGCATCAATTGAGATGATCATGTAGCTTTTCCCCTTTGTTATATTAATGTGATGTATTATACTGATTGATTTTCTTACGTTGAACCATACTTGCACACCTGGGTTAAATTCCCCTTGGTCATTTTAATATGCAGTTGAATTCAGTTTCCTAGTACCTGTGCTCCCAACGGGAGAGGCCACGACAGTGAGAGGCCCACGTACCGCAAAAAAAAAAAAAAAGTTGTATTATCTTTCACTAGGGATGGGATGGTGGGGGAGAAATATCCCAGAGGAATCTGAGGGAGTCAAAGAATGTAGAAGAGATGGGGTGGGCCAGAGGTGGGCTCCACGCATGGAAACGTGGAAACATCAGGCTGGTCTTTTTGGCAGGGCGGGTCAATTCTTGGGTGAAGCATGGGATCAGTGTGTGTGTGTGTGTGTGTGTGTGTGTGTGTGTGTGTGTGTGTGTGTGTAACTAATACCTCTGAAGTTGAAGCTAATCTTTCTTGGTCACGGCTGGGAAGGGGACTAACAGCTGTTGAAAGCCTAATATGTGCTGGCTATCTGTGTCAGGTACTTTGTATCAGTGGTTCTCAACTGGGGGTGATTCTGTCCCTCTGGGGATGTTTGGCAATGTCGAGACAATTTTGGTTGTCACATCTGGGGAGGGAGTGCTACTGGTATCTAGTGGGTGCAGTATGACTCTGAATGTCCTACAATGCATAGGATGGTCCCTCACAACTAAGAATTATCTGGCCCCAAATGTCAATATTCTGAGGTTGAGAAACACTGCTTTACATACATTTTTCTCTTACAAAGATTCCCATTTGACAGAACAGGCAACAGGCTCAGAGAGGTGAAGTGTTTTGACCAAGGTCACCCCAGCCAGTTAGATTTGGAACTGGGAAACAAATGCAAGCCAGTTTCATTCCACAGCCAGGATGCTCCCACTACGCTCTCCCCTTGTGGTAGATGGGATTAATTTAAGGACAAGGCAACTGAGGGTCAGAGAGTTGCTGTGACCAGCTGAAGGTCACAGAGCAGAGTTGCTTCGGAGCCCTCTTTCTGAGAACCTCGGGAGCCAATCACCTTCTGGACACAACTGATTCCACTACCCAAACCTGGCAGAGGCTCACCTACCTCACACCCTTGACTACCTGTCCAGGGGAACTTCAGTTACCCAAGGCCCAGATCAAATGTCATCTTGTCCAAGATCACAAAGAAACAGAGCTCTGAGAGGGCAGAAGACACCCCACTCTCTCCTTGTGTCCTTACGCACTTGCAGTATTTACCCAGAGGCCATTGGGAGAATAATCCTGGGTGTTCGGAACAGCCTAAAGGATGATTACAGTCTACAGGGGGATATTACATGAGTCAGCCAATCCACTGCAGAGACACAATCTCTGGCCCTTGAACAGGGGCAGGTTAGAAACTGTGTGGACAGCATGGAGAGTGGGGCTGGGCTAAGAGGGCTGTTCATATATGCAATATTAATTAATAATAAACATTTATAGAGAAATTTCTAGGTGCTGGGCACTGTTCCAAGTACCCCTATGGATTAACACATAACCCTGTAGGACCCCATTAGCTAGGTACCATGATTATTCCCACTGTAATGATAACACTGAGGCTCTTGAAGTAAGGATACCAGGGCAAGGTCACCCGAGGAAACTAGCAAGTGCGGGAGCTGGGATTTTAACCTGAACAGGTCCCAGAGAGATCTTCCCTTCACACCGTCTAGTGCGGCGGGTGAAGACATTTGTCTAGCAGTTTGCTGATTATCAAGGTCACACAGAGCAGCCTAGACTAGAAGCCGGGTTTCCAAAGGCCTTATGAGGGCTGGGGGTGTATGGAAGGAGGCACGGGCAGAGCAGCTGCCACTTGATTAGTGACTGGAGAGCAAATAATTTCCTCTGAGAAAGGTTGGACAGGGCAGGCTCATCTCATGGGAGGCACAGAAGTTATAAAGAAAGAGGAGAAGGAAGGAAAGAAAAAGGAAGGGGAAAGAGAAAAGGGGGGTAAGAGAGAGAACGAGAGAGGCGTGTGTCTTCCTTCCCAAGGTCGTGGCAGCGCCCGAGGGCACCCAAAGGCCTGGGTGTCCCAAAGGCAGGGGCTGGGGTCACTGCTTTCTTCCCGGGGCCGGCGGGGGCGCGCGTGGTGGGGAGGGCTTGCTCCTGCGCGGCTCCGCTGCCAGCTTTTCCAACCGGGTGTTGACTCAGCCCGAGCGGCGGCGGCCAGCGACCGGACCTGCGTGTTTGTGCTGCGCGCGGTGGGTGTCGCGTGTATCGGGGTGGGAGTGGCGTAGCCCGCGGCGGACGCGGGGGGCGCCACGCGTCCGGGCGCGGAGTTGGTGCGTTGGCCGCGGCGGGCGCGCTGCTTCGGACTCTTGGGGCTCTGCGGGGCCCCTCGCGGAAGATTTTCGCCCAAGAGCCCCGGGTGCCCAGCTCAGGCCGAGCCGAGCTTCCGACGTAGCAGCCCAGCGCCGCGGCGCGTCTCCAAGGGGCCCAGTGCGCGCGCGGAGCGCCTCTGCGGCCCGAGCACGGCGTGGCACTTGGCAGACGCTCCCTTGGCGGCGGGGTAGGCGGTGGCCTGGCCAGCCGTCTGGGAGCCCCGAGGGCCGGCCCCCTCCCGCCCCTCGTCCTGCCTCCGCGCGCTGCCTCCGCCCCCGGCCCGGGCTGTCCGCCCCCAGTCCCGCCTGCTCGCCCGCCGCGCCATGCGCCGGGCCCGCCGCTGAGCCCGGCCCGCCGGCGCGCCCCGTCCGGGATGGGGTGCCTGGACGCCTGAGTCCCCGCTCGGCGCGACCTCCGCGCGGGGGAAGGAGCCGGTGCCGCGCGGCTGCGCTAGGATGGAGGTGCCCGGCGGCAGCGATCCCAGCGGCGACGGGGCTGGGGACGGTGCCCACCTGGACCCCCGGGCACCCGGCGCCGCTGCGCCCATCTCCGGCCAGTGCGCGGCCGCCCGGGAGTCGGAGCGCCAGCTGCGCCTCCGCCTCTGCGTCCTCAACGAGATCTTGGGCACCGAGAGGGACTACGTGGGCACCTTGCGCTTCTTGCAGTCGGTGAGTGCAGCCCGGGGAGCGCGGGGACAGCCTCCACTCCAGCCGCCAGCCCCGCTGCGGAGCGCAGGGGCCTCCGGCGCGGGGTGGTCCCCACAACCTGTGGCCACGGCCCCCGGGCGGCGCGAGAATCGCCTCAGACGTGGGGAGGGCGGCCTCCTCCAGAGCTGGGCTGTCGCCTCCCTGGCTGGCCCCGACCCTGGGTCTCCCTCACTCCGTTTCCCCCCACGGCACGCTGCCCTTTTGTCTTTTTCTTTCCCCTTCTCCGCCTTTCAAATAGTTTTAAAATTAGTTACATCCGTGAGGCAGGGTCTCTGGGAGCCAGGCGCCGGGAGCCTGGGCTTGCGTGTTTTTTCCCGGGGATTTCTTCGCCACCTAGCGCATCACAAACTACTCATCTAGGACGGACCCTAGAAATCCTAGAGCCCAGAGTCCCTAAGGTCCCAGCAGAGTAGGATAAAACCCAAAGCCCGGAGTAGGGACAGAAGTCGACTAAACCCCGGGGTAGGACCGCTCTTTCCCACACACACGCTTTTGCTGGAGCTTGGGGACAGGGGGTTTCGAACTCACGACTCCGAGGTTCAGTCCCATCCTCCCCATCCCCAACTCCAAGTTGCAAAATCACAGCGTCAGATTCTGTAGACTAACTGAGCGCTTATTATGTGCCAGGCGCTTACGTTTGTCATGAGAAGGTTGAAGCTTCACAAGTGGCCCATGAAGTAGGGACGAATATTTCCCTCATTTTTTAGATGGGAGAGTTTTAGCTCCAGAGAGGTTGAGAAACTTGCCCAGAATCAAACAACTGGTTACTTGGGCATACCGGATTTCGAACCAGGGCAGTCCCAGCCAGTGCTCCAAACCCCTATTCTCGGCTGCATTTTTTTGTTTGTTTGTTTCTTCTTCTTTATTTATTTATTTTCTCTGTGAGAGGGAGGAAGGGGCCACTTCCCTACTCTCCTAGGAAGTGAGAAAAGTGGCTTAGGGGGTGGGAGTGGGGTGAGCCTTGCTGAAAATTAGGAGACTCCGAGGGCTTTAATCTCCAAGCCTCCTGCTGGGACCTCATTTACTCCCTTCTCTGCTCTAGGAAGTCTTTTAATCCTGGTTCAGGAAGGGCTGGTTGCCGGGGCGGGGCGGGGGCGGTTGGTGTTTCCTTCAGAAACCCCAGAGCCAGGCTCTACAGCTCCCAGTCTCCGGGGAAGGAGGGAGACTCTGGCATCCTCTGGGGTCCCCCGTGGCTTGGGGGTGCAGCTGAGGCTGTGTGAGGTCCGAGTTTTAACTCAAGGAGGACAGAGCCCTTCTCTCTGTGGCAAGAGGTGTGTGTGTTGAGGGGTGGGTGGGCGGGAAGGAGAGCTGTGCAGAGGCATTGAAAGCCATTTGGCTGAAGGACTCTTCTAGAAAGGCCTGTGAGAACGAGGCAGGGTGGGCCTTTCTTTCCCATCCCTCTGTCTCTCACAGTTAAAAAAAAAAGAAAAGAAAAGAAAAGAAAAGAAAAAAGAAAAGAATCTGCTCAGTTTGAAGCTGGCAGTTTCTGAATTAAAGATGTAGACAGCCCTGGTATCTCTGAGCAACGTCAGATTCTAGGGAACTCCTCATTTCTCCTTCTAGCCACTCCCTGCTTCTCAGTCTGGAAGGAGTCCCATCCTCCCCATCCCCAACTCCAAGTTGCAAAATCACAGCGTCAGATTCTGTAGACTAACTGAGCGCTTATTATGTGCCAGGCGCTTACGTTTGTCATGAGAAGGTTGAAGCTTCACAAGTGGCCCATGAAGTAGGGACGAATATTTCCCTCATTTTTTAGATGGGAGAGTTTTAGCTCCAGAGAGGTTGAGAAACTTGCCCAGAATCAAACAACTGGTTACTTGGGCATACCGGATTTCGAACCAGGGCAGTCCCAGCCAGTGCTCCAAACCCCTATTCTCGGCTGCATTTTTTTGTTTGTTTGTTTCTTCTTCTTTATTTATTTATTTTCTCTGTGAGAGGGAGGAAGGGGCCACTTCCCTACTCTCCTAGGAAGTGAGAAAAGTGGCTTAGGGGGTGGGAGTGGGGTGAGCCTTGCTGAAAATTAGGAGACTCCGAGGGCTTTAATCTCCAAGCCTCCTGCTGGGACCTCATTTACTCCCTTCTCTGCTCTAGGAAGTCTTTTAATCCTGGTTCAGGAAGGGCTGGTTGCCGGGGCGGGGCGGGGGCGGTTGGTGTTTCCTTCAGAAACCCCAGAGCCAGGCTCTACAGCTCCCAGTCTCCGGGGAAGGAGGGAGACTCTGGCATCCTCTGGGGTCCCCCGTGGCTTGGGGGTGCAGCTGAGGCTGTGTGAGGTCCGAGTTTTAACTCAAGGAGGACAGAGCCCTTCTCTCTGTGGCAAGAGGTGTGTGTGTTGAGGGGTGGGTGGGCGGGAAGGAGAGCTGTGCAGAGGCATTGAAAGCCATTTGGCTGAAGGACTCTTCTAGAAAGGCCTGTGAGAACGAGGCAGGGTGGGCCTTTCTTTCCCATCCCTCTGTCTCTCACAGTTAAAAAAAAAAGAAAAGAAAAGAAAAGAAAAGAAAAAAGAAAAGAATCTGCTCAGTTTGAAGCTGGCAGTTTCTGAATTAAAGATGTAGACAGCCCTGGTATCTCTGAGCAACGTCAGATTCTAGGGAACTCCTCATTTCTCCTTCTAGCCACTCCCTGCTTCTCAGTCTGGAAGG
>NW_006770868.1:3093228-3101394 GCF_000442215.2 Lipotes vexillifer
ACAAGCCGATTTTTATATTAATAGGAAAGAAAATATACGTCTTCCTCCCACGTCCTTGCTCTGGATGGTGTGGTGCCTTTCAGAACAGATAGAGATGGCCTTTGGGTTAACTGTGGTTTCAAATTGTCCATGTGTAGAGTCTGAGGAAGCTGGAATGATGGAAATTGATTGGAATCAACCATCCTTATTATTAAAGAAACAGGAGAAAAAAGATTTCTCTACTTCCGTAGTATCTCCTTGACACTTTGAATTTGCTGAGCTCATCAGTTTTTTGTTTTGTTTTTTTTGTATTGACCTGTCAGTTTTGAGATGAGCTGGTTCCGACTGGGACGTCTTGGATCAGTCGTGCACACGTCCTGGCCTCAGTTTCCCCACTTGTCAAATGAGGGAAGGGGAATCCAGGCTTTCTTTCTGCCTTGTCCTTTTGGGTGTCCCCAAGCTGGTGCCAGAAACAGACTGGTTGTGTAACTCGACTAGCGGTACCTCGTTTGTGAGCTGTAGGAGACCTCTCTTGTTTGGCTCCATCAGAAACAGTCCCTAAACAACCCAAGATCTTTCAGTTTTGAAAACCCAGTTAGAGCTTCACGAACTGCTAATTACCAAGGTTTTCCATGGCAGCGAGGCTGGCAGCTTGCAGGTTGTGATTCTCTCCTGTCTTCCCACTCTCTCCTCCCAGCCTCTGTACTTACTAAGGACTTGTTCCCGCTCGGAAGAATGCTGGGTAATCCCTCCCTGCTTTTAATTCCATGTGGCAGAGGCAGGTCTCGAAGGGTTGCCTTGGCCTCCTTGTGTCCCTTGTTTTAAGGTCCTGTCGCCAGTATAAATGAAGTCTTTGGGGTAGACTGAGCATTGTGCGAAATGCAGAAAAGCCAGTTCTAAGTTCCTGCCCTCGAGGAGGGCCAGGTTCTAGTCAAGGGTGGCGAAATGGGTGTTTACAGAAATCCAAGTATGAGGCTGGGCTCGAGCCAGACTGCTTGGGGTCGGGTCCTTGGGCTGTGTGACCTTAGGCAAGTGGCTTGACCTTTCTGAACCTCACTTTCCTCATCTGTGAAATGGAGAATGATAATAGATCTTATAGGGTTTTTAAGAGGATAAGCGAGTTATATAAATACATATAAAGCACTTAGAACAGTGCCTAGCAGGTAGTAAGGCATTTCTAAATATTAGTTATTATCATTAATTGTTATATGATAATTAAATATTACAGATGATTATTATTAAATATTAAAGATGATCAAGATGATAGGATTCTAGCATCTAGCAAGCAGGAGTAGTCAGGGAGGGCTGCTTGGAGGAAGTGAGATGTGAGTCAGCACTGAAAGGAGGACAGAAACTCTGAGTGAATTTCCTTTTGACCATCTACACTCCGGAACCAGTGGTTTTGTTTGGTTCCGGGCCTGGGGCTCTCTGGTTCCTCTAGAATCTCCCCATCATTGCCCACCTCCTTCAGGAACTGGATTGCACCTCCTCCCCTATCTCCGATGGGGACTGATGACTTTGGTGCCGTATTTTGTGTGTTTATTGAAGACTCATGGAAAGGCAAGGACAGCCCTCTTGTATGGATGCTGGATCTCTCTTGGGGACCCCATAGAGATTGTGGGAGAAAATGCCCCGGGTTTTGGCTGAACCTTGGATCTCAACATCTAGAAGCCCCGGCTGTGTTGCGTGCACCGTGTGTACTCTTGGGCAGTGTTAATAATGATAATAACAATGACAGTCATTACTGTGTAGGAGCTGACACTGATTCATCATTTACCCTTCTATCAATTCATTTGATCTTTCCAATACCCCTATGAAGGAAGTGCTGTCCTTATCCCCATTGGCAGATGAGGAAACTGAGGCATAGATAGTTTAAGTGAGCTGCCCTGGGTCATGTAGACAGCTGCCCACCCCAGAACTCATGTTCCTAGCCACTTCGCAGACTACCTCTGGCTTATAAAGGGCTTGACACCTGCCTTATTAGGGTGGCAAAACTGGGATTCGAATCCAGGTCTCTGTGACAATTACCCTTTGCCTATGCTTCCTCTGGTTACTTCCCCTCTGTGACTCCTGTTCTCTCTTCCGCACAACGGGGCAGAACTTAGAAGAATGGAAACGTCAGGCTGCTGGGTTCCTCCTTTGCACTCTGTGTCTGTTCATGGCGTGAGGGTTGAATGTGGGGCTCTGGAGCCAGGCTGCTGGTGTTCAAATCCTGGCTTTACTCCACACTGCCTGTAGGTGGCCCTGGGCAGGTTACCAGCCTACTCTGTGCCTCAGTTTCCCCATCTGTACAATGGGCATAGTACAGCACCTGCTGCATCATAGGGGTGTTGTTGAATCCTCAATGAGCCTGAGGTTAACGCTCTTAGCACTGTACCAGGCACAAGTAGGTGCCCAGAATGCTCTGGTGGCTTTTGGGGGGATGTGCAGCAACAGGGGGCAGTTGAGGTTGTCTCTTTGGGGCTCAAAGTCTTCCCCCTTAAAGAGAGGCCGGGTGAGCCTTGAACCCACTTGCCTCTTGGTTGGATTGGTTTGGGGTCTCTGCCTGCAAGCGGGGTGGGGGGTCTGTCGTCAGGGGTAGGTGCCAGTGGGTCCCCTGATGGGTGTGCCATCCAGCCTGGGCGGATGAGCTGAGAGACTCCTGCGTGGGGAGTGAGTGGTCAGCAGCCCCCCCGAAGGGCTCCCCTTGGCTGAGGACAGAGACCTGTCACTCTCAGGCACCCAGAGGGTCTGCCTGAGCTGGCTGGGCCAGGGTCCTTGAGGATCAGGGGGTGTGGGCAGAAAGCTCCCAGAATATTTTCTGTGGTTCTGCTTTTTGGGGTTAGGAGTCGAAAGCTTTTCTTTTCATTGGAGCTCTGCTTGCCAAAACAAGAAACTGTGTGGTTTTGTGTTGTCACTATTTTTTTTTTTTTTTTTTTTAAGATTTTGTAGTCCTAGTCTGACACTAGGGAGCAGTGCTGGGGAGTGGGGATGCGGGGGGGGGGGTACGTTTTACATTCTGTGGTCACTGAAACAGAATGACCTAACCAGTGATGTGGGGGTTTTTCACAAGCTTGTGTTGTGCAAAGTAGGATGCTAAGAAGTTCTGCCTTGGGAAAAACACTAACCATAATATGATGTATGTTGTATGTATAACATTACAGGAGTTTGGAGAAAAAGAGGAAAAGACGTGTATCTTGTGAAGAAAGGCAAGCAGAAAGATGAAAAAGGAAAAAATGTTCCAAGAAAGGCTGTTTGTAATGCCCTTTCCACGTAAAATTATGCATATGTATGAGAATATATTTTTTACAAATCGCTGATGGAAGTAATTATATTTTCAGCATGATTATTAGATGAATGCACAGCAATAGTAATAATTTTGCTAACATTTATGTCGTGATAGATGTTTGTAAGCCCTGTATAAAGCATTCTCTGTGTATCAGCTCAAAAGTTCCAGGTATTATTGTGCTTACCATTTTACAAATGAAACAAAGGCACAGAGAGGCCAAGTCAGTTTCCCAAGGTCACACAGCCTGACCCGGCTGGGATTCAAACCCAGGTAGTCTGGCTGCATAGCCCCCATTCTTTACCACTACCCTTAACTGCCCCAACGTGGTGCTGTGTTCATGACCCAAATTACTGTCTTTGTGAGGCCTCTGGGCTGCCCAGGTGGGCAAGAATTAAGCCAAAACGTCCAAATTATCTGAGCTTCAGGATGCTAGAGGGCCAGGACCAGGCCACTTTGTATTGGCCTGAACATTTTCAGGAAGCAAGTGAAAATTTTGTGCTGATAAAAACCCAAGCATCAGTAAGAGTTAGATGAGGCCCATCTTTTGTGTATTGCAAAGAGAGCTGCGTATAGGTAAAGCCATAAAGAAATTAGACTGTTTTTCTCAGTCCCTACGTGTATAGGGAGCACCTGCTGTATATTCCGGGCAGTGTTTTAGGCCACAAAGATGCAGCCGTCAACAGGGCAAACGTGGTCATTGTCCTTATGAGAAAGATGACTCAGGGATGCTAGAACTCGTGCGTTTGAATGAGAGTGCTCTTCAGATAAGCATCCCGGACATCCATTCACTATTATTTTGGTGTTTGCTCTTGTGACCATTTCTCTGTCACTTTAAGAAGAGATGGATGGGGTTGGTGTCCCTGGCTTCTGGAGGCTTCAAGGGGCATCTCTTTCTTAGAGAGTATCCCCCCTTTATCAGGCCAGTGAGCAGAAGAGCTGTTGGGCTTGGGGCCACACCCTCAGATTAAGAAACCCACATCCTTTCTGCTTTACAGCCACTCCTCTCTTAAAGCTTTTGCAAGAGTTGAGCCTTTGAAGTAAGCCATGCCTTGCTGCAGAACTTTACCTCCCAGATTTTTGTGATTTCTCTTCTTTTTTCCAATAGACACAGGTTCTCTGGCTGGAACCCTAGTGAGAGGTGGGCAACCAGAGTATCGTGTCCCACTGGCTTTGTTTCGCAGGCACCAGGTGAGGTCAGAGCTGGTGCTTGCCCCAGAATTTAGGAGACATAGATCTTGCCAGCAAGTCAGGGGGTGGAGGGTCTGAGACCCCCCTGGAGGGACCCCCTGCAGCAGTTGCGGCCCCAAGGGAGAGGTGAGCCCTGGTGAAGGGTGGTGACTCTGCAGCTGGTCAGGGTTCCAACCTGAGAGTTCTGGGGAGAGAGGGCTTGGGGGCCTTCTCTGGGGATTTGTGTTTTAGCCCGGATTCAACATCCTCCTTAAACAGGTTCATCTACAGGGGGTATTTCCAGCCCTAGTACCTGGTCTGGGGTGAATCCCTCCATCTTCCAACCTTCGGCACTATTGACATATTGGGCGGGATTATTCTTTGTTGTGGGGTTGTCCTGTGCATTGCAGGATGTTTAATAGCAGCCTTGGCTTCTACCCACTAGATGCCAGTAGCATCCCCTTCCCCTAGATGGGACAATCAGAAATGTCTCTAAACACTGCCGCATGTCCCCTGGGGACAAAATAGCCCCGGGCTGGGAATCACTGGCTAAAACCTCCTTTGACCACCAGCTCTGCTTTCAGACCATTTTAGGGCATTTACAGGCCTACGTAGCCATGTATAGCATTGATGTGTATGTGTAAATGTGTATGTGTTTACATAAATGGCATGGTACGGTTTGTTCTTTTCACTCCGCAGTGTGTCTTGGGTTCATGGTTAAGAGCATAGACTCTACAGACAAATGGCCTGGGTTTGAAACCCAGCCCTGTGACCTTGGACAAGTCCTTTTGCCTCTATGAGCCCTGGTTTCCCCATCTGTAAGATGGTCGTAGCCGTCCTAGGGTGGCTGCAAGGATTGAGTGTAGTCTTCCATGCACCTGGCACAGCTGAGTGCTGAGGCAGGGTCAGCCTCCCTAAAGTACTTGCCACAGAAGGAAGCCCTGAGGAAGGAGGGAAGCCCTCCAGCCTCCCAGCCGAATGTGGATTTTTAGGTTTATTTTTATTTTCTCGGCTCTTGGAGGACCAGAAGAGGATCTACCTGCCCGCCCCTCTTTTGTCTTGTGGTCAGACACACAATCTGTGTTTACCCGCCTGGTTCCTTCCCCAGGGTGGAGCTGACAGCCGATCCCTTGTTTCTGGGCCAGGAGAGGTGAGGCTATTTCAGGCTGGCGGGACTAGGGCCACTGAAGGTTGGTAGAGGCAGGTGGCCAGTTGCCATGGAGATCTGAGGTCTTTCCTCCCCTCGCTGGAGAGGGTGGGTGGCTTCTGCAAGGGGCTACTCCCAGGAGGGGTGAGGCCAGGGTCAGAGCGGGGCGTGGGCAGTCAGTGTTTTCATTCACAGATTCGCTTGTTCATTCAATAAACGGACGTTAAGCACCTACTAAGTGCCAGACACTGGGCTAGGTGTTGGCATGTGGCCAGTATAAGATGGACAAGGTTCTTGCCCTCATAGAATCTTCAGACCGTACAAAAAGAGGTCACTTGGGAAAGTGACAAGAGGTGTAATAATGATAAACTAATCCACTGAGGCCCTGCTGTGTGCCAGGTACTATGTGAATTATCTCTTTGAACCCTTGCAACAACCCTCTGAAGTAGAGACCATCATTATACCTATTTTGCAGGTGGGGAAACTAAGGCCCAGAGAGGTTGAGTGTCTTGCTCAAGTCCACACAGTTTGAGAGTGGGTGCACCAAGGAGGAAATAAAATGGGGATATGTTGGTGACAGGGACGGTGGCATCTATTGAGATGGGGTGGTCAAGGGAGGCCTCTCTGAAGAGGTGGCATCTGAGCTGAGTCCTGTGGCAGAGAAGGAACCAGCTGTGGAAAGAGTCGAGAGAAGTGTGTTCCAGGTAGAGGGAATGGCATGTGCCAAGGCCCTGAGGCAGGACCGTGTTTGGCTTGTTTGAGGAATAGCAAGAGGCCAGGGTGACTGGAGGGGAGGTGAGGTTGGCATGGGCAGCGGGGGCCTGGTGGCATGGGCCTCACATACATGGTGAGCAGTTTGGGTTTGAGTCTTAGTGGGCTGAGGAGCCCCTGGGGGGTGAGCTGGCTTCCTGCTTCCCGGGAGGGAGGGGGCACCCCTTGTTTTCTGTTCAAGAAACTGATTTGTATGATTAAAAACTGTTAGGTGGCACCTTGGACTCCACCCTCCACTCACAGCCGTCATAACAGCACTTTATCTGGTGTCAGCTCTCACCCCTGCCCTTGGGGGGGGAAAAAGTCTTTTTCAGACCCACTTCACAGATGAGGAAAACTGAGGCACAGAGGGTAACTTGCCCAGGGACACACCATCTGGAACTGGCCATCGCCTGCTCTGCTCTCACCCTTGCCTCCCACGGTCTGTTCACCATACACAGCCTGAGGAGTCTAGTTAGCACTTAAGTTAGGTCATGCCGCTGCACCACTCAAAGCCCTCCTGTGGCTGCCACTGCCCTCAGAGTAAAAGCCACGTCCTTAGAGTGGCCTGGAAGGTCCTGCATGTTCTGCTTCTGTCACTTCTCCCATCCCTCTCCTAGTCATCTTTTTTTCTCATACAGTTTTTTTTTTTAAATTGAGATGTGATTCACACATGGTAAATTTTACCCCCTAAAGCGTACAGTTCTGTGGTTTGGGGTGTATTCACAAGTTGTGCAATCATCACTGCCATCTAATTCCAGAATCTCCTGTTGCTCTCATTCCCTCCCTCACTTCCCTCTAGCCACATTGGCCCTTTCTCAGATGCACCTGGCATGCTCCTGCTTCAAGGTCTTCTCACTTGTTCTTTCTGGAATGCTCTTCCTCCAGTATCCCTGTGGCTCACTCCTTCAGGCCTCTGCTCAAACGTCATGGTCTCCATGAGGTCTTTTCTGACCAACCCCCACTTCTAATTTGAAATTGTACTCCACCCCAACTCACCACTTCCTGTCTCCTTTTCTCTGGGTGGTTTTTAATCTATTCTCTCCAGCACCAAGAACAATGCCTAGCACATAGTAGGTCCTCATTAAATATTTGTTGAATGAAGGAAAAAAAGCCTCTCCTCTGTATACATGTTTATATATTTTTTAAATAATGTGATTATCTTGATTTATATAAATGCTAAATTTTTTTTTTTTTTTTTGCGTTACGCGGGCCTCTCACTGTTGTGGCCTCTCCTGTTGCGGAGCACAGGCTCTGGATGCGCAGGCTCAGTGGCCATGGCTCACGGGCCCAGCCGCTCTGCGACATGTGGGATCTTCCTGGACCGGGGCACGAACCCGTGTCCCCTGCATCGGCAGGCGGACTCTCAACCACTGCGCCACCAGGGAAACCCCCTAAATATTTCTGTGTGGACTTTTGGGCCCCAGGGTCTGGCCCAGACTGTCTGGGTCTGAATTGTGTCTCTGCCCCTCAGTGGTTGTGTGGCCAGCCCTAGGCAAGGATCTTCCCCTCTCTGGGCCTTAATTTCCTCATTTGTAAATGGGTTGGGACACTTTGCTCAGTGTCTGGGACATGGCCAGGCTCCAGTCAATGGTGGTCGTTCTTTCATTAAAATTATTATGTTTTACATTCTTAGTATTTCCCTATTTTTTGTACAAGGACAGTTATAGGGCCTCATCTTGAAAAAAGTGCCTCAGATCATTCCTGGGGCTTGAAATAAGCAACTGAATCCATTTTGACCAAGTGGCCCCTTGCCCCGGACTCCTGGTCTCTGTACTCTGAAGGCAGTTGGGAACAAGGGCATCTCTGGGATGACTGGCATTTGGAGCTAGAAGAGAATAGCCATCTCTTTCCC
>NW_006770868.1:3101404-3146661 GCF_000442215.2 Lipotes vexillifer
TTAAGGATAGTAAAAAAATGGTCAACTTCTCAAAAATGCGTTAAGGCCCCCCAGCACCCCACTCTGAGATCCCTCCACAGACTTGAGTAGACATGGAATAAACCATTCCGTACTTCCTGGGTTAGGCTGTTACACATCCTGCTTCCTTTGCATTCTCACAGTTGTGCAGATGAAGAAAGCGAGGCCCAGAAATGTGAGGCCACTTGCCCAGGATCACAAGAGAGGATGTATCCGTTATCTGTTGCTGTGTAACAAATTACTCCACAGTTAGTAGTTTGAAGCAGCCCTATTGATAATCACCTTGCAGTTTCTGTGGTCAGAATTCCGGGCATGATGTAATTGGGTTTTCTGCTCCAAGTCTCACGAGGCTGCAGTCATGGTATTGGCCAGGGCTGTGGTCTTGTCTGAGTCTTGGGGGCCTCTGCTTAGGTTCTTGGTCGAATTTAGTTTCTTGTGGCTGTAGGACTGAAGTCCGCATTTTCCTGCAGGCTATTTGCTTGTGATGACTCTCACATCCTAGAGGCTGCCCTCAGGTCCTTGTCATGTGCCCCCTTAAACACGGCCCCTTCCCATAACCTAATCACAGGAATGAACTCAGCTGCAAGGTCCCACCTATTCAAAAGGAGAACAGATCCTCCAGGGCATGTACACAAGGGGGCAGGACACCTGGGGGCCATCTCAGGCTTCTGCTTACCACCATGGTAGGTGGTGGATTTGAACTCAGATTGATTCCAAAGTTCATGTTCTTGACCACTGTATGTTGTTTTTTCCCTCTCTGGCCCTGTCCAGGATGGACCCTGAGTGAGGTGGATTGATTGGTTGGTGGAGTCATTGGGTTCATTTTGAGCGAGACGGCTTAAGTGGGATGTTGGTGGGATGCCACTTCCCTCCCTGGCAGGACCTGGTCTCTCTAACACAGACCCCTGGTATGTCTTGAAGTGATTTGCTGATTGGGTTGTTGAGGATGAGCCCGGAGCATCTGCTCCCCTAGGTCCCCTCCCGCCTCCTAGTGGGGGTTTAGGCTCAGACCTGGCCATGGGGCAGGTGCCTGATGGCTCCCTCCTTTAGGAGACATTTGTGTCATATGTTGTCACCCTAAGGGTGGGATAGGGATTGCGGCAGCCATGCTGGTTGGTATTGATTTCTAAATATTGGGGCTTTTTCAGATATCTTATTATTTAGTGCTTTTTAATTTAATTCTGTTGTGCTCAGAGGATATGCTCTGTGGATTTCCAGCCCTTTGAAATGCTAGTTTACGATCCAGCATACGTCTGCCTTAGTGACCATTCCCTGTGCACTGGAAAAGAATGTGTGTAGGCAGACCTCAGAGAGATTGTGGGTTTGGTTCTAGACCACCGTAATAAAGTGAATATCGCAATTCAGGGAATCACACTAAATTTTTGGTTTCCCAGTGCATATAAAATTATGTTTACACTATACTGTAGTCTATTAAGTGTGCAATAACATTATGTCTAAAAAAAAACAATGTACATAACTTAATTAAAAAATACTTTATTGCTAAAAAATGCCAAAACAATTGCAATAGTAACATCAGAGATCACTGATCACAGGTCACCATAACAAATATAATAATGAAAAGGTTTGAAATATTGTAAGAATTACTAAAAGTGACCCAGAGACATGAAGTAAGCAAATACTGTTGGAAAAATGGTGCCTACAGACTTGTTCGACACAGGATTGCCACAAACCTTCAATTTGTTCAAAACACAGTATTTGCGAAGCATGGTAAAGTGAAGCGCGATAAAATGAGGTCTGCCTGGGCTCCTCTGTTGTTGGGTAGAATGTTCAACAGATGTCATTTAGATCAGGGTGGTTTATAGTGTTGTTCAGGTCTTCTGTGTCCTTACCGACTTTTTTTTTTTTTTGCGGTACGCGGACCTCTCACTGCTGTGGCCTCTCCCGTTGTGGAGCACAGGCTCTGGACGCGCAGGCTCAGCGGCCATGGCTCACGGGCCCAGCCACTCCGTGGCATGTGGGATCCTCCCGGACCGGGGCATGAACCCGTGTCCCGTGCATCGGCAGGCGGACTCTCAACCACCACGCCACCAGGGAAGCCCCCTTACCGATTTTTGGTCCCCTTGTTCTACCAGTTACTGGTAGAAGTCTCCAACTATGGTTGTAGGTCTGTGTATCTCTTCCTTGAATTCTTTCAGTTTTACTTTAAAGTCCTTTTGTTGGAACGTACACGTTTATGATTATGTCTTCCTGATGAATTGAGTCTTTTATCATCATGAAATACTGCTCTTCACCCCAATAATGCTCATTGTCTTGAAGTCTCTTTAGTCTGATATTAATATAGCCACGCCAGCTCACTTCTGCTTTCTGCTTTCTGTCTCTTTCCTGTTAGCCTCTTTGTGTCTTTATATTTCAAGTCCATCTCTTATAGGCATCACAGAGCTGAATCTTGCTTTTTTATCCATACTGACAGTCTCTGCCTTTTAATTGGACTATTTAGCTCACATACATTTAATGTAATTATTGACAGGGCTGGGTTTAGGTCTAATATCCTGCCATTTCATTCTGGTTTGTTTGATGAGGCAACAGCAATCAAAAAGGATCTCCTTCTTCCCCATCCCCATTGCGCTAAAGGTAAGGGGAGCAGGAAATTGAGGTTGATTGAATCCAGACTCCTTGCTGTGGCTTCCAAGGCCTTTGTGATCTGGACTCTGCTCACCATGCCAACCTCATCTCTCCCTACATTCACTATGTCCTGGTCCCATCAGCTTTCTTTCTGTTCTTGAACTTGCTAGGCTGGTGAACCTTTTCATTTGCTGTTCCTCTTGCCTGAATCACCTTTAACTGTGCCGCATCAGGGGTCCTTCCCTCTTGTTCAGCTCTAACTCCAGTGTCACTTCCTCAGAGAGCCTTCAAGTCTCTGTATCACCACACCTGTTTTCTTCTTGGTACCTGTCACTCCCTGAAATAATCTTGTCTGTTTACTTGATTAGTGTCTGTCTACTCCCCTAGGATATAAGTCATATGGTCTGCTGTGTTCACTGACACCCCTCCAGCACCTAGCACATAATGGGTGCTGTTAGTATGGGTCGAGGGAGCGAATGTGTGAGTGAAAGGGATTGAATGGGGTGCACTCTGTGGCAGAGGCCCTCCTGGTTCCTGCCACCAGGCCTCCCTGGTTCCTTGACTTTGGGGAGCATGGGGAGTGGCTGCAGGGTGGCATCCTTGACCTCCTGCCCTTACCACACTGGGAGGGCAGAGGGAGCTCTGTGTGGTCCCACCCACTAGCTTATGGCTGGCCAGGCTGTCGATTGGGTGGTCTTTTAAGGTTTATTTCCCCTCAATCACAAAGGTAATAAATACAGTGGGGGCATGTGTGTCAAAAGCCCATTCCCTTATGTCCGTTCAATTACAGGCTCTCTCTTATGGAACCAAGTATGGTAAAATGATGTTTTATGTATGTACCTGGCTGTATATGTTATACCTTTCTACATATGTTCAGGGGTCTAGACGTAGAACTCCAGTGTGCTGTATTTGTGGACATTTTAATGCATTTTTTCAAAGTTAATTTTTTGGTAACTTTTTATTTTGACATTTCAAGAATATAGAGCACCCCGTATACCTTTCACCTGAATTCACCAATTGTTGGCTCTGGGCTACATTTGTTTTAAAATTCTCCCCTTGTCTTTCCCTTCTTCCCCACTTCCCCTGCCCTCTACATACAAACATATGTATGCATACACACACACACAGACACACACACACACATTATTATTATTACTTTGATCCATTTGAGAGTAATTGCAGACATGATGCCCCTAAATAATTCAGCATGTATCTCCTAAGAACACAGACATTCTCTAATATAACCACAAGACACTGAACAAAATCAGGAAATGTAACACTGATAGTAAATTATACAATCCACGGGAATTCCCGTGGATTGTCCAGTGGTTGGCTGTCCAGTGGTTGGGACTCCATGCTTTCACTACCGAGGGCCCAGGTTCAGTTCCTGGTTGGGGAACTAAGATCCCACCAGCCATGTGGTACAGCTGAAAAAAAAAATTATACAATCTGCAATCTATATTCAAATTTCACCTGTTTTTCCAAAAATGTTCTTTATACCTCCCCTCCCCTCCTTCCCCATCCCCAGCCCAGGGTCCAATCCTGGATCATGCATCGTATTTCGTTGCTTTCTTTGGCGATTTTGACTGTGTGTGACTTTTAGCCTTGTGCGCGTAGTAGGACTCTCCAGTAAGATGTGGCTCTGAGAGTGCTTCTCCCAGGCCACTACTTACCAGCTCTGTGATGCTGGGCAAATGCCTCTTGGGCCTCAGTTTCTTTGGCTATAAAAAAGGGAAATCTCTGTTTCTCCCCCATAGGCTTCTTCTCTTCCACACATTTTATTGAGTGTCTACTGAGTGCCTGGCTGTGTTGTAGATGCTGGTGAGTCAGCAGTCACAGGGCAGGCAAACATCTGGGCCCCCGGGGTGGCGGCTGAGAGGAGAAGGTTAGGTGGAGTAAAATAGTAGGTGCTGGGCACAGAGCTGGCTTCCAGGGACGCCCTCCACGCATTGGCCGTTTTTGCTGTCTCTGCTCTTTGTAGAACATTTGGAAAATAAAGACAAGCAAAAAGATCTCACCCTTCCAGTCACTTCACCTTTTGGTACATTTCCTGCTTGCTCTTTGCGTTCTGTTTGAGCTGAGGTGTGATCACGCTGCACACACGATGTTTCGTCTTCTCTTGCCCCTTCTGTGCAGCTCCTCGTGTCCCGGCCAAGCACTCTTTGTCACTAAGCCTTTAATGGCTTCGTAGCGAAACGTGGGGCTCTGGATCCGCTCTGTGCAGGTCGAGTTGTTAGGGAACTGTTGACTGAAATCACTCACCTTGGCCAGGCCCGCTCCCCTGAGTTGTCTCACAACCGGATGTCCCGATAAAGAACATGGTGCCGCTGTGGAAAACTGACCGAAAGAATTCGGGAGGGGCCTAAAGAGGGAGGAGACAACCAACCTCCCAGAGTCCTTCGCGCTGGAATCCATCTTGGCAGAGAGGTGTGTGCGCCACGAGGAAGGACCCTGACTCAGACTATGGGTCACGCAAGGTGATTGGCCAGAGACAACCCGGAAACTAACCCCATTACCATAAAACCTGAGGCTGCGAACCACGTGGCAGAGCAGTTCTCCCGGGGTCCCTGACCCTGCTGCTCTCTGCCTAGGCACCCCTTTCCAGTAAAGTCTCTTGCTTTGTCAGCACGTGTGTCTCCTTGGACAATTCATTTCCAGATGTAGACAAGAGCCCACTCTCGGGCCCTGGAAGGGGTCCCCCAGCCTGCAACAAAATCCTGGCTACTTACCGGCTGTGTAATGGTGGCCAAGCTGCTTTACCTGGGCATGCCTCACTTCCGGAAATAGTGCCCACCTCTTAGATTGATGGGGAATTAGATGAATTAAGATCCGTAAGATCTGTAAGCTCTCAAAACAGTGCCTGGCACATGGTAAGCACTCCATATTTATTAGCTATAATTATAATAATATACTAATAAAATTTTTATCAGTTAACCATTCCATTTATATTGGGCATTTACATAGATTTCAGCTTTTCACAATTACAGAGTACATGCGTCTTTGTTCAAGTTGCCAGTTCTTTTATTGATTCAGTAACTGGGGGCTGAAGAAACTTTGGTTTAGGGCCTTTTGGTTTAAAAAAAATTTTTTTTTTATTTTTGGCTGTGTTGGGTCTTCGTTGCTGCATGTGGGCTTCCTCTAGTTGCGGTGAACGGGGGCTACTCTTCATTGTGGTGCGTGGGCTTCTCACCGCAGTGGTTTCTCTTGTTGCGGAGCACGGCCTCTAGGCATGCAGGCTTCAGTAGTTGTGGCACATGGGCTCAGTAGTTGTGGCTTGCGGGCTCTAGGCATGCAGGCTTCAGTAGTTGTGGCACATGGGCTCAGTAGTTGTGGCACATGGGCTCAGTAGTTGTGCTGCACAGGCTTAGTTGCTCCGTGGCACATGGGATCTTCCTGGACCAGGGCTCGAACCCATGTCCCCTGCATTGGCAGCTGGATTCTTAACCACTGTGCCACCAGGGGAGCCCCGGGCCTTAGGTCTTTACTAACCCAAAGAAATCATTGGCACCTAGAATCCTAGAATCGGGTTGTCAGAGCTGAGAGAGACCATGACATCATCTCACCCATTCATTTCATTTTTCCAGAAGGGGAAACTGAGGCCCAGAACTGTTCAGTGACTTGGTCCAGGCTTACCAATTGAGTTTGTGGGTGAGATGGAACTTGAAATTGAAAGCAGTTTTCCTGACTCCTATCCCATGATTGTTCTGCTTTTGTCCAACAGCTCAGATGCTTGGAGGGCAGAGAGGGAGCTTTAAGTTGTATCCAGATGAGTTGGAGGAATCCTGTGTGCCTAGAGGATGTCTTTGGGAAACTTTATTTTCAGATTCTGTAACTTTAGTGACCATAAATGGTATGTGTGTGTCTGTGTCTGTCGTCTGTCTTACTATCATTCATCCTCCATGGGTCCCTAGCACCATGAGTTCCAAACTGGGGGTCCTCAAGCCAGCACAGGCCTGTAAATAGGTTTTGTCAGGCCTGTACAGTGTTTTAAAATTTTTTAATTGGTTGCCAGCATTGAAAAATCAAGAAATTTCATACAAAAATTTATATTTCTGATTTCGTAAATAATCAGAAGATCTGCCCACATCAAGCTTGCATGCCTACAGGCCAACACTTGGCTGGAGCTGAACAGTAGCTGTCTTCTTTAGACAGGGCTTGCAGTCTTCAGTTTGCCACAGTCTCCACCCTTCCGTAATGTCCCTGACATTGAAACCAAATATTGGTTGCCATTTATCATTGTGCTTGCTTTGCCGTTTTTTTTTTTTTTTTTAAATACAGTTAAGAGGACGTTGGAATATTTTTTCTAACCCTTGTTTATATCAAATGGAAAACTGAAAGCCAGACCAAGAGGGTTACATATTTTAAGAAACAAAGGAGGGACAGGTTTATTCTCTGAGGTGAGTAGAGGGGGAGAAGGTTGTTGTCTCTTAGAGAGGGTGACTCTCTTATCCTGACTTCCATTTCCTGTGGCCTGTGGGCAATCATTCTCTTTTCTTTTTTGCAACATCAGCTGTTGAACTGGAGGTTGCCACATTCATCTGTCCTACTTCCTGAATCTTGTTCTGTACTTACGTTCATTTGGGAGATCCTGGGGTGCAAATCCCAGAGAGGAGGCAGTGAGCTCCTACAAGGGTGTTAGTGGTTCCCTCAGCTACCGTCTGGGGCCTCCTCTTGCACTTCAGGACCCTGGTACCATCCCAGTCAGGCTTGGTGTCTTCCTGTGCTTGTGCAGCCCCATGGAAACCTCTCCCCTGCTTTGTTTCTCCCAAATCTAGAAGATTTTAAAACAACAACAGTAATAACAACAACAACTATAACAACAACAGTAATAACTGTAACAACAGTAATAACAACAACTGTAACAACAACAGCAATAACAACTATAACAACAGTTATAACAACAACAGCAATAACAACTATAACAACAGCAATAACAACAACTATAACAACAACAGCAATAACAACTATAACAACAACAGCAGTAACAACTATAACAACAGCAACAACAACCACCATAACAACAACAGCAACAACTATAACAACAACAGTAATAACAACTATAACAACAACAGTAATAACAACAACTATAACAACAACAGTAATAGCACTGCTCTTGCTCACAAGATCAGCAAATGCTGGTTGTCAAGATTCTTTGGTTGCAAGTGACAGAAAACCCAGCTTAAACTGCCTTCAGCAGAGACGGGAATTGCTTGGCTTGTGTTAAGGAAGGGTCTGTCTGTTGTCCTGGGGTGGCCTCTGATTGGCTGCCTTGAGTCATGTGCCCGTCACTGAGACTGACTGGCCAGGTCTGGGTGAGGGGCCCACCTGTACCACATGGCAGTGGGGGAGCCATGGTTCCTGGAAGGAAGACTCCAGGGTGCTGGGACCAGAAGAAGGGGAGGGATGCCAGCTGGGAGCATCTCTCCTCCTCTGTGCTGGTACCGTCATCCCAGATTGGAAGCTTTTACCTTCTCCCGAGTCTTGGGTCGCAGGGAACCCTGTTGTCACTTGGGCTGCCTGCAGTGCCCTGTGGCTTTTCCACATCCTACCTCAAAGCCTTGCTCATATCCTGCTTCCTCAAGAGGTCCTCCCTGACTGTTCTGGCTCTTTCCATGGATCTAATAATAGCATCAGCATCCACATGTGTGAGATGTCTTCAGTGGACATGTCTCAAGCAGCATAACCTCCCAGGAATCTGGCGGGGAAGATGTTCCAACGTTGCCTGTTTTATGGATGAGGAAACAGAGGCTCAGAGAGGTTCAGCAAGCAGAAAGGCTTGAGGGTCACACAGCATCCTTTTCTCTCATTGGAGGCTCCATCGTGTGTGTTTTGTTTTCTCTAAGGCCATACAACCTGGATTTGAATCCAGGTTCTGCCCCTTCTGGGTGTTGTCACCTTAGGAAAACGGCTTAACCTCTGTATCTGAGGGAAGAACATTCCAGGCACAGGGAACAGCAAGTGCAAAGGCTCTGAGGCAGGAACATGTTTCAGGAACAGCAAGGAGGCCAGAGTGGCTGGAGTAGAGTGAGCCAGGTGAAGCGTGAGTCGGAGGTGAAGTCAGGGAGGTAACAGAAGGATGGGGGAGGCTGGTGGGCAGATTGTACAGAATCTTATGGGCCATTGTAAGGACTTCGCATTTTACTTTGAGTGAGGTGGGAGCCCTTGGAGCTTTTGAGCAGAGGAGGGACAGAATCTCACTTAGTTGTCACAGGATCCCTCTGGCTACCAGTGGAGAATGGACTGTAGCGGGGCAGGGTGGAGGCAGAGGGAGGAGGCTGCATGGTAGCCCAGGTGGAACAACATGGCAGCTAGGGTCTGGGGTGTTCCACAGGTGGCTTGAAGTTAGTTAATTGCCCCTCCTTTGTGTTCCTGTATTGTTCGTCAGCTGTATGACCTTGGGTCCTGGCTTTATCTCATTGAGCCTCAGTTTTCACATCTGTAAAACGGGGTTAATGGTGTTACTTCTCTTATCAGGCTGTGGGCATGAGTTACATGCGATGATAAATGTAAAGTGTTTCCCGGAGTGCCTGGCACGTTGTAAGCTCTCAGCAGATATTTGTGGAATAAACCAGTGAGTGAACAACAGGGAGTTTGGGGCTGCTCCAGCTCTGCCCAAGGCATCTACCCATGAGGTAGCCCCAGAGCGGGAAGCATCCCGTCCCCCTGCCCAACTCTACCCTCCTTCCCACACACACGGAGATTTCAATGAACAGAACCCAGAATGTTCTGGCAACAGTCGCTCCCTCTTTCCTAGTGACAAAGACATCTTTGTTATGCCTGGGTGTGAAATCCATCTCAGAAATGAGGATGGTGCTGGCTCAGGAGGCAGCTGGCAAGGAAGGGGAGGAGCTTGGGAGGAAGGCATCTCAGGGCCTTGTAGAGGGACAGCCTGCCCCCGCACAGTCATCTAACCTCGTGTGGGTCCAGAATGCTCTTGAACTGGTAGTGCTTTGTGGAACGAGAACTATGTGGGGCCACATTTCTGCTGAGTAACCACATCAGTCAGCATTACCTTCTGTAGCATTACCATTATCTCTTTCTCACACACAGAAAAAGTGATAATACCCAGTGCTGGTGTGCCTGCTGGGAAGTGCACAGTTCCATAGGGTTGCTGTCAGGAGTCTTAATGCTGCTTTTGGGAAAAATTGTCTGGCCATGTTTTCTTATTTATTTATTTTCCTTCTCGTTTCATTGAGATATAATTCACGTACAGCACTATGTAAGTTTAAGCTGTACAGCGTAATGATGTGACTTACGTCATGAAATGATGATCCCAATAAGTTCAGTGAACATCCATCAGCTCATAGAGCTACAAAATAAGAGAAGTAGAAAATATTGTCCTTGTGATGAGAACTCTTAGGATTTACTCTCTTGACAACTTTCATATCTAATGTACAGCCGTGTTGAGGATATTTATCGTGTTGTTGTCTGGCAATGTTTTCAAAAGTGAAAACCCAGGATACCCTTTGAATCAGTTTCTTTGGGAATCTCTCCTGTAGAACCAAGAAGAAAAAGTATGTAGAGATGTCAGAAAGTTGTTTGTGAGGGCCCTCCCCCGCACAAAAGGCAACCACTTGGGTACTCATTCGCAGAGAAAAGGCTAAGGTTTTTGCTCACCCACTGTTGGGATGTTGGGCAGCTGTTTAAAAGAATGAACTAGATCTCTTCTCTTGATGTGAAGGGCTGTACGTGCTGTACTGTTGAGCAAGAAAGATTAAGTTGCGAGTCAAGTGTAGAGGGTGATCCCAGTTTTGTAGGAGAAAACCCAACAGCCAAAAGACCCTCTGGATGGGTATTTACGAATGTCGAGAGAGGCACTGGAGGATGCATCCCAGGATATTAACATTGGTGGCCTTGGGCTGAGAATGGGGAGGGTTTTAAAGAAAGATATTTTGTTTATCTTTGTATTTTTTTTTGCATTGTTCACTAGTTATAATGAACACATTATTTTTCAAATTAAGATAAACTGACAATTAAAAAAAGACAGTTGCTGGCTTCTCACTCATGTGTGGTGGACCCGTACATAATATTGGGTCATATAAACCCTCCCATAGTCCTTTGAGAATCAGGATAACAGGGTGGTTGAACAAGATTCTGAATCCAGGCCCCTTATGTTAAATCTGGGCCCCAGATTTGGCCAATGGATCTTTGCCCTTGTAGAGCTGACATCCTGGTCAGTGTAGAACTGTGCCTAGAACAGGGGTTTCCAAACGAGGGCACGTTTTGCTCCCCAGGGGACATTTGGCAAAGTGTGCAGATGTTTTTAGTTGTCATAATTGCAGAGGAAGGATGCTACTGGCATCTGGTGGGTAGAAGCCAAGGATGTTGCTAAATAACCTACAGTGCCTTAGGACCACCTCCGTGGCATGAATTATCTGGTCCTGAACATCAGTAGTGCTGAGATTGAGAACCATGGGCTAGATCAGTGTCTGGCACACATTAAAAGCTCAACAAATATTAGCTGCTGTGGTGAAAAGATGACATAAACATGTCTTTGTTTGCTGCCCATCTTACAGACAAGGAAATCGAGGCTTGGAGAGAGGTGCCCCATCCCTGGGGGAGGGAGGTGGAGTTCGGGGCTCAGGGCTGGCCTGTAAGTCCAAGAAGTGGGAGACCTCTATGCTGGGGAGACTCTGGAGACCCAGGCCTGAGCTGGGTGCTGGCCACCCCTCCTGGCTCCGCAGCTTGGTGCCAGCACTGTCGTCTGCCAGTCACCACGATATCACGATGTCTTGGGCCAAGGTATGTTCTCAGCCCCCTCCCCATGTGTCAGTCTTTGTCACGTCCTCTGTGCTGGCAGCCCCGGAAGGTGGGGTGTGGGTGGGGGGATCCTTTTTATTTCCGCTCAGGAAAAGCTGTGTTTGGTAGCAGCACATGGTGTCAACAGCCAGGGGCCTGATTCGGGCAGCTCTGCCAGCTGACAGCCTTTGGATTACCTTGCGACAGCCTTGTCCCTCCCCGAGCCTCAGATTCCTCAGCTGGGTGATGGAGTGGGGTAGGCAGTGCTGTATCCTCCCCTGCCTCTTTCTTTTTTTTTTTTTTTTTTCCTTGCGTTATGCGGGCCTCTCACTGTTGTGGCCTCTCCCATTTGCGGAGCACAGGCTCCGGACGCGCAGGCTCAGCGGCCATGGCTCACGGGCCCAGCCGCTCCGCGGCATGTGGGATCTTCCCGAAACGGGGCACGAACCCGCGTCTCCTGCATTGGCAGGCGGACTCTCAAGCACTGCGCCACCAGGGAAGCCCTCCCCTGCCTCTTTCTTGAACACAGGTGAGATGCTGAATGTGCAGCTCCTTTGTCCACAGCAGGTCATTCTAGAAGGAGGAGCTAACGTCATTATTACTCTTTATCACCTGTGGGGGTGGGAGCCCAGTGTCAGGGGGCTGGGGATGGCTCCTTCCTTCTCTCCCTCTGTCATTTTATCCTCATTCTGTGATTGACTTCGTTTTGTTCAATCACTTTAACTTCCATCCCTTTGCTAACATTTCCCAAATTTATATTTCCTACTCTGACCTCTGCCCTGACCTCCAAGCATCTGTATCCAGATGATGATGACATCTCTCCTTGGGTGTCTAGCGGGCATTGCCAACACCCCACCTTCACCAGCTCGCCCTGCTCACAGCCCCTTCTGTCTAGGTAATGGTCCCTCCATCCTTCCACCTGCTCAGACTCATCCCTGGGGCCATATCGATTCTGTTCTTCCTCTTACAACCTGCATCCAAAAGATCAGAAGGTCCAGTTGGCTCCACTTTCAACAAGCATCCAGAATATGGTTACTCCTCACCCCTCTGTGGCTGCCACCATGGTCTCGGCCACCATCGTTTCCTGCCGGGACTGTTGTGGTCACCTCCTCCCTGGTCTCTTGCTTCTGCCCTTGCCTCGGACAGGTGGTTCTCCACACACATTGTCTGTAAGTCAGGTTACGTTCCTCCTCTGCTCAAAACCCTCCTATGACTCCCACCTCACTTGCTGTAAATGTCAAGGCCTTGATGATGACCTAGGAGGCCCTTCAGTATCTGATTTTCCTGCTCCACGTGTCTGTCTGTCTGACTTCATCTCCAAATATACCTGACACATTCCTGCCTCAGGGCCTTGGCACTTACTGTCTGCTTGCTCTAGAACACTCTCCAGGTATTCTTGTGGTTTGTTACCTCTTTGGGTCTCTGCTCTGATATCCCACTTTCTCAGTGCAACCTTCCCTGACCTTCCCATCTAAAAGCATACCTCTTCCCCATGCTCCCTCTCCTACTTCTCCATTGCACTTAGATTTTACTTACTTGTTTGATAATTGTCTGCTCTCCCCTCACTAGAATTTAAACTCCTGGAGGGCAGGGATTTTTGTCCCTCCTGTTCCCTGCTGCTCCCAGACCTAGAGCAATGTCTGGCATACAGAGGGTGCTCAGTGAATATTTGTAGAGTGAAGGAAGGAAGAGCCACCCATTCATTGTCCCATATCTCTTGAGATTATTTTGTATGTCAGGCTTTCTTCTAGGCATCAGGGACAGCACTAAATCAAACAATGGTTTGTGTCCTCAAGGAGTTCTAATCCAGGGGAGAGAATGGACACAAGTAATGAAATTACAGTGTGGTAAGTGCTTTAACAGATATATTAGTCAGAACTCTTTGGGTTGTGAATGACAGAAACTCCAAGTCAGAGTCTTAAGGAAAAAAAAAAAGGCTATTATGAGCTCAGTTGACTTAGGAGAAATGGCTTCAGGCATAGCTGGATCCAGGTGCTCTCTGGCCTGACCCTTAGGACATGTACCCATCCATGAACCAAGTATTGCTTATCTAGGAGCCCAGAACTCGGATTGCCTGGCTTGGGTCACGTGTTCATCCTTATCGATGGAGGTGAGGGATCAGCTTCTCCAGAGGTACATGTATCAAGAGCAAGGCTCAGCGTTGACTTTCAGGAGGTCACATCTCCGGGAGCTGCAGAAAGGGTGGATTCACATAGATTCTAAGCAGTTTTTGGGATGTGTGGCCCTGTCTGTTGCAGGTGGCTGGGAGGTGGAGGAGGGGGTGCTGCAGGTTTCCTGGTGACAGGTGGCCCCCTGCCTCTCCCTGCACTTACCTCCTTTGCCCCCTTGCCCCATGCTTTGTAAATATTTCCGGCTCGCTGCCTCTCCACTGTCCTCCCTTCCCTGTATCACAAAGGGGCTCCAGATGGTGTGGCTCTCGGGGAGTCTGCCACATAAATCTGTTGGGTTCTAATCCCCCTTCTCCCTCCCCACCCACATATGCAAGGCTCTGGGCTTCTCGGATACTATTTTGGGCCTGAGGGAGGAAGGATGCTCAGGGACCCCGATGGGCCTCACCACTCTTTCTGGCCTGTGGTGCTGGGAGGCCACTTTTTATATGAGGGTGGCTTTATAGGCTTGCTCTGGGTCTTTTGGTTCCCAGGGACACCCTGAACCAGACATGCCTGCTATTGCCTACTCTTCCTGGGGTCTAACCCAGGATGTCTCAAGTTTTACTATACATAGAACTGCCTGGGGTAGGTCTAATTAAAACGCAGATTCTGGATCAGCAGGTCTGGAGTGGGGTCTGAGATGCTGCATTTGTAACAGGCTCCCAGGAGATGAGATACCTGTGCTGCTGGTCCAGGGACCACACTCTGAGGGGCGAGGGTCTAAAGTACTTTCTACTCCTTGGCTCGTCCCTCCCCCTCCCCAGGCTGGGTCAGATTCCCCATTGCTCTCTGCACTGCCTGTCTTCTCTCAGAGCCCTTGTCACACAGGGAATAGGTGATCTACTGTGTTAGATACATTTTAAGCTCCAGGAATCTTATTTTGTAATGTCTTCATACTGTCAGGAAATACTGATTAAGGTCCTACTAGGTGCCAGGCATTGGAGAAGCAACAGAGAGCAAAGCAGACAAAATCCTTGCCCTCAAAAACCTGGCATCTAAATAGGAGGAGATGGACAATAAACAAGAAAAATTCTGCAAGTGACAAGTGCTATGAATACCGTGATACAGGGATTATAAGTTAGATAGTGTTGGGGGCTGTTTTGGATCTGATGATCAGAGAAGGCCTGTCTGGTGAGATGACTTTTGAACTGGGACCTGGTTGCCAAGAAGCCAGCCATGGGACGAAGGGCAGGAGGAATTGTGTTCCAGGCAGAGGGAGCAGCCTGTGCAGAGGCCCTGGGGCAGGGATGAGCTTGGCCAGTTTTAGGATCAGCAGGGAGGCCGGTGTGGGGCTGGGGTGGAGTGAGTGAGGGGACAGTGGGTGGGGGAGGAGGTCTGAACAGCGTTGTGGGGTCTGCATCACACGGAGCCCAGGGGAGGAGCTGGGCTTTTATTCTCAGAGCAGCAGAGGGTTTTTGGCCAGGGGGTCACAGTGAATGAGTTATCTTAGAAGAATCCCTCTGGCTGCTGTGAAGAAAGTAGATGGGTGGGGAGAAGGGGAGAGGAGCGGCCAAGTTCAGGATTTGGGCTGGTTTCTGAGCAGAAAGCCAGTGTCCATGTGGCGGAAACTGTTGCCTTGGCTCTCACCTACTAAAGGATCGTGCTTTGGCTGGAACGGATCCCATTAATGGGCGGTTTTAGGAGCCTTCTGGGTGCTGCTGAGGGATGGGCCCATCTGGACTTGCTTCTGTGGAGATGGCTATTGCTGGGTGGGCGGCTGGGAGGCTCTCATCTCGATGCTTGTCAGCGATGGGGAGGGCCCGGCTGGGCCTGGCCTCTCACAGTTTGACATCATTTATCCACATAGACATGGAGAGTTGCTGAAAGAGGGAGTGTGCCTTATCTTGCTTACATGGTTTCCATAAAACTACGCTGCATGTGATGTCAATACACAGTGATACCAATACTACTACAGCCATTAATAATAATAGCTGATACTTATTGTTTCCTTTGTAGATCATGTTGTAAGCCCTGCAGTGTGATCTCACAGGATGCTCACTGTCATCTGTGAGGAGAGGACTCTTATCCCCATTTTACAGACGACGGAACTGAGGCCCAGAGAAGTACAGGAACTCTCCCAAAGGCCACCCAGTTTTTTTTGTTTTTTGTCTTCGATACGCAGGCCTCTCACTGTTGTGGCCTCTCCCGTTGCGGAGCACGGGCTCCGGACGCGCAGGCTCAGCGGCCATGGCTCACGGGCCCAGCCGCTCCGCGGCATGTGGGATCTTCCTGGACCGGGACACGAACCCGTGTCCCCTGCATCGGCAGGCGGACTCTCAACCACTGCGCCACCAGGGAAGCCCTGGCCACCCAGTTTTTAAGTGGCACATTGTAAGTTCATATTTTTAGAAATCTTGTGACGATTTGCAGCCACAATAGTTTGGTCCTGTGTCATGTATGTTAAAGGCATCGCTCTCATAAAGGTCAGTGCTGAAAGCGGACCATGGCTCCTGGGGTTGTTTTGGCCCACTCCAAGAGCCTCAGGACGTGGCGAGTGGGACCCTCCTGCCATCCGACAGGCTGTGTGCCCTCTACTTGGTGCTGACCGTGGGCAAGTTGTGCAGCCTCCGCATCCTCAGTTTCCTCATCTGTGAAATGGGGGAGGAGGGGAGGCGAACAAAAGTCCCGCCTCCAGGCCTGTGTGGTGAGGAGTCAAGGAAAATCCTGCTTCGGGGGTTTGGACAGAGCCTGGCACATGTAAGTGCTCAGTGGTTTTCAGCTGCTGTTACTTTCACTGTTATTATTATCTTCATTTTTATTGATGGGTAGAGTGGTAAATAGAGTGACCAGCTGCCTTGGTTTGCTTGATACTGTCCTGGTTTTAAAACTAAAAGTCCCGGGCTTCCCTGTGGTGCAGTGGTTGAGAGTCTGCCTGCCAATGCAGGGAACACAGGTTCGATCCCTGGCCCGGGAGGATCCCACATGCTGCAGAGCAACTAGGCCCGTGCACCACAACTGCTGAGGCCACGTGCCACAACTACTGAAGCCTGTGCACCTAGAGCCCGTGCTCTGCAACAAGAGAAGCCACGACAATGAGAAGCCCGCGCAACGCAGTGAAGAGTAGCCCCCTCTCGCCTCAACTAGAGAAAGTCCATGTGCAGCAACGAAGACCCAACACAGTCAAAAATAAAACAAACAAATAAATTAAAACAAAAAAACCAGAAGAAAACAAGAAAAAGAACCTAAAAGTCCCACATCCCAGGAAGCCCCTCAGTCTTAGATAAACCAGGATGGTTGGTCACCCTCTGGTTAAAGTACTTATAAATAAGTTTAGGCCTGCCCTGGCATCAGCTGAGCCTAGATTTGAATCCAGCTCTGCCACTTGAGCAGGTCACTTAGCCTCTCTGTGCCTCAGTTTCCCCACCTTTAAAATGGGGAGTGATTGTTGTAGCCAACTCGAAGGATTTTTGTGAGGTTTAAATGCGTTCAGGAGTAAAAGGGTTTGGTGGAACAGTTACACTGAAACTACCTGGGGGGCCCAAGTGGACTGAAGAGAGGCTGAGACCATGTTGAAGGCTGGGTGTGGGTCTTCCCCTCCCCCACAGCTGGCCCCGGCTTCTGAGTCAGGCCGGCTCCATCCTCCACCACATCAAAGTTCTCCCAGGGCCCCTTTATGGCAGGGGCTGCTGGGCCCCTGGTGCAGCGGCTGATGAGAGCAAGATCCTATCTGCATGGGTGGAGGTGCCTGGCAGCGGGGAGGCAGCCCCTGCCCCTCCCACACAGGCCCTCGCTGGTCCTCTTGGGGTGGACAGAAGCCTGCATTCCAGCAGGACCCCAGACAAGCTGGTCAACCTCTCTGCTCCTCATTTTCCTCCTGTCTAAATGGCGATGCTAGAGTCTCCCCGTGGGGTGCATGGGAGGGCCCCTCCAGTCTTGGGCTATGTTAACAGAATGCATCTTGGACCGAACTGGGTCCCAGATGGTGGCGTTTGAAATACCTTACTGTGAACCAACTGATGCTTTGAGAGCACACGAGCTCCAGGGCGGTGGTGGGAATGTGCTGCTCAAAGAAGGGTTACAGGATTTATAGAAGTTGCTCTTTATGCTTAGGAGGCTGCAGACAGTGTGTTGGGGAGCATCTTAAACTCGGTGGTTGCGAGGGTCTCCGTGCAGTGAGCCCCTGCCACCCCCAGCCCAGTGTGCAGGGGCGTGTTGAGAATTAAATGGAGGAAAATAAGTGGCTTCTCAATAAATGGTAGCTGCTAATTTTTTAAAATTAAACTTTTATTTATTTATGTTTACAGATTTAAGTCAGGGTCTCACAGAGATCTGAAAAGATTCCAACGTAATGCCAGTAGGAGGACAGATACACAGCCCTCTGTAGACTCATTTAGTCAGATGACAGTGACTACAGGATATACATTTTACTGAGCACGTACTGTATGCAAAAGCCCCAAAGTCCTTGCTCTCCTCTGGGTTTGCTCCAGGGACTGACAGCATCCACAAGGGAGTTTGGACCTACTCCAGTGCCACTGTATCAGAATCTGCTCCTAACAGGCCCCCCGATGATTTCCAAGCACGCTGAAGTTTGAGAAGTGTTGGCTTAGCTGTTTTTCCCTCCTTCAGTCCCTCCAACTACCCCGTGAGGTAGAGCGCCTTAAAAAAGGGGAAACTGAGGCACAGAGAGGCTCAGTAACCTGCCCGGGCTCACGCAGCCAGCAGAGTTTCTAAGAGTCTATGACAAGAGGCGGAGGCAGGATTCGAACTCAGGCCTCCCTGCACCAGAACCCTGCTCTTGACCGTCATGTTTCCACTCAGCGGTGCAGCAGCTGAGAATGTGGGAAAGGAGTGGGTGGTTCTGGCGGGGGAAGGATTGGCCTCCAGGGCACCCTGATTGAGTTGGACCTGCAGAGAGGAGGAGGTCTTGGCCAGCAGAGGGCTGGGGTGATCAGTCTCCAGAGCGAGCCTTCACTTGCCCGTCTCCGCCCGGCACCTGGTAGGAGGCCCCCGCCCCTTCTCTCGGCTCCAGCTTCAGGAGCTGTATGGAAACCCTGAAATGCAGACCCTCCTCATACTGCAGGGAGATCTTGGCTGGTCCAGTTAGTAGCCCAAGAGCTGGTCAGTAGCAGTTGGTTAGTAGTGCCTGCTTACTGTAACAGAGCATGAGGCAGCTCTTGAATTAAATGCAGTTAAAGAAGAATAGGAGCAATCTTTTCCTAATTAATCAAATCCCCCATCTTTATTGAGCACCTCTTGTTTTTAAAAACTAAATTTATTAATTTTATTTATTTATCCTTGGCCTCCCTGGTTCCCCATCGCTGGGCGCGGCCCTCTCCAGTTGCGGTGAGCTGGGGCCACTGCTCGCCGCGGTGCACGGGCTTCTTATCGTGGTGGCCTCTCTTGCTACGGAGCACGGGCTCTAGGTGTGTGGGCCTCAGCAGGTGTGGCTCGCAGACTCCAGAGCGCAGGCTCAGCAGCTGTGATGCACGGGCCTAGTTGCCCCGCGGCATGTGGGATCCTCCCGGACCAGGGCTCGAACCCGTGTCCCCTGCATTGGCAGGCGGACTCTTAACCACTGCGCCACCAGGGAAGCCCTGTTGAGCACCTCCTGTGTGCCAGATGCTGTACTAGGTGCTGGGGACACAGGAGTGAACAAAACAGACAAAGTCCCTGCCCTGGTGGAGCTGATGTTCTAACAGGGGGGCGACAGAGAAATAACACGTGCAAAGGAGCTGGACCATTCCAGATTTTAATGCCTGCATGCTGGGATGGAATCAGGGCAGGGAGGATGGTGGGTGTGATGAAGAGCGACCTGGAGGAGGTTCTGCCTTCCGCTGGGTGCTCAGAAAAGGCCTGACCTGGGAGCAAAGCCATGAATGATGCATGGGAGCCAGGTATGTGACACTTTTGGGGGAAGAGTTCCAGGAGGAAATGGCAAGTGCAGAGACTGGGAGGTGAGCGAGAACTTGGTGAGTTTGAAGTGCAGCAGGTGCTGGAGTGGAGGGAGGGAGGGGAGGAGATCAGGTGAGGAAGGTAGTGGGCACTTGGGCAGAGCCTGGCAGGTAAAGGTGAGCGGGGGTGGGGGAGGCCCTTCCTCCTGGCGCGGCGGGCAGACCTGGAGGGCTGTAAGCCGGCGGGAGTATGGTCTGACTTATGTTTTAAAAGGGGCCGCTTGGGTCAGAGTGTGAAGGGTGGGCTGTAGGACCAGCAAGACTGATTGGGTGGCAGTAACTGGCAAAGGATGGTGGCAGCTTGCACCAGGAGGTGGTACAAAGAGAGGGCGACAAATTCAGGATGTTGATAGGGCTGGCTCAGACTTGAATTGGTGGTGGAGGAATGTGGGAGGTGAGGCTTTTCAGCAGAGGGGAAGTTAGACCTTGACTGGTGTAACCTGGAAGGCTTCCTGGAGGAGGTGTAGGCGGTCAGGATGGGCGTTACAGGCTAGGGGACATTCTGGCAGTAGAAATCCATGAGCCAGGGCCAAAGTGGGTTCATGTGAAGGGCAGTGGGTTCATATGGCTTATGTAACCTCCTTCCCACCCTTAAAGGTCACCGGCTCAGAGTTGTCCCTGGGGTTTCGAAGCTAGAGAAGGGATTAGGGTCAAAGGTTTAGGTCGCCCCCTTGAGTGCGGGCAAGAAGACAGCTAATGGAAAATCAGGACACCCAGGCGGAGGAGTTTTGAGGCTCTTAGCCCTGGCCCTGGCTGGACAGCAGGCCTGTCACCCACCGTTCCTGGACCTCGGTTTCCTCAACCATCAAGTGGGGTACCAGGGAGGTGCAAAGCGAGCCTGCGGCAGCCTGGCAGGCTGGAACAGAGGTTGCCTGCCGCCCCCGTGCCAGGGCCCAGAGCAGCTTGGTTTGCAAGGCGGCACTTTCTGGGTGAGAACAGAGTTTTTGAGGAGGGCGTGGAGGGGGGAGGAAGGGGGGCTCTTTCTTTTTTCTCTCTGGACAGATCATTGTGGAGGAGCGGGCTCACAGAGGGGCAGTGAACAGAGACAGCGCTGTGGGCCTCTTTTTTGGGGGGCGGGGAGGGGAGAGGGAGCTAGGTCAGCTGTATGGGCCACTTAATACCCATGAACTTGCAATTAAATGCGGAAGTGGGAGACAAGGGGGTGGTCAAAGGGGATATTGTTCCAGCTCCGGAGAGAAGGGCGGCTGGAGCCCTGGGGAAATGGCCAGCCTCCAACATGAATCGGCTTCAGTGTCCTAGGGGGGCTGGAGGGGGCAGGGGGCTGTCATTTGGCCCTTTGTCCTGTTCTGCTGGACCCGGCCACAAAGGCCAGCTTGATTCCCGTTTGGTTTCTTTTGGGGGGCCGAAGTGGGGGGGGGGGGCCTCGACCCCAGCTTGGCCCCCTCCTAGGGCCCTAAGCAAAGTGTTCCCTCTGGCCATGAGGGGCTCTCTAGAAATCCCCCTCACTGTGATTGAACTTTGTTTATTCCTGAAAATTTTTTAATTTTAATTTTTTTAGGCATGTCTTACATGCAAATTTTTTCAGGCATGTCTTACGTACAATATTAAGTGTACAGCCTGATGAATTTTTACATGTAATTTATCTGTGTAACCTTCACCCACATCAGCTGGTAAATATTGCCAGCACCCCAGAGGGTGTTCCCTCCCAAGTCAGTATCCCTCAAAGTAACTACTGTTCTGATTTCAGTCATCACAGATTAGTTTTGCCTGCTTTTGAACTTTATGTAAAGTAGAATCATACAGTATATGCTCTTTTGTGCCTTTTAATTTTTAAAATATTATAAATATACACGTATACATAACTATATATGTATATATGTGTGTACCTAAAAATTATATATACGTATACTATATATTATTTTTATATGTATTGTATGTAATCATTTCCATGGTTCAAATTAAAAAGGCATAAGTAATGCAGATTAAAAAGTCAGCCTCCCAGAACTATGGAGACAGTGAAAAGATCAGTAGTTGCAAGGGGTTGGGGTGTGTGGAGGGATGAAAAGGTGGAGCACAGAGGAGTTTTAGGGCAGTGGAACTGCTCTGTGTAGTGGCATAGTGATGGTTGCAAATCATTATGCATTTGTCCAAACCTGTAGAATGTACACAGCATAATGTAAGCTATGGATTCTGGTTGATTCTCGGTAATGTATCAGCGCACGTTCATTGATTGTAACAAATGTACCACTCTGGTGGGGGACGCCGATAATGGGGGAGGCTGTGCGTGTGTGGGGCAGGGGGTAGAGGGAACATTTCTGTACCTTCTGCTCCATTTTGCTGTGAACCCAAAACTACTCTAAAAAAATAAGCCAAAAAAAAAAAAAGTCAGCCTCCCAGGTCTCTCCCCAAAGCTAGCCGCTGACCTTGGGCCCTTCAGATAGTCTGGACACACCCCTTTTGTTACATGAAAGTGATGGCTTGTTGTACTCACATTTCTGCACTTAGCTTTGTCCCCCTCTTCACCCTGTATCCTGGAGGTTGTTCTATAATAGCACATAGAATTCCACTGGATGGATGCATGGTGGCATTTTTTTTTTTTTTTGCGGTACGTGGGCCTCTCACTGTTGTGGTCTCTTCCGTTGTGGAGCACAGGCTCCGGATGCGCAGGCTCAGTGGCCATGGCTCACGGGCCCAGCCGCTCCGCGGCCTGTGGGATCTTCCCGGACCGGGGCACGAACCCGTGTCCCCTGCATCGGCAGGCGGACTCTCAACCACTGCGCCACCAGGGAAGCCCCATGGTGGCTTTTTTTAAGCTGGTCTCCTCTTGATAGACACTGAGGTTGTTCCCATCTTTCGCTGTTACAAACGATGGTATGACATGCAGCCTGCTTCACACCTGTAAGTTCCTTCATTTCTGGGAAGGGAACTTCTGGGTTAAAGGGTATATACGTCTGTTTTAGTATTTATTTATTTAATTTTCCCTTCCATTTTTATTGAGATGTAATTGCGCTCCAGCACTGTGTGTCAGGTGTGCAGCATAATGATCTGACTTACATCCATCATGAAATGATCACCACAGTAAGGTTAGTGAACGCCCATCATTTCCGGCAGATACAAAACAAAAGAAACAGAAAAAAATGTTTTTCCTTGTGGTGAGAGCTCAGGATTTACTGTCTTAACAACTTTTATGAATAACACACAGTGGTGCTAATTGTATTCATCATGTCGTGCATTACATCACTCCTATTTGTATGTCTTATTATAAGTGGAAGTTTGTACCTTTTGACCAAATTTTCTTACGCCCTGCCTCTGGTAACTACGAATCTGATCTCTTTTTCTGTGAGTTTGTTTTCTGAAGTATAATTGACCTGCCACACTATGTTAGCTCCTGGTGCATATCGTAGTGATTCAGTGTTTCTATACATTACCAAGTGATCACCCCAAAGGGTCTGTCCATGTGTAATTTATCGCTCATCTTTAATTACATGACAGATATGAATGCAAAATCTCCTTGTAGAAAATTACAGACAAGGGAACCTTTTCCTTCCTATCCCTGGTTGCCCCCACCTCCAGTGTGTCTTGTTACTAGTCTACTGTGCAGTGTTCCAGATCTTTCCCTGTGTGTTTGTGTCGTTGACATACATAAACATGAACCTGTGGAAAAGACAGGGTGTGTTTTTAAGTGTGTGCCTTTGTTTAAGTAAAAGGCCTCAAACCGAGGCCATGTTTAAAGCTGTAGGCTCCGGAGCCAGGCTCCTGGTTTAAATTCTAGCTCCGTCCCTTTACCTGCTCCCTGAGGGTAATGTCTTGTGATCACCCAGTATGCCGCAGCCTTGTTCACTGTCTAGGGGATCTTTTTATGTTGTTTTGCACACTTCCAGCTCATTCCTTCTAAATTCTGCCTACTCTTTCACAGGACGATTATACTGGAGTTTATACATCCGTTCCCCTCTTTAATAGGTATCTAGGTGATTCTTTTTCTTTTATATTAGGAATTCTCAACCTTCACATAATTGATAGTTTGGGCTGCATAATTGTTTGGTGTGGGGGGCTCTCCTGTGCACTGTAGGGTGTTTAGCAGCATCCCCGGCCTCTACCCACTAGATGCCAGTAGCAACCCTCCTGCCCCCCAGTTGTGACAACTGAAAATGTCTCCAGACATTGCCAAGTGTAGTGCTGAGAAGTGCTACAGGGAGCATCGTTCTTCAAGCCTCCCTGTACGCATGGGCGATGGCATCATTATTGTATTGCTATCTCACAGATAAGGAAATGGAGGCCCAGAGAGGTCGAGTCATTTGCTTAAGGTCACACAGCAAATACATGGCAGAACCAGGATTTGAGTTCATGCTTCTTCCCATTTTGAGGGCACCCACCAAGTGCCAGGCATGGTTCTAGGCTGAGGTGGGTGTTTAATGGGTGCCAGCACAGACCCAAGCCCCTGCCCTCATAGAGCTAGCATTCTTGCGGGAACAGCAGACAGTAAGCTAGTCATCTTAATAGATACCTGACCCATCTGGTGGTGGTTGATGGGTGAGGGTGAGGAGATAGAGAGTCACAATAACAATGCCACCTGACACTTAATGATATTTTACAGTAATAACTGATGTTTAGTGAGGGTTTAAATAGGTCAGTTACTGTTCTAAAGAGTTTCACAGGATTGACTCATTGAATCCCCACCAAAAACCCCTATGACATACCATTAGTCTTATTCTCATATTGCAGGTAGGGAAACTGAGGCACAGAGGTATTGAAGTCCTTTGCCAGGAAGTGGCAGGGCCGGTACGAGGACCTGGGCTGCTAGAACTCTTAACCATTGTGCAGGCCACCCTCATGCCTACTCTAGGACCTACTTCCTGGGTGGTCGTGAGGGTCACCTGCTGTAAGAGTGTGACTCAGTGTGGTTTGCATGGAGATAAGGACAGAAACTGAGAGTAAACGTTTAAAGTTTTATAGCAATTTCACAGAGTAATTTTATGCCCGTTTAGTCCAGTACTAGAAAAATCAGGCATGTAGTCTGCCTTTTTACTTTGTTTTTCTAGTAATTCACTTTTATTGCAATTTTCGAAAGTATTAGTCTCAAATGGATTAGAAATTAAAGACAAAAATAGTTCTTCCCAACAGATAGTTGGAGGAATGCTGTGTTAGGATGGGGAAAGTGCTAAGAGCAGGCCCTGGCCCATGGTATGACCTCCATAAATGTGAGCTTTATTATTAATCTGTTGTTCTGACATTTGGTTCTCTCCATATAAGCTCCTTACCCCTGGGAGCTAGAATGAGCTGAGGGATTTTCTTCCCATTTAATGGATGAAAAAATTGAGGCCCAGGCAGTTTAGGTGTTTAGGATTGGCTGGCAAAGTCTAGATGCTTGGGGATCTTTTCTTTGCTGACCCTGCCTGGGCCATGATTTTCATGCCCCTCTCCAACCCAGGCAGCTGGATAGGCCCTGACCTGCAGGCTTCCCCGTGGATGTGCGGTTGGCCAACAGCCTGGAGCCCTGGTTAAGCAGGTCCTAGAGAGAGACTGGGCTTCCCTGGGGACTGTAGGCGGCTGGGGCCCCTCATCAGCCCCTCTCTTTGTCTCCGTGGCCATGACAACCTGGCTGGACGCTTGGCACATCCAAGCCCAGCCCCCAGCCTGACCAGCCGGCTTCCTCCTTGGCTGAGGCCTCCCTGGCAGGCTGCTGCCTGGCTGGGGAAGCTGCCCCCCAACCCCCATTCCCCTCTCTCCCCCTGATGGGGGCTCCTGGGCAGGCCTGGTGCTGCCATTTCTTTTTGTTTTGTTTTGTTTTTTGTTTTGATTACTAATTGTGTATTGAAAGCAGTAAGAGGTTCCACGACACCAAATAAACCAGTTCTGAGGTTTCCCCCAAGATAAAGTTTAACAGCTCCAGCTTCTTCAGTGTTTATCAAAATACAAAAGAGAAAAGTAGAGGTTATCATTTTTCGATGGCAAATCTGACCCTTGCAGGCTGAGGGAGTGAAAGCACACGTAGACAGGGGCTCCGAGGGGCTGGGGCTCAAGGATGACCACCCGCGCTCCTGCTGGTGAGACCCCAGAGAGCCCGGAGCAGGCAAGCAAGGGGACTGCAGGGCTCCCGCTCAAACCAGAGCGTTCCAACCGAAGTGCCCATGCTGACCCAAGAAAAGGCTGGGGTTCCTCCAAGGGGTCTGAGAGCGGTGGCTGTAGCTTCCAGCCCATCTCCTGGGCAGCCACGTAAGCACAGATAACAACAAACGCTGTGGGGTGTGGGATGACCCAAGACAGAGCAAATCACAGGGACCCCCTATTGTGACCATGCAGAATGGATCATAGCTGGTTCTGCCCCGTTTCACGTTCCCACCGGGAAACAGACCACTGGTGGATGGACTCAGGCCATTACTGCAGAACCTACACTAGGCACATTTCTCCCTTCTGTGTGTTCAAGTGTTCTCCTTATCTTGTATTTGTAACTATTTTTATAAATGCACTGAGTTTGGGTTAAAAACCAACCACCAAAATGGATCTCAACACAGATGTAAAGCCCAGTAGAGGAACATTGGGCTTTTCTGACACAGCGACTCCTGGATGACCCGTGTGCCTAAAATCCCTTCTCAGTACTAAACAATGGGTTGGTTTTCTTTTTATAATAATAAAAAGCTGAGTAATATTGCATAGGAGTACCAGAAACTGCCTCATTGGAAACAAAAACTATTTACAGTAAATAAAAACCCAGTTGCAGGCTGCGTCTGCACATTTACAGCATGGTGAAACACACTGTGACCGACCATGGAGACAGCTTCTGGCACTCACACCCCAGGGGCATGTTTGCCACATGAGCGTAAAGCGAGGGTAGGAGGAGGGAGTGAGAGGGGAGGAGAGAGGAGTACAGCTCACTTCTGGTTCTGGAGCTGATTGGACAGCCAGTCCAGTCCCTCATAGAGCCCATCCCCGCTGGTGGCACAGGTGGCCTGAATGTACCAATTCCTGTGGCACAGAGAGTGCAGACCCAGCTTGTCCGTGATCTCAGCTGCATTCATGGCATCGGGGAGGTCCTGTCTGTTAGCAAACACGAGCAGAACGGCGTCCCTGAGCTTGTCTTCTGCCAGCATCCTCATGAGCTCCTCTCGGGCCTCATTCACATGCTCTCTGTCATTGCTGTCAACCACGAAGATGAGACCTTGTGTGTTCTGGAAGTAGTCGGCGCCACAGAGGCCGGATCTTGTCCTGGCCGCCCACGTCCCACACAGTGAAGCTGATGGTCTTGTATTCCACGGTTTCCACGTTGAAGCCTAGAGTGGGAATGGTGGTCACGATTTCACCCAGCTTCGGTTTGTACAGGATGGCAGTCTTTCCCCCAGCATCTAGGTCCACCATGAGAATGTGCATTTCTTTTTTGCCAAAAAGGCCCTTGAAGAGGTTTGCAAAGATATGCCCCACACTGTAGACCCGTGGGAGCAGCATGGGCCAGAGAAACCCTGGGCGGCCGTGGCGCTTGTGCTGTCATTTCATGTGGGAAGGACCCCCAAACTCAGGCCTCTGGGGGGTCCTCCCTCTGCATCTGGGCCTCTTTGCTGCTGGCTTTGAGCACACTTGTGTTCATTTTCCCCATTTGCTTTCTGTCCCCAGCCTTGCCTCCAGCTTCCTCCTGAGCTCTCTGTCAACCTGGGTCTGTCCCTTCCCTTCCCTTCCCTCTGCTTTTCCTCCTCGGTCATATTCTCTGTTTCTTTCTCTTTGTCTCTCCATCTCTCTGTCTGGCTCCTAATGCATCATCATTTGCAGATTGGTCCCTGCATCTGAGAATGGGGCTGCCTCAGAGACCCCCAATGCAGGGCACCCTTGGGGACCCTTCTGTGCTCAGAGAAAGGACTGCACTTTCTAGGTGCTTGTTTGCAGAAAAGCTGCAGCTCCAGCCGCCACCAGCCCAGTGAGATCCTGCTGCCCCAAATGGGGTAAGGATGGTCTTCCCATCTTGCGAGGGAGGAGTTTCTGTTGTCCCATGGAGGGGTCTTCCAGGTGAGGGAGGGGTGGTCCTCCCACCCTGTGAACAAGAGGCTCCTCTTATCTCGTGGGGTTTCCTCCTGCTGAGGGAGGTGGCCCTCTAACCCGGTGAATTATTCTTCCTGCCTGGTGAGTAAGGCATCCTCCCCTAATGGGACGGTCCTCCTGGTCAGACCCTCTTAGGAGGAGGTGGGCTGCTGGGCCCCCTTGCTCTGACATTTGAGCCAGCCGTGTGAAGGGCTTGGACTCAGAAAACCCAGAATGTTTTCTTCCCATGCACCTGGGAGAGGGCCATTTCCCACTGTGGGTCGTTAAAGTCATCATTTATTAATGGCCACAGCTGTCCCTATAGATATGAATAAATAATGTTCCACTACAATGCCCTAGTCTTATAGGATCCTTGAAGACCTTAGAGGGATCTAGATAAGAGTCATCTCAGTCTGGCCTTTGACTGGAGCCCAGAGAGAGGAAATGATTTGCCTGTGTGAAGTTGCAAACCCAGATGCCCATGGGTTGACAGGTAGAGTAGCCAGGTGTAGGAAAAATTACGTCACCAATTAAGACACCATCTGTCTTTTTGTTTCTCTTGTTTCAGCATCAGCCTGGATATCTTTAATCTCCACGTGCCTTGGTTTTTTCATGTATAAAACAGAGATAAGAATATTTGTCTCATAGATGTTTCTTTAAATTTTTTTTAAATTGAGATACAATTCATACACTGCAAAATTTACCGTTAACAATGTCCATACCACTGGCTTTTATATAGTCACAAGGTTGTGCACCATCACTGCTTTCTAATTCCAGAACATTCCATCACCCCAAGAAGAAACCCCAAACCCATTAGTAGACCCCCTCCATTCTTTCCCTCCCCCATCCCTGGCAACCACCAATCTGTTTTCTGTCTCTACAGATTTGGAATTATACAATGTGTGGCCTTTTGTATGTGGCTTCTTTCGCTTAGCATGACTTTTTCAAGGTTCATCCATGTTGTAGATGTGTCAGAATTTCATTCCTTTTTATGGCTGGATATTAGTCCATTATCTGGATATATCACCTTTTTTTATCCATTCATTAGTGGATGGACATTTGGGTTGTTTCCACTGTCTGGCTATTATGAATAATGCTGCTATGAACATTCGTGTACAAGTTTTTGTACAGACATAGGTTTTCACTTTTCTTGAGTATATATACCTAGGAGTGGCCTTATGGATTTATTGGGAAGATTAAATGAGCCCTTAAAAGTACAACTCTTGGGACTTCCCTGGTGGTGCAGTAGTTAGGAATCCGCCTGCCAATGCAGGGGACATGGGTTCAAGCCCTGGTCCAGGAAGATCCCACATGCTGCGGAGCAGCTAACCCCTGTGCCACAATTACTGAGCCTGTGCTCTAGAGCCCGCGAGCTACAACTACTGAGCCCATGTGCCACAACTACTGAAGCCCGCACGCCAAGAGCCCGTGCTCTGCAGCAAGAGAAGCCACCGCAATGAGAAGCCCGTGTACCACAACGAAGAGTAGCCCCCGCTCGCCGCAACTAGAGAAAGCCCGCGTGCAGCAATGAAGACCCAACGCAGCCCTAAATAAATAAATAAATAAATAAATAAATATATAAAAAAAGGAGAAAAAAAAGTACAACTCTTAGGACAGGTCCAGGCAATAGCAAGTACTATATGTGTGCTAGCTCTTACTATTACAAAACAGTACCTCAAGTCTTTGGCCTTGATGTTGGAGAGACAGTGATGCTATTTCACACTTACTGAGTGCTTACTGGGTTCCAGGCACCTGTCCTATTGGGTGGCTGCTCTTTGACAAGTGAGGAAACTGAGGCACAGAAGCAGTAATTGGCCCACGATCACACAGTGAGGACATGGCAGGGCTCAGATAGCAGTGAGCCTGGCGGGCGAGTTGCAGAGCCCATATGGCCTTCTGGGGGACCGGAGGTCCCGTGTCCCATGTCCCTTGTAAAGGGGCAGCTGAGCAGCAATTCCCGTGTGGGAACACAAACCCAGTGTTGCCAGATCTCCTGACTTTTTAAAGATGTTTTCCAACAGCCGGAAACGTGGAGTCTTGTGTATGAAATCACTCAATTTTTAAAAGTTGGCAACTCAGTCATATTTTTAGCAGACACTGTGTTGGCCAAACAAAACACATCTGTGGGCCAAGCCAGTTTGCACACTCTGCCCTTGGGGCGACTTGTTGGGTGGGGAGGGGCGTCGCTGGGCCCCCGACCTTGAGTGTGGGCATTTCTGGACCTTCCCTGGGGGTTTCGGGCTCATATCTGTGCCAGTCGTGTTTCAATCTGGCCCCTCACTGGCACGGTGGGCTTGGTGAAGGCCCCAATGGCATCTGGTCATTTGCGATCCCTGCCTCTCCCCACCAGGGTCATGAAACCATGGCTCGCTCATAACGGCTGCTCGCTGTACAGCCCCTGCCTTTGACTTTAGGAGTTAACTACCTTCCTACAGCTGGAAGCCTCCTGGCGCATCAGGGCCTGGGATCTAGAGTCAATCTCTGGTTCCAACCCCAGCCCTGCCCGTTCCCAGCTGTGACCTTGGGCAAGTTGTTTAACCTCTTGGTGCCTCTGTTCTCTAATCTGTACATCCACAAAATGGGGCTAATCCATTATTTCAGGAATTAATACGTAGCTGGTGATCAGGGTGCATGTGGAGCCTGGCTGGTTGCAGCAGCATAAAGTAGTGACGTGGGTGCAGGCCTGGGAGCTGGACTCCCTGGGTCGAATTCCCTGCCACTCACCAGCAGCATGATCTCGGGGCAAGTGACTCTGCCTCCGTGTTTCAGTTTCCTCATCTGTCAAATAGGGGTAATAATACCTACGTTATGGGGTTGATGTAGCACGTAGGACAGTGCCTGGCACATGGCAGGAACCCAGTAACATCAGCCATCGTTAATATTACGCACACACACAAGAGCAGACAGACGTGCAGACAGATGCAGTAACCACCGAGGCTCTGCCATCTGGCAGAAACAGTGCGAAGGTGACTATTTCCGTGTGCGTTTCCCTGTGTGTTTACTGCAGGGAGTGATGTGAGCGTGTGATGCGCGAGCGTGAATGTGCATGGGCCTGAGCTAGTTAGCGGGGGTGCTATTTTCTGCATAGGCATCGCCACGCATTAGTAGAGTGTGTACATTATGCGTGCATGTGCTCGCTCTATTTCCTTTTCTCTCCGGAAATAAACACACGCTGGGGTTCTCGGGCAGTGAACCCAGCCACCTGAGCAGCCAGTGATGTTTGAGCTGATTGGGGAGGGCAGGTGGCCACAGGTGGTCGGTGGATGGAGGAAGTGTTTGCTGCTCCTGAGGTCGGGATGTGGCAGGGCAAGTGTTGGGGGTGCTGAGGGCTGGGCTGTGGGCTGTGGGTGTGACCCTGCTGGCCGTGGCCTTGGGGGAAGGCTCTGCGATTTGACTTTGACCCTTGGGGCAGTCAGCGCAGGTTTGGCAGGCCCGGCGGACTCGGAGTCTTTCTCTGCTTCTCCTCACCTTCCCTTTCTTCTCTGCGGCATATTGCAGGCACTAATTTAGGCAAAAGTCCCTTGGAGGCTAAGAAAAGCTGAAGCACGCAGAGTAGCAGAGCAGAATTTAGCTATCTGGAGAGGCAGCCGGGGCTACTGAATTTAGCCTCTTTTTCTCCCCCACCCCATGTTCTTTTTTCCCTGTTAAAATTCTCAGATTACCTTGCTGCCCACTGCCCTCCTTTTCCCATCGAGCCTGGGGGCTGTGGAGGCCTTTGTTCACCTCTTTTCTCTTTCATTCCTGGAAAACTTTCTGGGGAGGCCAGTGGGACTTCAGGCTGCTTTTGAGAAGGTGAAGTGGTGAGATTTTGGGTCATTTTCCTGTCCTGGTCTGAGGATGGATTCAATTACTTTTTCTTACTATTAGCTGATACATATCAAGCACTTAGGGTGTATCAAGCTGTGTCCTGGGCATTGGACACCCATTAGCTCGCTTATTCCTTCTGACACCTTAATGGAGGTAATTCTTATTGTTTCATTTTACAGATGAGGGAAGTGAGGCACAGAGAGGTTATGTCACTTGCCCAGGGCCCCACAGGGAGGAGAGGCTGAACCAGGATGTGACCCAGCAGCGCGGTTCTAGGGCTCTGGCTCGTCAACACAGCACTGCGCTTCCTTTGCTGACGGGTTAATTCAGTATATTTTTTGAGCCCCTACTATGTGTGTGGCCCATTTTTCTCCTTCTTTCCTCCCTTTCACTTCATTCTTTTTCTCCTTCCCTCTCTCCTGTTCATCCATCCATCCACCTATCCATCCATCCACCCATCCATCCATATCCATCCTCCCTCCCATCCATCCACCCATCCATCACTCCACCCATCCATCCATCCATCCATCTATATCTATCCACCCATCCATCAATATCCATCCATCCGTCCATATCCATCTATCCATCCATCCATCCACCCACCCATCCACCCATCCACCCATCCATCCATCCATCCACCCATCCATCCATCCATATATCCATATCCATCCTCCCTCCTATCCGTCCATCCACCCACCCATCCATCCATCCATCCATCCATCCATATCCATCCATCCATTCCCCTATCCATCCCCCTATCCATCCATCCACCCACCCATCCATCTACCCATCCATCCACCCATCCATCCATATCCATCCATCCATTAGTGTTTCCTAAGACTTACTGCGATATCAGTCTCATGATTTTTGTCATATTCATATACCGGCTACAGCATGATTTATATATTTTTACTTAATCTGACCCTCCTTCCTTTTTTAAAACTTCAGTCTCCTCTTTTTTTTTTTAATAGTTTTAAAATATATTTATTTATTTGGCTGTGCCAGGTCTTAGTTGCAGCATGCAGGATCTTTGATCTTTGTTGCGGCATGTGGGATCCCCAATTGTGGCATGCAGGATCTTTTAGTTGTGTCATGCGGCTTCTTCGTTGTGGCATGCAAACTCTTAGTTGCGGCATGTGGGATCTAGTTCCCTGACCAGGGATCAAACTCGGGCCCCCCACATTGGGAGCGTGGAGCCCCTGCCACTGGACCACCAGGGAAATCCCTAAAACTTCAGTCTGCTCTTAAGCAAGAGTGTTCATGACTCATGGATTTGATAGGGTAGCCATAGTTATTAAGATCAAGATAAAAAGTATTCTTGAGTGCTGCCCCTAGGTCGCCTCTCCCCAGCCTTGCTGGGCCCACCCGGAGAATTCTGTCACAAGGTGAGACAAAGCTCGTGGCTCCACGCCAGGCCCAGGGTGGCTGGGTGTATTTCTGATCAGAACTTCCCAGCTGGAGGACAGTGGGGAGGGTGCCATGCTGTGGTAAAGAACTCTGGGAGGCCACCAGAGATAGCTTCTGGCTGGAGCGTTAGGGAGAGGTGACATTTGAGCTGGAACCCAACATAAGAGTTTAGATTTTGATTCTTTAAATATTTTTCTAGTTCCTGGTATGGGTGTGTGCTGGGCATACGGGGTTAATGGGAGCGTTATTCCTGACCTTGTCGGTCTCACAGCTGGGGTGCTTGGGGTGGGTGGGAGACAGACAGAAACTGAAAGAATGAGTCACAGATCACTTCAGACTGTGTCAGGGCTGTGAAAACTGTGATGCAGGGGGTGGGGTTGATAGCGTCAGGGGTGGGTCTGGATGGTCTGTGTTAGGAGGGCAGGCAGGGAGGCCCGGCAAGGAGGTGGCATTGTCACTGAGCCTTGGGAGGGAGCAGCCGCGTAGAGTACCTAGAGTTGTTTGGGCAGAAGGAATAGCAAGTGCAAAGGCCCTGGGATGCGAGGTGGGGGTGAGGAGCAGTGTGAGTGGGGAGGTGTCTGGGGCCAGATCTTTCCTGGCGAGGTAAGGAATTGGGATTTGTTTCCAGGTGCTTGGGAAGCCGGCCTTGCGGGGTGAGAGCAGGGGAGGAACGTGAGTGGGTTCTGTTTTTACAGGATCCCTCAGTTGCTGTGTGGGCTGGAGCAGGAGAGGCAGCAGGCTGACCAGGGAAGAGGCAGTGCCGTAGTCCAGGTGGGAGATGGTGGCGGCCCTGACCAGGGAGGTGGCAGAGAGGGGACAGGCGTTTAGAAGGTTGCGCCGACATGATTTGCTGGTGGTTGGATGTGCAGGGAGACCCAGGAGACTAGGGTGAGGCAAGGGGGATGTGCTTTTAGGGGCTGACCCCACCTTGCAGGGCCCTGAGGGTGAGCCCCTCCTCACCCACCTCCCTCTCCCCCATAGCTGCCCCGAAGATGACTCCAGGGTTTGTCCGAGCGTCTGAGTTGGAGGCTTCAGGAGGGAGAGAGATCTTCCAGCCAGAGCTCTGTGAGGGAGGAGTCACAGAGCATTTGTGGTTCCCACGGCGGCCCGGGGACCCCCTTCTCTGAGCTCTGCACAGGAGGGTCTTTGTGGGGCCTCCTCCTTCCGTTCATCTGTGGACTAATGCTGTGGCTCTTTTTTCTCTCATGGACAAGGGTTTTCTTCCTATGACTGATCCGTGGATGAGAGAGGCTGAGTTTGAGACAGCCCAAAATGGATTGTGAGGCCGCAGAGATGCTCATGCATGCATACATTCATTCATTCACAGACCTGCCTACCACCCTAGGTGCTATGATAGTGAACAAGGCCAGGAGTTCCTCACCCTCCTGGAGCTTGCATATGGGTGGAAGGACAGACAGTGAACAAATAAACAAGTAAATACACAGAGTGCCAGCTAGTGATAAATGCTAGTGAGAAAAACAAGGCAGAGACGGGGATAAAGGGTGCAGGAGTGGGAGTGAGTTGCTCTTCTTAGGTAGGGTGAGTGGGGATGGCTTCACAGAGGTAGTGATGTTTGAACAGGGGCCTTTAAGAAGTTAGCCATGGGAGCATCCAGGGAAAGCATTCCAGGCTGAGGGAACAGTAAGTGCAAAGGCCCTGGGGCAGGGGGGTCATGCCGGTATGGTGAGGGCTCATGTGGCTGGAGCAGCTTGCACGGAGAGTGGCAGGAGGTGAGGGCTGGTGAGAATGTTGGACTTGATTCTCAGTGGGGTGGAAGCCACTAGAGCCGTTGGAGCAGAGGAGGGACACGATCTAAGACTCAGAGAGGCTGAGGCTGCTTGACTGGACAGCAGAGAAGTAACTGATAAGAACAGAGTGAAAGAGCAGAGGAGCTCTCAGTTGTTGAGGGCTGGAGTGCTCCATGCAGCCGTGGGTCTGGGAGAGGGGAGGGGTGGGCAGTTCCTGGCAGTGGACAGGTCAGCGTTTGGGGTGGCTGGGTGTGGGCTGGCTGATAGCCTGGCCCTGCCACGGACAGGCTGTGTGACCCTGGCAAGTGACTTATCCTTCTGCAGCTCAGTTTCCTTATCTGGAGCATGAGGATGATAACAATACCTACCTCTGAGGGTTTTGCGAGGATTAAATGAGATACTACATCAAAGTGCTTATGCCGGGCTTCCCTGGTGGTGCAGTGGTTGAGAGTCTGCCTGCCGATGCGGGGGACGTGGGTTCGTGCCCCGGTCCGGGAAGATCCCACATGCCGCGGAGCAGCTGGGCCCGTGAGCCACGGCCGCTGAGCCTGTGCGTCCGGAGCCTGTGCTCCGCAACGGGAGAGGCCACAAGAGTGAGAGGCCCGCGTACCGCAAAAAAAAAAAAAAGTGCTTATGCTTTATGCTTGTGGCTGCTCAGCCCATCCTGAGTTCTAGGGAAGAGCTTCCTGTTCATACTCACCCCCTCCCCTCCCCCTCCTCCCCTCCTTCACCTTCCCTTTCCCTTCTCCCTCTATTCTTTGTCTCTTTTCCTTCCCCTTCCCCCTCCTTTTCCAGAAAAGCACTGTGGTGAGGGCTAGGGTCAGGGTCTGAGGCTCACTAGGTTGTCCTGGCAGTGAAGGTGGATGGAGACATTGAGGAAGGCGTTGCTAGATTTCATCGTGATGCTGGCTGAAGCTGGACACTTCACCCATGACACATAAAGGACTTGTTTCATTCTGAATTGGTGGTTATTTGGAAGGAGTGGGCATAGCTGGACTTGTGAGTTCCTAGCTAAGGTCAGGGTTTTATTTAGTCAGTGGATGGTGGACTCTCTGTGTGAGTGACTGAAAACGGAAACCAAACTGATTTAAACAAGAGAGGAACGTAACAGCTCACGCAGCTGGGATGCCAGCTTCAGGCATAGTTTCATCTAGGTGCTCAGTATCTGTCTCTGTTCCACTGCCCTTCCCATGGCCTTCATTCTTATGCCCTGTGTGGCTCAGGTGGAGGTCAGGTAACACCCCCTTAAGCTGCATTGGGGTGCTTTACTACAAAAAGGGGAAACAGAAGCTGATGGCAAAAGGCGAGATGCTTGAAAGAGGGGAGAGCCCTGTGTGAGGTGGGTGTGGGTGGGTCTTTGGGTCTAAGCCCAGTGTTCCGCAACTGAGATTTCTGAAGGATATTTGAGGCCTGCTTTCATGACTCATCCTTGGATGAATTCACTTCACCCAGGTTACATCATATCCTCAAACATCTGCCCTCCATCCTGCAAAAGGCTCTAGGACACTGCCTGCTTGGTCCTTGGGTGGTGGAGAACAGGGCTTCACGGTGGATGCAGTCTTAACAGTAAAATGTTCTCGGCTTACAGAACACTTCCCATGGGTCCTTTAAACACATCAAGTGGATTGCAAGTTCCACTTGGGTTTGCACACGACCTCTCGTGGTCCCCTCTCCAGCTGTAGAGGTTTGGGTCTGGGTGCGTTCACCGTGAAGCCTCTGGCAGTCCACAAGTTACGTTTAGTCACCACGTTGGCAATTTTCTGAGTTTTTCTTTTCCTGGGTATTTGTGACTTCCCTAATTTTTAGGTTTCTTAAAAGCAAAGAAAATAAAACAAACCACAGTCGTATTTTCAGACCCCAGCATCTGGTGGACACTTATAATTTGGGATGTTTGGGAAAAAAAACGTGTTTTGATCATTCTTCAGAATTAGACTTTAAAAATGTATCATTGGGTATTTCTATATTAAAAGTTTTTTTTTTTTCCTTTTAAAAACATTTTGCAACCAGGCTTCTTTAGGGATTTTCTTAGTCCTTCCCCTACTCTGCAGATCTGCTTATAAAATTCCTTGCAAAAATGCGTTTTTCTTTTTTGCAAGAGGTTTTTTTTTTTTTTTTTTTTTAACCTTCGTATAAATCTATAATGTTGTAAGCAGCAGAAAGAGGAAATAAACTAGAAAAGTGCTCAGGTCTTTGAAGCAGTCTCTCGTGGACCCTGGTTGGCCAGAGGCTCTTCTGCCAGCAGGTATTTGGGCATCCATTGCCCCTTCAAACACTTGTTACGTGTGATGTTTTGGAATCAGCCTTTTTTTTTTTTTTTTTTTAAAAAAAGGATCTTTATGATGCCTTTTAATAGAACTCATTGGAACCGTTTCACCTGGTTAGAAGATTGGTATGTTCAGAGGTGACGTGTAGTCCCGTGGGCTAGGCAAGCAGACGCAGCTGTCAGTGTTTCCAGGGTTAAAAGAATTCTTTCTGCCCTTCAGGGCGCTGGTGCACTGCACACCACCATGGTGGGGAAGGAGGGCGTCCTGAATGGCCCACCCAGCTTTGCGAGACTTGCTGGCCACCAGTGAGGCCCAAGGAGTGAATCCCCAGAGGGTCATCAGCATGCTGTGCTCAGGGGGTTTCTGAGAGGTTCCTGGAGTATGGGGTGGGGAGGGGGGCTGGGAGGGTCATAGGTCATCGGTCAGAGATGCTCTGACCCAGCCCAGTGACCTCTTGCCCTTCCCACCCCTCCTCTCCCTCCCCTCCCCCACTCCCCTTCCTCGCTTTCTTTTCCCCTCCCCCTCCCACCTCCCTCCTCCTCTCCCCGCCTCTCTCCCTGCGCTGGGCCTTCAGAATCCTTGCTCTTCACCCCTTGTCTCTCTGCCTCTTTGCATGTAATGTCTTGGGTCACAGGTGCTGGGGGTCTCTGTAGGGTCGATTCCAGAAGGGGATTGGTTTGCTTCTTCTGAGGACACATGGATTTTAGATTTTCGTAGTTGTTGCTCATTTGTCCTGCAAAGGGGTCTCACCACTTGTCCTCCCCCTTCCAACGCAGCACCAAGGTCCCTTTCCCAGGGAACTTTGTGCAAACCTAGATTCCTGGGTCTGCCGAGTGGCGCTCCCCTCCCCGCATCCTCCCCTCTGTCTGGGGGCACCCCAGGCACAGTCCTGCCTCACCCTCTTCCTGCTGCTAACACCCTCCCCCAGGATCCACCGAACCCTCCTCCTTTAGGCCTCTGTCCCCTCAAATACCCTCTGCAGAGAGGCCCTCCCTGGCCACCCTGTCTGAGAAAACCCGCCTTCCCCAGCTTTATCCTTCTGCGTAGCACCTCTCCTCTGGGTCCATCGGGATGTTTGTCGGCTGGTTGATCATGTGTCTCCTTTTACTAGAAGTCAGCTCTGCGTTTCTCTTGTTCCTGCAACTCCATTGCCTGGCCCATGGTAGGAGGCTGATAAATATTTGTGGAAATAATTTGGGGGAATGTACTCAAACTTTTTTCTCCGGCTGGGACATTGGGGGATCAAAAACCTCAGAGGTACACAGGCTTAAAGGGGGAAAGAAGAGGGGCCACTGGCCGGGGCTTATCGGAGGAGGTGAAATCTTGAAAGTTGGCCGTAAAAACCCAGAGAGGCTGGCCATTTGGGATGAGTCCTTGTGGCCGAGGGGCTGTGACCATGGGGTGAGAGGAGGAGCCGCAGAGTTTGTATCTCAGCAGTGATTCTTGAGCTTGAAACTGGCTGGGACAGCTCTCCTGCCCTGGTGCCAGGCCCCCTGGAAGGGGTTTTGGGAGCCCTGGGTGGCACAGTGGCTGGAGCTAAGCCTGAAACCAGTTTCTTGGGGCAGAGTGGACAGCAGTGGAGGACCAGTGGCTCTTAGCGTCCTTTGCATTTTTATGAATGAATCTTAATGGTGCTCCCTGGTGCTGTTAGCCCTCACCGAGTACTGGTGGGGGGCTGTTACAGGAGACCCCAGGCAGGGTACTCACAGGCAGATCAACACTTCTTAAATATATAAACTTTATTGAGATGTAATTTACGTAAAATAAAATGTACCCATTTAAAGGCATGCCTCTATCAGATTTCACCAGGCTGGGCCCACTGGCTACAGGCAGGGGAGCTGACAGCTGCTTTCTGCCCAGATGGCAGGGCAGGGAGGGGCTGCTGAGGGGTCAGATGGGTTCAGGAGAGGTGCTGGGCACTTGTCACTCAAGGTTTCACATCCAAAGGTCCACTAGGCTTTCTCTTCTGGTGGGTTTGTGGTTCCCGTGGGCAAATCAGCTTCTTGCCCCTGGTGACGAGGTTTCTCCAGGGAAGGCGGGGAGGCCTTTAGGTCCAGGAGGGCCCAGTAATCTGCATATCTAGGACAACCTTACTGTCCCAGAATGATTTGCACCAGGAAGAGGACTGTGACCAAAATCCACTAGAAATAGGCCCTAACATAGCAGTATTGGGAGTGGGGCGGGTGAAGGGCTAGATGAGGACTTTACCTTGTGGAGGTATCCTAAAAATAAGTTGAATTTTATCCTTTGATTAATTAGGATATAGGATTTAGGATACAGTAGCAACTTTGCATGAATTCTTAGGTCAGTAAAGAGGGACTCAAGTGTTGGGTTTTTTTTTTTGCGGTACGTGGGCCTCTCACTCTTGTGGCCTCTCCCGTTGCGGAGCACAGGCTCCGGACATGCAGGCTCAGCGGCCGTGGCTCAGGGGCCAACCGCTCCGCGGCATGTGGGATCTTCCCGGACCAGGGCACGAACCCGTGTCCCCTGCATTGGCAGGTGGACTCTCAACCACTGCGCCACCAGGGAAGCCCTGGTGTTGGTTTTTTTTCTCCATTGGGGGATGTGTAATTTTTCTGATGAAATTAAATGGTCTGATATGATGTCATTTCACGTAAAGTGGCCCTTTTCAGTGTGATGGTAAAGACTATGACGGTAAAGAGTCATTCTGCAAAAGCATTAGAGCTGGTTTTCGGTGCTCACGCCTGCCTCCCTTTGATGGTCTGATCATCTCATGGAACTCTGCTATCTTGTCTCCTTCCTTTCTGTGTGAAGTGGTCCACCTGCTAGGTCCTTATGTGTTTACAGCTTTGCCTGGCACCACGTGCTGTTTGCCAACATCACTTTCATCGAGGTCATGAAATCTAGCATCTTTTGCAAAACTTGCAGTTTCACTTTGCAACTGATTTGCTTTCATTTTGCCTCGTATTTTGACTGTGGCATATTCGGGACAGCAGGAGCTGCAAAGATACGGAAGGGATGCTAAGTAGAGTTTGCTGTTTGGGGGTTAATTTTAGAAGTGGTCAGCTTGTTTGGAATATTTTGAAGACAGGGTGACCTTTCTCCCTGGGAGGACTCCAAGCGAATTGGAGTGGACCTTGGAGCATTTTAGGATGTGTCTTTGTTGCGGAGAAGTTGCAGAGTGGTCCAGGGGACCAGTCTCGTTCCTGAAACGAGCGGGAACGATTAAGGGGCAGTGCCAGGATGCCGTGGGTTCCTGCTTTGCCTTCTGTGCTACTGCTCAGTCTGTTTGCTGAATCCTTCTCTTCCTCCTGGCCTCTGATTGTTGGGGTTTGCCAGGCTCAGCCCGTGGACCTCTTTCCATCCCAGTACTCTCATCTCTCCTGTGGATTTCACAGTCGTGTGGCTACTGCCTCTTTACCATTGCCACGCACGTGGATATCTTATAACATCTTATGCTAAACCTGTACCAAACCGAGTTCCTCACCTTGCCGGTGAAACCAGCTCCCCTCTGTCTTTCTGTCCCAGTTAATGTCAGCTCCATCCTTCCAGGTGCTGAGGCCACAACACTCGCAGGGGTTGTGAATACCAGGAGAGGGGTTTCACTGGGGTCCATCTCAGAAGCTGCTAACCTCATGGCTCTCTTGAGCAACGTTGCTGTGAACCTTGTTGAAACATCTCCTGGTGCCTGTGTGCCGGAGGAGTGGAGGTGCTGGGTTGTGAGGCCCCCTTTGCTTGTTTTTCTCTTATTAATGTATCTTGGAGCTTGTTCTCTATCAGTACATAAAGAGCTTCCTCATTCTTTTTCACAGCTGCACAGTTTTCTGTGTCTTAAATGGACCATCATCTGTTTAGAACTGTTTAAATTGTCCTGTAGTTAATATCCTTTTTAACAGCATTTTTGTGCCTGTGTATGAGGATGTGCCCACTAGGAACTGGGCTTCAGCTGTCAACAGGGGATGATTGCCTTCAGCTGACAGCCTTCAGCTGTCAACAGGAGATGATTGCTCTGCCCTGCATCCTTGCCTTGCAGAGTTCTGGTGCTCATGGAAAGTGCTGTAGGCGAAGTGGGATGTGACTGTGCCTGTGTTCAATTTGAATTTCCTTTTCCTCTCATAAATCATAGATGAAATGTACCTGTCCTTTAGCCCCTGTATGTGTTGATGTAATGAGAAAATTAACAACACCCAACATTAGTGGACTGTAGCTTTCATAGCAACTTCATAGCCAGGCACTTTCATCTGAGCTTCATGATAGCCCCTGAAGGGTGACCCCTGCCCCATTTTCAGAAGAAGAAGGGGAGTCCCTTATCCAGGATCCCCCAGTGAGTTTGTAGCAAGGCCTGGGTTTGAACCCAGATCTTCTTTGTAGGCCACTGCCCTTTTTGCTACATCCTCTAAGTCTGGCCATAAAAAGCCAGTTGAGAGGATGGGGCTGGGGAACCTGACTTGGGGATTCTTCTCTGCACAAGTTCAGAGAGTTCTGTCTTGGGCCTCCCTGGGGAGGAATGGTGGTATCAGCCATAGACCAGTGTATTAGTCTGCTCAGGCTGCTATGACAAAACACACAGGCTGGTGGCTTAAACAAGACGTCTGTTTTCTCACAGTCTGGAGTCTGGGAAGTCCAAGATCAAAGGGTGCGCAGATTTGGTTCTTGGTGAGGGCTCTTTTCCTGGTTTGTAGATGGCTGCCTTTAGGCTGTGTCCTCACCTGGCAAGGAGAGAGCTCTGTTGTCTCTTCCTCTTATAAGGACACTAAACCTATGTTGAGAACCCCACCCTCATGGCCCTATCTAAACCTAATTACCTCCGAGTGCCCCACCTCTAGATACCATCACACTGGGGAGTAGGACTTCAGCAAATGAATTGGGGGGCAGGACACAAACATTCAGTCCCTAACAACCAGGATTGCAAACCTGTGGTTTCTCGGGCTGCATTTGTTGTGTAGATGTGTGTTATTTGGCCAGTAGATGATTTAGCTTGGTCAGCACAGGGTTTTTATTTTTTTTTATATCTTACAAATTAAAAAAAAATATCTGTATTGGAGTATAATTGCTTTACAGTGGTGTGTTAGTTTCTGCTGTATAACAAAGTGAATCAGCTATACATATACATATATCCCCATATCTCCCCAACCTCCCTATCCTACCCCTCTAGGTGGTCACAAAGCACCGGGCTAATCTCCCTGTGCTATGTGGCTGCTTCCCACTAGGTATCTATTTTACATTTGGTAGTGTATATATGTCCATACCACTCTCTCACTTCATCCCAGCTTACCCGTCCCCCTCCCCGTGTCCTCAAGTCCATTCTCTATGTCTGTGTCTTTATTCCTGTCCTGCCCCTAGGTTCTTCAGGACCATTTTTTTTTTTTTTTTAAATTTTTAAGACTCCATATTTGAGCACAGGGTTTATTAAACTTTTGATTTTGAGATAATTTTAGATGTCTAGCAAAGTTGCAAATATAGTAGAGTTCCTGTATATCCTTCACCCAACATCCTCTTATGTTAACATTTTATATAAATGTAGTGCAATAAGCAAAACTAAGAAATCAGTCTTGATATAATACTGTTAACTGAACTACAGAATTTATTTGGATTGCACTCGTTTTCCTACTGATGTCTTTTTTCTTTCCAGGATCCAAGCCAGGTCACCACGTTGTAGTTACATGTCAGGTCTCCTTAGTCTCCTCCTAATCTGTGACAATCCCCTAGTCTTTGCTTATCTTCATGATCTTGACACTCTTGAAGAGTACTGGCCAGGTGTTCTGTAGATTGTCCCTCATTTGGGTTTGAGGTTGTGCATTATTGGGAGGAATACCTCAGGGTGATGTGTCCTTCTCAGTGCATCCTATGAGAGGCACATGGTGTCCGTATTTACTGCTGCTGACGTTAACCTGATCACTTGGCTGAGATGCTGAAAGTCAGGATTCTCCAGGGCAGTGGCTATCTTTTCCTTTGTAATGGCTGGGTATTTGGGGGGAAGACTGAGACTATGGAGATATCCAAATTAGCTTAAAGTTTCACCCACAAAGTTTAGCGTCCGTCAGTGTATCTTGCCTGTGTCAGTTCTTACTGGAGTGTTCTAATGGTGACTTTTTATTTCCTCCCTTCCTTCTGCTTTTATTAACTGGAGCTCTTCTGGAAGGAAGAATTCTCCCCGGTTTACTTATTTATTCATTCAGTTATTTATATCAGTATGGGCTCATACACCAGTGCTGTCATTATTTATTCTGTCCAAATTGTTTCGACTTTGGTCATTGGGAGTTCTCTCTGGTTGGCCCCTGTGCTCTTTTGATATGCCTCCATCCTTTTCTTTTTTCTTTCTCTTTCTTTTGAGCATTTCTTTACTTGCTGGTACCGTGTGATATTCCAGTTTCATCTTGTATTTCCCCTGTTAAGATAGGGCTAAGGCTAAGGCCCTGGAATCAACTGCTATCCAAGGAGCTCTGGTTCCTTTTATTGGAAGATGGTATTTAGAAACCGAGGTCTGGGGGCCAGGTGTGCTTGTTGCCACTCTGACTGCATGTCACTGCTTCTGGGCCCTGTTGGTGGATAGAGCTAGGAAATGTACATATATGTGCTATTCACACATGTGCACACATCTATATTTCTATAGCATTCTCTCCGTATATAGTCATCCCTTGGTATCCAGGAGGCATTGACTCCAGGACCCCCGCAGATAGCAAAATCCGAGGATGCTCAAGTCCCTTATGTGAAACGTCATAGTATTTGTGTGTAACCTATGCACATCCTCCCATATACTTTAAATCATATCTAGGTTACTTATAATACCTAATACAGTGTAAATGCTATGTAAATAGTTGCCAGTGCGTGGCAAATTCAAGTTTTGCTTTTTAGAATTTTCTGGAATTTTGGGAGAATATTTTTGATCCATAGTTGGTGGAATCCCCAGATGCAGAACCTGTGGCAATGGAGGAGCGACTGTACATTAAAAAAAAAAACCCTCCAAGTTCGTATTGATACCCAATGCAAGACTTTTGAAGATTTAATTTAAAAAGCTTATATACAATAAAAATGACTTTGGGGGGTATAGAGTTTTATGAGTTTTAACACATTTAGAGAGTCATGTTACTACTGGATATAGAACAGTTCCGTCACCACCAAAAAACTCTCTCGTGCTGCCACCCAGAGGTCACGCCCTCCACACACCTACAACCCTTGAAAAACACTCATCTGGTTTCTATCCCTATAGTTTTGCCTTTTCCAGAACGTATATCTTCCATATAAACGGAAGCACACAGCACGTAGCATTTTGAGACTGGCTTCTTTCACTTAACATAAGGCCTTTGAGATTCATCCACGGTGCGGTGTGTTTCCAGAGTTTGTTCCTTTTCATTGCTGCATCATGTTCCATTGTTTGGATAGTCCACAGTGTGTTTATCCATTCATCTGTCGAAGGACATCTTATTTGTTTCCAGTTATAAATAGACAATTATAAATAGAGCTGCTATAAACATTTGTGTACAGGTTTTGATGTGAACGGAAGTCTTCATTTCTCAAGGGTGAATGCCCAGGAGTGGGGCTATGTGCTAAGTGGGTGTTTAACTTTATGAGAAACTGCCAAACTGTTTTCCAAAGTTGCTGTGCCGTTTCACATTCCTAATGGCAATATCTGAGAGGTCCTGTGGTTTTACATCCTCGCCAGCACTTGGTATTGTCAGGTTTTTGGTTTCTTTTTCTTTAAGCCATTCCCATAGAAGATAGTGGTATCTTATTGTGGTTTTAATCTGCATTTCCCTAATGGCTAATGATGTTGAATATCTTTTCATGTGCAAATATACCATCCATATATCCTCTTTGGGGACGTGTACCCATTTTGTTGGGGGCGGTTGTTTGTTTTCTTACTGTAGAATTTAGAGTTATATTCTGGATACAGATCTTTTGACAGATAATGTCATTTGCAAATGTTTTCTCCCAGTCTGTAGCTTGTTTCTTCACTCTCTTAACAGTATCTTTGGCATAGCAAACGTTTTAAATTTTAATGTATCATTTATTTTCTTTTATAGAGCTTGCTTTTAATGTCATATCTAAGAACTTTTTGCTTGACCTCGGGGCACAAAGATTTTCTCTATGTCCTCTTATAAAAGTTCTGTAGTTTTACATTTTGATCCCCCTGATCCATTTTGAGTTAACTTTCATATAAAGTGTGTAGCTTAGGTTGACATTCATTAATTTGCATATAATGTCAGTTGTTCGAGCACCATCTGTTGAAAAGACTATCCCTTCTGCGTTGAATTGTCTTTGCACCTTCATCAAAAATCAAATGGTCATATTAGTGTGGGTCTGTTTTTGGACTGTATTCCATTCCTTTGATCTATGTGTCTGAACTTCACCAGTACCGTACTGTCTTGACAACTGTAACTTTACAGTAATTCTCAAAATTTAGGTAGTGTGAACCCTCCAACATTGTTCTTCTTTTTCAAAATTGTTTTGGCTATTTTAGTTTCTTTGCCTTTCCATGTACATTTTATTTTTTTAATTTATTTTTTTGGAAAATTTATTTATTTTAATTATTTTTGGCTGCATTGGGTCTTTGTTGCTGCATGTGGGCTTTCTCTAGTTGCTGCGGGGGGGGGCTACTCTTTGTTGCGGTGCGAGGGCTTCTCTTTGCGGTGGCTTCTCTTGCTGCGGAGCACAGGCTCTAGTTGCACGGGCTTTAGTAGTTTTAGCATGCGGGCATCAGCA
>NW_006770868.1:3146717-3150454 GCF_000442215.2 Lipotes vexillifer
GCTTTCTCTAGGTGCTGCGGGGGGGGGGGGGCTTCTCTTCATTGCAGTGCGTGGGCTTCTCCTTGCGGTGGCTTCTCTTGTTGCCGAGCATGGACTCTAGGCATGCGGGCTCAGTAGTTGTGGTGCACGGTCTTAGTTGCTCCGAGGCATGCAGGATCTTCCCGGACAAGGGCTCGAACCCGTGTCTCCTGCATTGGCAGGCGGATTCTTAACCACTGCACCACCAGGGAAGCCCCGTTTTAGATTTAGCTAGCACAGGGTTTTAAAAGTTGGAAAAATTGTTACAAATATGTAGATTTCCAATTTCTCTTGGAAACCAGAGAGATCTGCCTCTATTTCTGCCTGGTGACAGCTGATTGGAGCGGAGTAGCAGCCGCCCTTTTAGATGAGCATCTGCTGTCCCATTTGCCAGAGTCCCTACCCTCTCCCTTTTGTCCTTCACCTGGCCAGCTTCACTCATGCACTCTTCTTGCATGGCTTCTGGTATTTGCGGTCCCTGGTGTAGACTTCTGGGGCACTTCTGGCGGTGGGATCTGACCTACTGGTAATCCTGCTGATGATGATGGAGCAACAGAAGTTCCTCTCAGAGCTTTGTTTTTGGTGCTATTCTGAGCCCCTGGTCCATGATCTCTCCTCAGATCTTTGCCACTATAGGGTATGACTCTCATTATGCCCATTTTACAGATGTGGAAGCTGAGTCTCAGAGAGGTAGGTGAGGCTGCTGGCCCCAGGGCATAACAGCTTGGGCTTGATGTGACCTCAAGCCTGTGTTACATCAGAGTTCATTGTTTGTGGTCTGGCTGCCTGGAGGCTGAGGGCAGAGACCTCGTCAGCATCTCAGTTCTCACTTCCTCACCCGGCTCTACGCTGTCAAGGTTTGTTCTCAGATATTTGTAATGTGACATTAAGAGGCCATTCATTTCCTCATCGTAGCTATCTGTAGATAATTCTGGGTGGCAGGAGTGGGATGAATATCCAGCCTAGTGGCCAGCCCCGAGGGACACTTGGGTTAGCAGCCTTCTGCGTGGCTTCTTGAGGTTGGGGTCCACTGAAAGTATAATGGTGGGGTGTGGCCAGGGTCCCTGGGCCTCAGGCTGGAATCAGGAGAGTCAGAGAACTGGGGACTTGGAGGCTTTTCCAAATTCAGACCCAGATTGTGATTATCGAACACCTGCTAAGTGCCTAGTGTCGTCTGGCAGGTTTTGGTGTCCGAATGCCAGCATTTTTGCTGCAGTTTCACCACTTCTTAGTGAACCTTCTTAGGCAGGTTCTTTACCTCTCTGGGCCTCAGTTTGCTCCTCTGTAAAAAGGGCTGTTCATAACGGCCACCTCGCAAGTTTGTGAGGATAAAGTGAGCCAATGCAGTCGAGTGCTTAGAAGAGTGGTTGGATCATACAACATGCTCAGTAAACATTAGCAACTATTATTACCATCATTCTTAATGCTATAGAAATACTTGCTGACTGGACTAGTGGGTGAGAGAAGCACCCCAGGCCCTTTACACACCAGAGACAGGATGGTGGCATGGGTGAGAGACCTGGCATGGGGGTCAGCCTCGCTGACGCTGCCCCTCCCTAATTGCGTGTGATGCTGTCCCTCTCTGTGTCTCAGTGTTCTCATCTGTGAAATAGGATTAATCAGAATACCACCTACCTCAGGAGAATTAAATGAGAAAGCAGCACATAAAATACATAGCCCGGAGCCTGGCACACAGGCAGTGCTCCCTATAAATGCTTGCTGTTCTTATTTGTATTTATTAATGCTGAATTCTCACATGTCCCCATGGGGTAGGTGTTGGTCTTCCTTCTGGAGAGAAGCGAAGTGAGCCACTCTGGGATCCAGTGCTAGGCAGGATCCTAGGCAGGATCCTTCACTGAGTGAAGCCTGGGCCTCCAGTCCTGCAAGCAGTGCCTGCTGGCTTTTCTGAGGGCCCATGAGTCACTCTGCTTTAGAGAGGAGCCTGGGAACCCTCCCTTCCCCATTGACTCCCCGTCTGAAGCAGTGCCCAGCCTCAGGCCCCAGCTGCCGGTTGCCATGGAGTCTGGCTGCCATTCCAGCGCACCGTTGCTAGGCAGGCGCCTGGTTGCCAGGCACCACCTCCTAGGACACCTTAGCTCTCAGAGAGCCTATTTCAGGCTGTCTGAGGGGGGTTGGGTCCCTGGGGATCCAGCATTTCTGTTACACACTGGAACCTGGGAGGTTTGTTCAAGGGGGCAAAGGGGTCAGAGCAGCTGTGAGGCTGGGGTCTGGGATGCCCCAGCCTCCAGTGCCAGTGTCTCAGCATGTTCCTCATTGGGCCCCTACAGGAGGCTGGGCAGGGCTTGCATCTCTGTTTTACAGATGGGGACAAATGAGGCTTGTGGCTGGGAGGGGAGGGCCCCAAGGGGACCGCCGAGTCCTCTGCACTGTCCTAGGGGAAACGGGGCGTTACTCAGCCCCCAGCACTGAGGAGTAGGGTCTTTCCCCTGCTTGTCCAAGGTGCTGGGTGACCTTCCTCCTCAGGGCCTCACCCATCATGCTTAGAACACAGTCCGTCTCCTGAGCCTGCGTGGTCTGGCTCCTGCTTACCTTTCTGCCTGAGTCCATGACCCATCCCCGCCTAGGTCACCTTGCCTAGTCCTTCTACTTACCTGTTTGCTCTGCTCCAGCCACAGTGGTTTCCTTGCTGTTCCTCAGACACACCAGGCAGGCGCCTGCCTCAGGGCCTTTGCACTTGCTGTCCCTACTGCCTGGGCCATGCTCTCCCCTGGTATCCCATGGCTCACTCCCTCATTTCCTCAGGGTCTCAACTGGATGTCCCCTGATCAGGGAGGCGTTCCCTGGCCACTGCATTTAAAATAGCACCCATCCCCCTGCTTTATAGCTCCCTTTGCTGCTGAGTTTTCTTTGTAATGCTTAGTATATTGTTGTTTATTGCCTGTGCTCCATCCATCAGCTCTCTGACAGTGGGAGCATCCTCTTTTGTTTATTGTTCTATCCCCAGGGCCCAGAACAGTGCCTGGCCCTTAGTAGGTGCTGAATGTGTTATTTGCTGAGTGAGTGCATGGATGACTTCGTAGGGTTATCAAGGATGCAGAAGCAGTGTGTTCTGGGCTGCAGAGTGGGTGTGAGTGAGAGTGTGGCAGCTGGCTTGCAGAGGAGCTGGCCCGCGGGCATCCCCAAAGCTGAGAAGACATCGGGCCCTGGTTGCCCGCTGACCATTCCCCCTCCTCTTACCCAAAGGGCAGTGGCCCCTGCTGCCCTGCACAGCAGTTTAAGACTAAATTCAGCCTCACTGGATAAAACGCCCCAGCCCCAAGGAAGCTGTGCATTTTCAGAGAGTCCCATTTTGAACTGACGGAAAATCCCAGCAGGACCTGCCAGGGCCGCGGGGGGCGGGAGGCTCCCCTGGAGCCAGTGGTCCCGGCTGTGGTTTTAGCCCTGCAGGTCTCGCAGCCTCCCTGACAAAGGAGCTTTCACTGAGGCTAGGGGGAGGCCCGTCGTGTGGCGGGGACGGGGGATGGCAACCCTCTCTGGGTTTCCAGAGCTTCACACCGCCCCCCCTCTGCAAGCAGGGACAATCACCCCCTTTCAGAAATGAGGAAACTGAAGCCTAGAGGGGTGAAGTTGCCAGTTCAAGGCCACACAACAAGAAAGAGGTGAGTCTGGGATTTGACCTCGCTCTGTCTGACCCCACAGCTCAGCCACAGAAGCTGTGTTGCCTTCGTTCGTGGACTCTTTCCCCACCGGGTGAGAAG
>NW_006770868.1:3150526-3151552 GCF_000442215.2 Lipotes vexillifer
GGTGAGAAGTGGGAGGTGGAGCGATGGGGAAAGTGGAGAACACACGGAGGTAGCGGCTTTCACTGCCTCCCTCGCGTCCCCAGCTCCTCAACCCTCTTGCCTTAGCTCTGATTGTGCCTCCTCCAGGCAGCCTTCCCTGAATGCCCCTGCCTGGGTCACCTCTCCCAGTTCTGCCTCCTGGCACTCAGCACGATTGCCGTTGAGTCCACGCTGTGCAATGTTTTGCTGACCATCTGTCTCTCTTGCCAGTCTGGCTTGCATGACAGACACTTAAAATGTCCCCAATTCAACTCTTGCTCTGCATGCTCCCCCCACGCCCAAACCACAGTATTTCCTGTCTCAGTAAGAGTGACCTCCATCCTGCCGGTGTCCCAGGCCAGACACCAGGGAGTCAGCCTCCTCTCACCTCTCACATCCCATCCATTAGCACAATCCTGTGGGATCTGCCTTCAAAGTACATCTAGAATCTGAGTGTTTCTCCCACCCCCACATCACCACCCTGGTCGAGTCCACCATCATCTTCCACCTGGACTCATGCTGGCGGCCCCCTCCCTGGGCTCCCTTTGTCCGCCCCACCCCCTGACAAGTGCAGTCCACCAGGATGAAAAGCTTGAACTTAATCATTATGAGGGACATTTGTGGAGCACATGCTGTGTGTTGGGCCCTGGGCCAGTAAGTGCTTTACAGGTATTCTCTTATTTAGATCGTTGCCGTAGCCCTGGCGCGTAGGCACCATTTGACTCATTTTATAGATGAGTAAAACCGAGGCCACTGAAGGTAGTGAGTGACCTGCCTATGGATACAGTCTCTGAGTAGACTTGTTTGATTTCTCCAGACAGCTTCTCCATCGGCCCTGGCGTGCTGCCACGTGGTCAGCCCTGGCTGGGCGATGGTGGCCAGAAGAGCCCTCGGCCAGTCCGAGCAGCCTCTTCCTCTTTCCTCAGCAGGTGTGAAATGATTTGTGTTGCTGTCACCATTCCTCCCAGTGGGAGGCTGACTTCCTTTTTAGCTTGATGCGGGGGGGGG
>NW_006770868.1:3151582-3157608 GCF_000442215.2 Lipotes vexillifer
TTCCGCAAAGAGAAAAAGGGAACTGGGATGTCTGTGCGGAGCTGAGTACAGGATTCTGGGTCTGTGTTGCCTGGCTTGCGGCTGGTGGTTGGGGTGAGATTCGGGGCGCTGGGGCGCTCTTCTCCAGGGGCACCGCCTCGCCCGCTGCCGTCTCTGCAGACTCATGCCTTCCTTCAAGTCATTTGTTCTCTGCCGTCCTGAGGACTTGGCCCCAGGCCCTGGGCCACGGGCTTGGGCATCTCTTCAGCAGGCAGAGTCCAGCCATACCCACGGATACACGTCACCCAGTGTCGCAGGGACCAGGGCTGGCTTGTCGCCAGGAACGGCTGTGCCACAGGTTGTAGACTGATGATCTCTTGTCCCTTCTCGGGGGTGTGGGTGCCCTGCCAGGCCATCTCCTGTGCCGCCTGAGAAACCCAGCCAGCTTCCTGGAACCCTGATTTTGCTCAGCAATGTGGTTGGACAAATCTTTTTTTTTCCATTTATTTAATTTTTATTGGAGTATAGTTGCTTTACAGTGTTGTGTTAGTTTCTACCGTACAGCAGAGTGAATCAGCTGTACTTATTGGCAAAGCAGAAACAGAGGCATAGGTGTAGAGAGCAAACGTATGGATACTAAGGGGGAAGGGGGCGGTGGGATGAATTGGGAGATTGGGATTGACATATATACACTATTGATACTATGTATAAAATAGATAACTAATGAGAACCTGCTGTATAGCACAGGGAGCTCTACTCAATACTCTGTCGTGACCTCAATGGGAAGGAAATACAAAAAAGTGGACAAATCATTTTTATAGGAAAATTGAGTACAGGTGATGATGATGGTGACGAAACATGCTTACTGAGTGCTCACTGCAGGCCAGTACGTGGTCGTCAGCCCCAGCCCACAGGATTGTGGTGAGGGTCACAGGAATTCACGTTGGTGAATCACACAGAACTGCATCCAGCATAAAGTCAGTTTCCAGAGAGCGTTAGCCACAGACACTTTGCTCTCTGGGCCTCGGTTCCTCCTCTGTAAGGTGGTGGGGCTGCACCTCTGATAAGGCTCTACCTTGTGGCCATGGGCATCATTTTGGGGCAGTAAATTGGTGCAAACTCTTTGGTGAAACATTTAGCAGAGTTTGCAGGAACCTCCCAAACACGACGCCCTGGGATCCCTGGATCGCACACTGAAAATGGAATCCGAGAAAAAGTCGTAAGCATGGGGGAAACTCCCAGACACTTATGTGCCACAATGTTCATCAGAGCACCGTGTGTGAGAACTCAACATTGGAAACACCTAAATGTCCCCAAATGGGGAAATGGTAAGGTGACCAGGCACGCCCTCTTCTCTAGCTGCCGCAGACCGAGGAGAAGGTGACATGCCTGATTATGTACAGCCTGTGATGGCATCTGTGCTTTCAAAAGTGCACAGAAAGAACCATTGAAAGTGACACACCAAAGTATTAGCAGTGCGTGTGGTTGGAATGCATGATTTCCAGTTTTCTTATTGTGATTTTATTAAGTTTCGCCTTGAAAGGCAACTGTGCACATTCAAACCAGAAGATTAGACTCAACCAGCGCTTCCTAAACTTCAGTGCCTGCCCCAGGCACCTGGGAAAGTGTATTACAAATGCAGATGCCCAGGCCCCACCCATCCCACTGCATTGGAGCCTGTGAGTAGCAGTACCCAGGAATCGGCTTAGTCTGATTTTGGCTGTTTGTCAGGATCCTCTCTGTCCTCCTCCTCTGAGCAGCCCTCCTTGACTGCCTGCCTGCTGCTGAGTTCCCCATGCTCCCTTGATCCCTGTAGGGTATCTGGGAGCTTCTACAAAGGTACAGGTTCCCTGGCTTTCCCATATCTCTTGAATCAGATTAGCACTTCCTGGACAAATGTGTCTTTTGAAAAGCTCCCTGGGTCATTTTTATACCACCCTTTGGACATCAGACCCCCTGACCTAGGGATTGTCCCCACTTGGCTTTTAAAACCAGACTTCTAGATGTGCCTTAATTTTAAGTTGTAGAGATAACACACACTCATAACATTGAAAAGCATTGAAATGAGGCAGAAAATTATAGGAAAGTCAATCCTGTGATAAGCCTCTGGTTTACCTCCTTGTGCCTATAAGCAATTTATTGGTCATGTACTATGTACCAGGTGCTGGGGATGCTGCAGTGCACAAGACAGACAAAAGCCCTCATCCCCATTGAGTTTACAGTGAAGCTAGACCATGAAGATATAAAGGAGGAAAAGTCTGTAGGGTTAGTAGGAAGTGCTGTGGGAAAAAATGAAGCAAGGTAAGGGCAGTGGGGTACTGGGAAGGAGTGGTCAGGGTGGGCCTCCCTGAGGAGGAGATGTGGAGATGTTTGAGCAGAGACCTGAAGGGGGGGAGGAAATGAGTGTGTGGCTACCTGGGGATATAGGTGTTCCAGGCAGAGGGGGCAGCCAGTGCAAAGGTGCTGTGGCGGGAGCCTGCTGGGTATGTTCCTGGAGCATCATGGGGGCCCGTGTGGGAGGAGAGAGGAGGGAGAAGGAAGTCAGAGGGGTTACAGGAAGCGAAGTTGTGTCGGGCCTTGAAGGCTGCCGTTGGGAGTGTGGTTTTATTCTGAGAGTGGAAGGCGCTGTGGGAGGGCTTTAAACAGGGAAGCACCATGCGGTGGCTCGTGATAGACTGTGATGCACGGGGTGTGCCCACAGCTGGGGCTCCTGGAGGTGCCCCCTCAGCAGTTGTACTGCAAACTTTTGTAAACGTCTCTCTGCCCATGGTGGGTGGGGGACACCTGTCAGATACCTGGATAGGATCCTCCTACAGTATTCAAGGCACTTCCCATTCAGCGGGGACCCCTCCCCGCTCCCAGCTCCCAGCTCCCCGCTCCCCTGCATGACCACCCTGATCTTTTTGCTTCAGAACCTCAGAGCAGACCGTCTTCCTGTTCTCGCACCTTCTCAGAAGCTGGGCCGCGGGGGGCAGTGAAGGGGTGTGTGTGGAGGGTGGCTTGTCTCTTTGGCAACAGGCCCCACCGAAGCCAGGGCCGCGTGCGTGAGGGCCCGGTCTGCCTGAAGCCAGAGGGACGTGTTGGCTGCCAGAGCCTGGGAGACCCACGTGTGGGCAGGTGGATGAACCAGGGTGGACGGGAACAGTCTCCTTTCCATCCGTTTGCTGAAAAAAAAATGTTTGGAATAATTTTTAGAGCAGTATAATTACATCCGTTAAAGTACACGGTCTTAAGCGCACATCTCCATGACCTTTCACTTGTGCATCACCAAGTGAAGTTCCAGAACGTGTACTCACCCCAGAGGGCACTTCATGCCCCTCGCCAGTCAGCACCTGGAGAGAAAAAGTTATGTCTTTGGTTTTTTGATGAGAAAAATAACCATTTTGGCAACCTCTGTCATCAAAGATGCATTTTGCCAGTTTGTTGGCTTTTGTACAAGTGCAATCCCACAGGATACACCCTTCTGTGTCTGGCTTCTTTGGCTCGGGCAGTGTTTTTAGGACACACCCATGTCGTCGTGTGTGTCAGCAGTTTTTCTTTTGATTGCGGAGTTGTATTCCACTGTGTGAATGCACTACAATTTGTGATCCATTCGCCTGTTGATGGACATCCGTGATTTTTTTAAAATCTGAGTTTTTATTGTGTTCTCTTCCCCGTGCTAAGCACTTTATGTTATACGTAATGTTTCCTTTAATCCTCCAAAGAAACCTAAGAGAAAGAGGCTCTTATTTATCCTGTAGAAACGAAGGCTCAGGGGCTTATGTAACTTCCCTTCCTTTCTTCTCTTAAGTATTTTTTCAACCTCTTATATCTGCCTTGTACCAGTGTAAGTGCCGTGGAGACAGTAGTGAACCAGACACACAGAAATCCCAGCCCTCGTGGAGCTGGTGTTCCATGGAGAGAAGGACCACTCGTCAGTGTATAAAATAACATGTAGATTGTGATAACTGCCTTGTAGAGAATTAAAGCAAGGTGTGGTGGCAGAGAGTGTCCTGTGCTGTAATAACCTGGAGGAGGAGACTTCCAGACTGAGAGAAGAGCACGTGCAAAGGCCCTGAGGTGGGAATAAGCCTGGCGTGTCATAGGAAAAGGCAGATTAGCCAGTATGGTTGGAGTGGAGTGAGACACCCAGTTTCGGGGAGATCTGAGGAAAATACATTGTGGTCTGTGTGTTGGGGGTGGGGTTTCTTCTGTCATCACGCACTGACAGATAAAAATAACATCAGTGATGGGGATGTAAGTGCTGGCATTTCACGAGGCCTCACGCCCGCACGGTGCTGAAGTTCAGGTCCATTACTCTTTCATCTCCTGAGGTAGGTGTTTGAATCTCTGTTTACAGACGAGGAAGCCGAAGTTAGCACTTATGTACCTTCTCCCGCTGGTAGGTGGGGTCTTGAACCAGAGCCTCCCCCTCCCCTCCTCTCCCCTCCCTCTCGGGGTCGCTGGGTGGTGGTTGAGTCCCCCAGGAAAGGAGCTGTCGAAAGACTCACTTGGAAAAATCTCTGGTGACCTGTCGGACCTGTCGGTCTGCGGTGGGGCTTGTTTTACTGGCAGGGTGTGGGGTGATTAAAGTGTGTGGGTCTGACCCCCAGTTCCAGATCTGGGGGATCCTTAGGGAGCTTCTCATCCAACCCCTGCTATCCCCATTTCACAGAAGAGGGAATAGAGGATGGAATATGGGAACGGCTTCCCCAGGGTCACCTAGTGAGTCCATGGCAGGGTCGCATTTGGAAACCAAGTCAGAGGGTCCTGAGCAGTGGGCACTGTGTGGTCCCCATTGTGCAGAGGGGGAAACTGAGCCCCAGAGAGGAGTCAGTCTCCCCAAGTCACCTAGCTAGTGTGCATCATTTCTTACAATCCTCATGGTGACCATTGTGGTTGTGGCACTATTACTCTTCATGTTTTATAGATGAGGAAACTGAGCCCCAGAGAAAGGGATGTCTCATTCATTCATTCATTCATTCATTATCACCTATTCATTCATCAGAAATGTATTGAGTGCCAAGCACTAAGTGCTGGGGCTGTAGCTATGAATAAAACAGAGTGAATGAAACAGGAATAAAACTGTGACTAAGCAAGACCTCTAGGAGTTCTGGTGAGGAAGACAGGCATGAATTGAATAATCTCGTAGGTTATTAGAGCTACGAGGGCTCTGAGAAGGGTTTACGGAGCTGCTGGAGCCTGTACGTGGGCTTTGACCTGGTTGGGAGGGCAGGGAAGGTGGATCAATGTTAACTGGGTAAAGGGAGGGCAATGAGTGTTGTGGTTGGAGGGAACCGCATGTGCAAAGGCCCAGGGGCAGGAGCAAGCTTGGTGTCTTTTTGGAACAGCCTGAAGAGCCTAAAGGTTTGGTGGTGGTGGCAAGGTGGGTCCTGCATGGCCTTTTTGGTTGTTATCCTCAGAACAGTGGGGAGCTGTTGGTAAGTGTGGCAGGGCAATGGGGGACCACATTTGCATTTTGTAAAGATCCCCCTTGTCACTTGCCTAGCGTCACTCCAGCCAGGGATGCCTAACTGACCTATGCCTCCCGACTCCTGGTCATCCCACCAGGCCACACCACTCCCCCACCCCCAACTAAATTCTACTCCCTTTTGAACCCAAGAGGCCATCTAGTCCCACGGGAAAGCATCTTGACTCTGGAGCTCCATGGGCCTGGGCTCAGTACTGGCTCCGTCCTTTCCTCCCTGCATGACCTTGAGCAAATGACCTGAGATCCCATTTCCTTGTCTGTGAACAGGGCTACAGCAGTCACCTCCTCATAGACTCTTGGCGTTGGCATACAGTAAGCACTTAATTCATGGTGCTGCTGGTTCTTGTGTCCTACTCCACTGGAAACGTCAGCATCATATAGTTCAGCTAACTCGGCATCCTGAGCTTTCCTGCATCTGATCTTACTAAATGGCTTCTTGTGTTCTAAATTCAGGAACTGAATAGAGCTGGGTAGTTAAGGAGAGTTGATATTATTATAATTATTATGATAATTTTTGTTTTCAGACCACCGGTCCTTAATGAATATTTGTTAATAGAGACCATCAGTGGTAGGGAAA
>NW_006770868.1:3158418-3161524 GCF_000442215.2 Lipotes vexillifer
TAGAGCCCATCAGGGGGAGGGAAAGAAGATATTTCACAGCTTACTAATTGTAAGACTAAATAGAAATGTATGAACTGTGTAGCTGTACTACGTAATAGTATCTATTACGTATTCGTAATAATTAACAGTGGAGTATTAGGATTGTGTCAGGCTATTGATGGAGATGTGATGGAGGTTTTGTTTTCTTTCCTGTATGTGTCTCCAGGTGGGTGGTTGTATCAGTTTCCCTTTGCTGCTGTAGCAAATTGCTACCAAATTGGTGACTTAAAGCAACACAGATTTATTATCTTAGATTTCTGGAGGTCACATGTCTGCAGTGGGACTTACAGGGCTAAAATTAAGTTGCTGGCAGGGCCGTGTTCCCTCTGGAGGCTCTAGGGGAGCATTCATTTACTTGCCTTTTCAGTTGCTAGAGGCTGCCCGCATTCCTGGGCTCCAGGCCCCCATCCATCTTCACAGCCAGAGATAGCAGGTCTTTCTCACGCTGTATCACCTGACACTCACTCTCTGGCTTCCTTCTTTCTCTTGTAAGGACCCTATGTCCTCAAAGCGCCCAGTTGGGTAATCTGCCATAATTTCCCCATCTCAAGATAATTACCCAGATCACATCTGCAAGGTCCCTTTTGCCATGTAAGGTCACATATTCATAGGTTTGGGGATTACGATGTGAACATCTTCGGGGGGATCCTTACTCAGCCGACCTCGGTGGTCAAGGGCAGCAGGGGCCTCTCTGCCCCCTGGCGTCCTCAGGCTCCCCTTGCAACATCTCCCTCCCTTTATCTCCTGGACCTGGAAGGCCAGAGGCTGTGCTGGACCATGGGGACAAAGGTGATGGCCCTTGTGGAGCTAGAAGGGAGAGGACTTCAACAAAGTGGCCCCATCACAAGTGGGATGTGGGTGGGTAGTCAGTCAGGGAAGCTAAGAGCACAAGACTAGGTCAGCAGATGCAGCAGAAGGCCAGTGTTCGGACTCTGGTGGCCCAGAGGTCAGGTCCCAGCTCTGTCCACTTAGCTGTGTGCTCTGGGGCTGGTGCTTCATCCACTGAGAACCTCGGTCTCCTTTTCTGAAAAATGGGGGTGAGGTTGTCTGGGATAAGGCAATGTGTGGGAAGCAGTGGGAGCAGAGCTGACACTCCCTAAATTTAAGACCCCAGACTCCATCTGAGCAGCAAATGTCAGTGCTCTTGAGACTGGCACAGCTGTCAGCAGCCTCTTCGAGCGCCTGAATTCCTTCCCTGGGGCCTGAGCAGGCGCTGGGAAAAATAAGCCAGAGGAAACCTCCACGCTGAGACCCCTCCCCGGCCGGTCGCTGAGTGCCACTATTTTTACATTCTCTCACTTTTGTGCATTGTTTCCTGACTCTCCAAAGACAATTCTTCACAAGCCCCGGTGGGGACCGCTCCCCCACCAGCCCCAGGAACAATTGTTTAGGGAAATGGAAAAAAAAGCCGGGCGGAGGAAAAAACAAAACCTCTTGAAAGTCATTGTCTTCAGATGTCAAGTGTCAGCTCCGTGGAGAGGAGACCACATTCCATCCATTGTCCTGCCACAGACAGGCACAGGGACCCCAGGACGCCCAGCCGCCCCACCCTGCATCCTGGGGCCCCGGAGTGACTTGGTTTGCTTTGTCTGGGACATTCCGGCGGGAAATACCACCCAAAGTGGAGCCCGTTCCCAGACACCACTGTCTCAGTCATTGCGAGCTTTTCCTCGAAGCTGCCCGCCCATCTGCATCCCCTGATCAGTGTGGGCTGATGTTGATACTATGGGCTAAGACTCATTTTGCACTTACTAAGGCACTTTGTCCTAAATCATCAAATTCTCACAATACCCCTGTGAGGTAAATACCATGTGTGTGTGTGTGTGTGTGTGTGTGTGTGTGTAACAGCTTACTGAGATATAATTCACACACCATATAATTTACCCACTTAAAGTGTGTAATTCAGTGGTTTTTAGTATATTCACAGAATTGTGCGACCATCAACTACCCAACTAATTTAAGGACATTTTCATCACCCGCAAAAGAAACTCCATAGTCATTAGCAGTCAGGTACCATTTTTGTATCTGCATTTTGCAGAGAAAGAAACTGAGATAGAGAGGCTGCCCAGGGTCACACAGCCAGTAAATGACAGAGCCAGCATTGGCTTGGCTCTAGAGACATTTTCTTAACTATGATGTGATACAGTGGTTCTTGACTGGGGGAGATTCCCCCTTTGTCCCCACAGGAGATATTGGGCAATGTTTGGAGACATTCCTGGTTGTCACAACTGAGGGTGGGGTTTGCTACTAGTTTCTAGAGGGTAGAGGCCAGGGATGCTGCTAAATATCCTATAATACACAGGACAGCCCACACAGCAAAGAATTATCTGCTCAAATATCAGTGGTTCCAGGGTTGAGATACCCTGCTCTAATCATCCCACAATGATGAGCCCATTCTTCAGGAAAAAAAGCTGAGGGGCCCAAAGGAGAAGGGGGAGAAGTTGAGGTTAGAATAGGCAGGATCTCAGATCATGTTATGGGTGTGGGTGATAACAGCGAGGGGAGGGAGATTCTCAACAGTGTAGAGAAGACTCAGCAGGAAAGAGATCTGTGCTCCATCAGTGATGTCTTCTCTGGGTACCAGTATGGGGAGAATCGGTAGGCATCACATTTGCCAGGTCTAGGATCGGGGTCTCACATTCAAATGCCCACAGGGCCAGGTAGGAAGATGACTGTAGCAAGAGGTCAGGTAGTAGAAAAGCAGCAGCACCTGCCCTGGGTAAATTTGGTAGCTGCCACTCTCCTACAGCCAGCTGTGGCTCTGTGGGCTCTTGAGACCTGTGGTCAGCTTTTTCAAGAGAAGCTGAGATTTTAATGGGAAATCTGATATTCAGACTTAGGCCTGAATTTCCTCAAAGCCCATTGCTGGTCAAACTAAGCATGCCTGTGGGCCACCAGTTTGAGACCCATGAGAGTAAATTATAGCTTGGTAGCATGTTGGAGGCACTGGGTGTATCGTTGCTGAAGGAATGACGGGTCATGGGGGAATTCAGGGAGATTGCAGGCCAAGCCCCAGCCCCTGGGGTGGGATCTGTGTGGGGAAGAGTGTTGGCTTCCCCTCTATGCC
>NW_006770868.1:3161534-3167618 GCF_000442215.2 Lipotes vexillifer
CCCCCGCTGTATTGCATCAGACCTGTTCACAACAGGTTGTAGCAACTCAGTTTTTGCTTTAACTTCCTCCATGGTCGGGAATGGGGTGGGGCTCCAGAGCTCGTGGGCACCTTTTTTCAGGGCCTAGAAGCTGTGTGGTGGGTAGCGGGAGTCTTTTCCAGATGATTAGTTGATCAGTCAATTAAACACGTATTTGTCAAGAGTATTCTGTGTGCTGGGCCCAATCCCAGACTCTGGGGATACAATAATGACATAGACAAAAACATCATTGCCTTTCTGGAACCCATATTCTGGTGGGCTAGAGGGACAATAGACAGATAAGTGGACACACATAATGTCCACAGTGACCGGTGTTGTGAAGAAAACAGGCCAGGAGGAGGGACAGGTATTTTAGTTAGGCTGCTCTTAGATGGACTGAATGTGCCTGAGGGACTTTGCACTGACTGTTCCCTCTACCTGGAATGCCCTTCCCTCGGATGCCCGCAGAGCTGCTGCTTCACCTCGGTCCTCGAGTATCTGCTCAAATGCTAGCTCCTCAGAGAGGCTTTCCTTGAACATTTCTGTGAAATACCTCCCTCACCTGATCCCTCTCTATTGCCTCATCTTGCTTTATTTTTCTTCATAGCGCTCATCCCCACCTGCCATTTAATTTGAAAACCTATTTATGGTCAGTCTTGCCACTGCTCCGTGAGGGCAGATTTGGTCTGATTTATTCATTTACCGATGTGTCGTTGGCTCCTAACAGTGCCTGGCACACAGTAGGTGTGCAGTGAGCGTTGAGTAAACAGGTGAGCGCAGGAGTAATCGATCCCCCCGTGGCAAGGTCATGTCTGTGTCTCCAGCGCCCAGCTCCATGTTTGGCACACAGTAGGCCCCAGGTCATGCTTGTTGGTGTGGGTGGTCCCTGGTGACAGCCTTCTCCCCTGAGAATACAATTATAAGCAAGTTCCTGTTTCCTTGCATAGTCTAGCTCACCTCTCTCTGCCCCGCCTCTGTGCCACTTGTTCCAGGAAGTCTCCGTAGTTAGTTTTTACCTGCATCATCTTGCTTACGCCTCAGCAACTGCCTCTTTTCCCTGGACGAAGAAATAGGCTCCGAGGAAGACGTTCAGTGACTCTGAGATCACGCGGTTGGCAGGCGGATGGAGCAGGGTGGCGAGGTGCTGCGGCAGCAGAGGACGGCTTTGCATGGTGCCAGGCTGATGTGGTGGCACAATACAGTCTGTAAAGCCTTCCCCCTCATCTCACCGCGGAGCCGGGGAAGCCATTGATAATAGGACTGTTTTTAGGGTGAAAAGTCTCTGGCGCATAGTAGGAGGTCTATAAATGGGGTTGCTCCAATTCCAGAAGCTTCCTTAAGAAACACAGTGTGTTCATGTCTATCTCCCTATCAGCTCGAGTTGGGGCTGCGGAGGTTATAGCAGCTGATGATTGAGCACTTACTGTGTATCAGGCACCTTTCAAAGTGCCTGCTGTGTGTGTTAGGGTCTGTAATCCTCATTGGAGTCCTGTGTACTCATTTTACAGAGGTGGAAACTGAGGCAGAGAGAGGTTAAGTGAGTTGTTCAAGGTCACACAGCCTGTCACTGGCAGAGCTGGTGTTTGAGCACTTTGCCTGTAGTATTTCATTTTAGCCTCGTGGTGGCCTGTGGTGTCAGTAACTTTCGTCTCCCCAACCATTTCATAGATGGGGCACAGAGAGGTGGTCTAGTCTAAGTCACACAGCAGTAGGTGACAAAGGCGGGATCTGAACCAGGTGGCCGGTTCCAACCTCTGACGCTCAGCCCTTCTCATATACACTGCTCTGCTTCCTTAAGAGGTGCAGGACCCTTCTTTCATTTGAGAAGAGAGAGTTTCTCAGAGCTGGAGGAGACCTTGGGATGCTCTGGCCTCACGGCGGGTATGTGCAGATGCCCTGTGACACAGCCGCTGTGCGAAGTCCCCTCCAGGTCCGACTGGGCTTGCCCGCGGCTCCTCAGCTACCTGCTCTGACCTCAGCCCCCACACACTGAGAGATGTTGCCAGTCACCAAAGTATTTCACAACCAGGAGGGTCATCCTAGTGCAGTCCAGGAGAACATCAGTTTCACCTGGGAGGCCCTCTGTCACAATAACCAGCTGGTGCAGCCTTCATTTTTCAGAGGCTGGCCTTGTGCCTCGGAGCAGACACAGCCGCTCCCCGACTCTCGGCGGCCCTAAACCCTCCTTCTTCTGGAGGCTTCTCTTGGCTCCCCAGCCGCTCAGGGCACTCCAGCTGGACTTCCCCCTGACAGTACCTGCAGTCCTCCGCCTGGTGGCTTTATCTGGCCATCCAAGCTGCTCCCACACTTACAGGGCAGACTGGAAGTGCCAGTGAATTAGCGCCCAGCCTCCTGCCCTCCATCCAGTGACCAACAGGATGGGTGTATAAATGCCCCAGCTCCCTCGGCCCCCTCTCGCACCACCCTGGGGATCACTCAGAGGTGACCACTCTGGCTGTCAGGGGGCCTCAAAGGGATTGAGCCCCCATGGTCCACCCTGGCCACTTGCTTGATCTCATACCCTATATTGGCTGCCCTCTCTTCCTGGGCCCACTTCTCCCCTCCCCTGCCTGCGTTTGCCAAGGTCACCTCCCAGATCAACTACTTGTCTCAGATCTTTGTCTCAGGGTCTGCTCCTGGCGAGCCAGCCCAGGGCTCCCGTCGTGGTAAAGCTACTAAGACATGCCTGTGCTCCCCGTATGTGCAGCTATGAGGGGAACTGATTGGTACTTGATGCGCTGACGCAGGTTATGCTTTGCAGACATTTAAATCAAGATTTAATAATTTTGACAGCAGAGTTTTCTTTCTGTATTTGGGGCCAACACCCGTATTTTTAAAGGGCCCCAGTGTTTTTGTAGGTCCAAGGGACGGTACCGCCTGTGGCCAGAGGCTGGCGGGAAGGGGCCTCTTCTTGTTCAGGGGCGACGTGGAATTAAAAGTGCCCACCCCTTCCGTGCTCATCTATTCACCGGGCACCTCCTGTGAGCCTGGCACTGAGCCTGATTGGGGGTCCCTGCGTGGGGTGGGGAGAGACCCTAGGCAACGGATTGACCTGCAGTGTGGCATTGAATCCTTTCTTCAGCACCTGGCAGGGTGGGGCTCCAGGCACAAAGCTTGACCGTCGGACTTCATGATTCATGTCCTGGTTTCCTTTTTCCTAAAAAGGGGCTACTCACAACATACCTCATGGGATTGTTACCACGGATAGGCAGGCTGGTCACCAGTCGCCCACTGAAGCCCTTTTTACTGAGCACCTACTCTGTGCCAGGCATCGGTCAGGCCCGCGAGGTGGAGGCCACATGAACAAGCCACTGCTCTGCTGGAGCTGATGTTGCAGGGGACAGGAAGCAACAAGCAGAGATGTAGATCTGTGTAGGTGGAGGCCAGTGCTGTAGCGGGGATAGAGAAGGATGAGAGCGGGAGGGGGAGGGTGGGCTCTGCTTTAAAGCGGGTGGTGGGAGAAGGCCTCTCGGAAGTGAGCAAGGGGCCCTGCAGATTTCTGGAGAGAGTCTTCCGGGAAAAGGGAACAGCACATGCGAAGGCCCTGAGGTGGGATGGTAAGGACGGTGCCTGGGATGTTCACAGAACGGTCAGGAGGCATCAATTGTAGCTCATTTTTAGTGCCGAAATGGAAGTCTGTTGAAGACACAACACAAGGCAGCGTATTTGTGCTATTACTATAAAATATCATGATCTATCAATACATAACGTGCTATGTGAGATGTGAGGTACAGGAGGAAGTCTGAAGTTGTAACAAACGTTGTCTTCTCTCAATCCTCTTAGGTAGGACTGTGAGTGAGTAGGTAACCTTCCTTGGGGATGACGTCTCAAATCTGAAATTTGGGTCTGTTGGGAAAGCTAGTTTTGGGCCAGAGGCTCTGTGCTCCTGGCATAGGCCTGACGAAAGGGGGTGCTTGCGGAGAGTGGAGTGGAGAGGTTTTTAATCTCCGCCTAGGTGGTGGTAGTGGCTGCGGGTGGGGGAAGCTCTTATGTTCTGCCCAAGGCCAGCTCCTGGGGGGCTCGGCCAGTATGGGCACCTTCCTGTGGAGCCTGGTGGTTTCCAGAGTCAACAGGGAGAACGAGGGGTGGGCAGCTCAGAGGCCCACTGCGGAAGGACAGCCTTCTCATCTCACATGTGTCTGGTTTCGTCTGTGCCGGTGGGCACTACCCCTTCCACCCGGGGACACATGCCCTCCAGGAGGAAAATGCAGACTAGTCTTCCTGATGCTGAAGAAGTGATAACTGGGGTGAGAGCCTGGTACGTGTAGTAACCTCTCCTGTCCAAAATTAAAAAAGGAAACCATACATTTTTGTTACAAAATGACTTTTGATTTGAAAGTAGAAATTTGGAAAAAAACAGAAATGAGGAAAGGAGAAAATTGAAATTACTTCTAATTCCACTCTCAGAGTTAGGTTCCATGGCTAGTGATAAAACCCAGACAACAGTGCCTTAACTGATGTGGAATTTTCTTTCTTACTGAATTATAGGCTACCCAGGATAGATATGTTGGCTCCACTGTCATTAGGGACATAAGTTCCTTCTGTATTGCTGCTCCATCTTCTTCAACCCCTGGCTTTTACTTCGTGGTATAAGATAGCTGCCTGACCTCCAGGCATCACATTTGCTATCCAAGCAGCAGGAAGGAGGAATAGCAAGAGAGAATTCCTGCCCGTTCCTCCCATCATCTCCAAGGATACTTCCATGATGTCATATGTAATACATCCACTTATACCTCCCTAGCCCAAACTTAGTAATGGGACCACACCTAGTTGCAAGGGAAGCTGGGAAATACAGTCTTTATTCTAAACTCTGGGAAAGGAGAGACCAGATATTGGGCAACAGCTAGTAATCTTGGCCATACTCTCACACAGTTTAGGGTATTTCATTCCATGCTTCTTTTTTCTATGCTTACATAGAAATAATTTATTTGACCAAAAATGAGACTATATTTTATGTGCTCTTCTGTAACTTGGCTTTTTTCCCCCTAGAGATACATTAACAGTCTTTTTCTGTATCATTATATGGATTTCTGCAAACCATTTTTAGCACGATGTCCTTTTGTCAAGATGGACCATAGCTAAACCCCAAGTATTAGAGTTTTAAATCAGATACTAAAGTTAAATCTTTTTTTTTTTTTTTTTTTTTTTTTTGCTGTATGCGGGCCTCTCACTGCCATGGCCTCTCCCGTCGCGGAGCACAGACTCCGGACGCGCAGGCTCAGCGGCCATGGCTCACGGGCCCAGCCGCTCCGCGACATGTGGGATCCTCCCAGACCGGGGCACGAACCCGCGTCCCTGCATCGGCAGGCGGACTCTCAACCACTGCGCCACCAGGGAAGCCCTAAAGTTAAATCTTTTTTTTTCTCTTTATTTTGCGGTACGCGGGCCTCTCACTGTTGTGGCCTCTCCTGTTGCGGAGCACAGGCTCTGGACGCCCAGACTCAGCGGCCATGGCTCACGGGCCCAGCCGCTCCGCGGCATGTGGGATCTTCCCGGACCAGGGCACGAACCCGTGTCCCCTGCATCAGCAGGCAGACCCTCAACCACTGCGCCACCAGACCCCTAAAGTTAAATCTTGATGCCACATGTGAGATTTAGTTTTTCCTGTAGGATAAATGCTTAGAACTTAAATGGATGGAGCAGAGCACTTGGGCTTTGTAGGAGTCACTGCGCATTTGGGGGTCTTCCCAAACTCTGGCCTGTGTGTGGCTGCTTAGTGCAGGCTTTCAAAAAGCCCCTTCTGCTGTTGCTATTGTTACTTTATTATTATTACTTGAATTCAAGGCTGTTCTATGACACTCTGCTTCCCTGGACCCTGGGCCACCCAGATTACATAGGGGTTTGGGGTCTTCAGGGCACCCCCTTTCCTCTGTCCTTGTTATGGTCTGGGGGCTGCCCTGCCCCCACCTCCCCTACTTCTAGCCATTCCCCTGGCCCTCTCAGGTTTCGCCATATGTCTGATGAGGTCACCCCAGCTGAGGCGGGGGTGTCCTTGGGGGCAGGCGGGCCCTCTCCTCTTAGTGATCAGGTTGCTGGCATCCGTCTCAGAGAGTACCTTCGAGGCCT
>NW_006770868.1:3167771-3174694 GCF_000442215.2 Lipotes vexillifer
CTTTCCCTCCTTTTTATCTCCAGGGAGAGAATTATCCTCCCAAGGCTGTGGCTACAGGTTCCAGACAGATGGAGCCTCCCCAGGGGCATCCCAAAGGGCAGCTGCTACCTGTCTTATGCTTATGTGGTTTGTTGTGTACAGTTACTCACGGCGGATGCATGTTGGAAATGGATTGGAGACTCATCCTCAGGCCAGACTGCCTGGGTTTGAGGCCCAGCTCTGCTACTACTAGCTGTATGGCTTCGGGTAATCTCTTCACTACACTGGGCTTCAGTTCCCTTCCTTGTAAAATGGGCACAGTAATAATAGTACCTACCTCCTAGGATCGTTTGAGGAGTAAAACACTTAGAGTAGCACCTGTCACATAATAAGGTCCAAAGGTGTAAGGTATGATAAAATTGCTAAAAAATCTGTTATTATTATTAATACTATTAATATACTTTTCAATTCTGTACCTGTTACTTCTGGAGCCTATTCTGGGGCTCCTTCCTCAGTTTTTCTCCCTCTCTCCCACCTTTCCTCCACATGTTTCTTGAGCACCTACTGTGTGTCAGACAGTGTTCTGGATGCAAGGGGACAGCAGTGAACGAAACCATCTTCCACTGTGAGAGGGTGCACACTCTCTGGGGAAGATGTTACCGAACAATCAGATATATACAAAACTTAGTTGATAAGAGCACTGCCAATAGTGATGAATTCTGTGAAGGGTAACAGGGTTCAGACGGCTGTGAGGAGTGAGGCGAGACCCTCCTTTATACGGAGTACGAGAGGGAGACCTCCTTGACGATGGGGCTCCCCTGCCAGTTGAACATCTTGCAGCGGTGGCTTTATAGGCAGAGAGCTGCAACGGCAAAGGTCTGGGCGGGAGGACAGGGTCGGTGTGTTCAGGAAACAAAAAGGAGCCAGAACGGCTGCACCTGAAAGAGTAAGCCTGAGTGGGGTGGGAAGGGCCCTTATCCTACAGGATCTTGTCGACTGTAGAAGGGAGCGGATTGTTTCCTAGGTTTTAGTAAGAGCCACTTCTAAGGCAAGGGTTTCTCTGCATTGGCACTATTGACGTTTGGGGCCAGATACATCTTCGTGGAGGCCGTCCTGGGCATTGTAGGATATTTAGCAGTATCCTTGTCCTCTACCCTTGAGACGCCAGCAGCACCCACATCCCCAATTGTGACAACTAGAAATGTCTTCAGACATTGTCACGTCTCTTCTGGGGGATAAAATCACCCCCCCTGGTCAAGGACCACTGCTCTAAGGCTAAGGGGGGCAGGGACAAGACTGGCCTGGCATCAGGAGACCTGGTTCTGAACTGTGGCTTATCACCAACTTTTTGTCTGAACTCAGACCTGTGTCTCTCACCCTCTGGGTTTCTCAGTCAAGTTGGAGCTCGCTGGACATGGCAAACGCACAACCCTGCTACTCTTCTCCTTCCTATGGCCGTGGCAGACATCACTAATCAATTATGCTGTGTCTTCCTGTTCAGCTCAGAGCTCTGGGGACCATGAAGGCACTTGGGTTAGGAGCTCTATGAGCAGCCTGTCTGGTCCCCTCCTCCCAAGCAGCAAGCAGGAACCAGAGAGTCCTGGGCTCAGGTTCGGCTCTCTTGGTTTCTGGCTGCGTGACTTCTGTTAGGTTACTTCACTTATGAGCCTTAGTTTTTCCCATCTATAGAATGGGACCAAAATAGCTACCCTGAAAGCTGATCATAGGGGTTGCAATGAACTCATGTCGGGACTTTGCAGGTCTCAGCAAATGTTTGTTGCATGAATTAAAGAAAGCATGTGGGTCTTGTTCTGGGTATGGAATGGTGGGAACTCTCATCCGCAGCTGGTTGGAGTGTAGGTTGGTCCAGTCACGTTGGAGAGCCATTTGTCATTAACTAGTCAAGTTGAACATGTCTCTACGGCCAACCATTCCATACCTAGGTACACCATACCTAGGTGTACACTTGGAGGAACTTGCACACCTGTGCTCAGGAGATTTAGGTGGGCCTAGAGGATCTTGAGCACCTGAGCCCCAGTGGGCCCCTTCATCATAGCATCATTTATAGAGAGAACATTTGAAACAACTTAAACATCTGCAGGCTGATAGTGGTTACTTACATCTGCTCAGCAATGAAATGGACAACTTGAGGTCTTAGTGTGGGGCTCCCCGGAAACAGGTCCTGAGACTGATTCAAGGGCGAGCAGTTTCCTTGGGAGTTCACCCCAGGAAGCACCAATAGCAGAGTTGGGGAGTGAGGCAGGGAAGGGAAGGCAGCTGAGAAAGGTGTGTCATCAAGCAGGTGACCAGTGCGGGCCCCTGGGGCCCTCGGGGAAGCAGGCCCTCACGTGCCTCAGTCCTCGGCTGTCTTTGCAGCCTGCTCTGCATGTGAGAGAGGGTCCTCACGCCAAGAGACGCGGGTGCTGGTGGCTGAAGTGGTGCTGGGGCGCACCCCGGGGCTAAGAACCAAGGGATGTGGGTGGGGTTTGGGCGCCAGGCATTGCCAAGTGCACGTGTTGATGTGGGTAAAGGTGGAAGATGTGATGTTGAGTGAGAAAAGGAAGTTGCTGAAAGGACGTCATTTATAAAAATGTCGTAAGCACGCGGAATGGTGTTCTTCATTGCTCGTCAATTCACACGTGCCTGGTAAGCGGGCGAAGGCATGTGTGGGAGTGAGGACCACATATCCAGAGCAGTGGGTGCCTTGCAGGATGGGCAGGTGCACAGGTAGCTTTTTCTTCCTGTGCCTTTCTTCCTGTGTCTCCATTGAGGTTTAACATTCGCAAGGTACATGGGTAAAGTGCACTGATCTTAGGTGCACACTGATTAGGCTTTGCATATGCATTTGCCTGTGTAACTGCCACTCAGATCAAGAAGCAGAATATTTCCAGCCCCCGTCCTGAGTGCTTCCTCGTGGCCCTTCCCTGTCTTCACCTCCTCCAGACTTGATGAATTTCTTTTTGAAAATGGTTTAAAGCAAATTTGAGATACTGCTAGTAAGATTTGCTGAAACTGGGTAGCGATGCGTTTGTGGGTGTTTGTTAAATTTTCCTCTGTCCTTTTCTGGCTCCTTGATGTATTTCATCATCATTATAAAGAGAAGGGGCGGACTTGGCCAGATGCAGGGAAGTGGCCCAGGCAGGGGTGTGGCATGGACACGGCATACGCATACGGGCAAAGATTCCAAGGCCAGAGGAGAGTTTCAGGCAGCCCTGGAAACCCTGAGAACGGGCTTGTCTCTAAGGGAGGTTTCCAAGACGAGAGCTGCTTTTGGCCCAGTGTTTCAAAGCTGTCAAGGTTTGGACGCGGAGTCACCCCGGAGGGTCCCTTTCACCATCCTGCCTGCACAGAGGGCATTGGCGCCTCCTGGAAAAGCCAGTCATGCCGTGGGCAGCACGGGGGCTGGGCCCAGAGCCCCTGCCTGCCCATTCTTTCTGGGTCACGAGCTGCCCATTATGCCCATCACACCAGCCTGTTTGCGGCTCCTCTGTGGGTGGCCCGAGCCTCGCATTGTCCCAGCACAATAGTGGTGGCCGTGCTCTTGTGGAGAAAGTGGGACAGGAAGCTGTGATCTAGGCCAGCCGAGTTGCGCTCCCAGCTTCCTGCTCTCCCTGGCGCTGCTGGGTGAGGCTGCCTTTGTCGCTCTCCTGTCTGAGGAGGCTGGAGGCTGGACTTCCCAGCAGTATCACAGGCCCTGTTAAAACATCCTCTAGGAACTCCTGTCTCCTGACCCCTCTACCCGTTGTCCTTTAAAGAGAAAGATCATCAGACTTGCAAGTAGCCCGAGTTGAGGTTCCTGCCATGTGTTGGGCACTGTGTCAGGCAAATTTTATCCTTCCTTTGATTTGTGAGGGCTTACTGTGTTCCAGGCACTAGTCTAGGCCCTGGGGGTACAGCTGGGAAGCAGACCCTGCCTTCATGGAGCTCCCATTCACTTTATCCTAGTACGTTCTGAAAGGTAGGACGACAGTATTGCTATGATCTACGTATTTGCGAAGAGTAAACTGAGACTCAGAGAGGCTAATGCACTTTCCTGAGGTCACACCACACTAAGGAGGAGGAATGCAGTTTAAACCCAAATCATTAGTCTCCAAACCTGGCCTCTATTGTTGGATTGGGATAAATGTTTCATTCCTGCCATGCTCCCTTCTTATTTTGGTATTTCCCTTAGGCACTGGTGTAGACTGCTTAATCTTAGTCTTTTTATCTGACAAATGGGCTCTTAATGCAAGATGAGAAGGTGATAAGTGCATGAAGACAAGGAGGGCATCCTGGAGGAGATGACATTTGAGCTAAGGTCTGATGAATGAGAAAAAGCTGGCTCAGGACAGAGCTGTGAGAGAATATCCTTGCAGGTAAGAACAGCATGTGCAAAGGTCCTGAGGTAGGGATGTGCCTGGCAGGTGGAAGGAATAGAGGGGTTGAAGATGTGGCTGAAGATTATTGAGGTGTGGGGTGGGGGTGGAATGCTGGAAGGTGAGTTCAAAGAGATTAACTAGTACAGGTCATGGGGACCTGTAGCTGTGGAAAGATGTGGATTTTTTTTTTTTTTTTTTAAGTGTATTGAGTAGCCATGGAGAGTTTCAAGCCATGGATTGGTAGGATCTGATTTACATATTTATAAGGGTCCCTCTGGTTGTGTGTGTGGAGAAAGGAATAGGGATGAGGTGATTGCATTAGTCCAGGCAGGGGGTGTTGGTGGCTTGGACCAGGTGGGTGGCTGAGGAGGTGGGGAGAAGTGGGTTCAATGTTTAATACATGTTGAAGGTGAAGCTGATAGCGTTTGCTGATGGATGGAAATGGAGTGTCAGAGAAAGGGCGGTCGAGGACGACACAGGGTGGGGGGATTTGGCTGGAGCACTTGGAAGGCAGAGGTGCCATTCCTCAGGCTGGGAAGGGCTTGGTGGTGTGTCGGTTTGGAGGGAAGTTCAGGAACTAGGTTTTGGATGTGTTAATTTGAGATGCCCCTTGGACATCCAGGTGGAGTTGTCGAGTTGTCAGAAACCCACCTAAGTCCAGGCTGGGGATATACACTTGGGCTGCAGGGACTGGTCGAGAACACGCTGTGGTGAGTATGGACAGAGAGGCAGGGCCACTTTGCTGTGTGTCCCTGACTTTCCTCTCTGTGACCTGCCATGTGGAGTGTCAGTGCACGTCGTCCTAGGAAAGCAGAGTCTGCAGGTGGCCGGCTCCCCATAACATCCATGGATGTCCCTTCTCATGATGGGAAAGGATCCAGCCACCTCCTCTCTGCTGGCGTGCCCCTGCTTCCCTCCATCCTGGGTTGTCCCTTCCACCTCCCCCCACTCAGAGATTTCCCCTTTGCTCTAACCACCCATGGCAGGGAAGGGGACTGACAGGCCACCATGCCTCGTCGTGGCCAGTGGACCGTGAAGTCATTTTCGCAGGGGACTCCATGTGGTCAACCTGGGGACAAGCCCTTGAGTCGGGGCACCCCCGGCAGAGTTCGCTGTCAGCGGGGCTGGCCTCAGTCTCCCTCCGATGCTCCCATGTCCTCCTCCCCACTCCCATGTCTGTTCTGTTTCCCCGGCCTGTCCACGGGATCTCTCAGTGGCTTGTCCTCTGCCTGCTCTGTCCCACCCATACCAGTGCCAGGCCGCTGTCGTTGCTCATCAGTGGAGGGGCTGCACCCCTCCACTCTGGTCCCTCCACTTTCATGCCTGACCCCTAAAACCTAGTTCCTCACAAAAACAGATGGCTCTTTTGCCACCATTTAAAAGCTGGGAGACTTTGCTTTAAAAAAAAATCCTAATTTCTGGTTTCTCTTGGGAAATAAAAAAAAAAAACCCAAACCCGGAACATCTGGTGATACTGGGCCTGCTGCCCTCCCACCTGGCCGCACTTGGCGGGGACGAGTAGCCACCCCACTTCGATGGATGTGAGCTTGCCTGTTCCCCACAGTCCCTGCCAGGCCCCGCCTTTATCGTCTGTCACATCACAGAGGAGGGAAATGATTTCTCTGTTCCAAGACCTTGAAAAAAGTGGCAGAATGACTGTGGTCTGTCCATACAGTAGGATCCTGGGCAGCCATGAAAAGAGAATGAGGGTGCTCCCCATGTAATGATATGGAGAGATCTCTAAGTGGAAAAAGCAGGTGCAGTGCATCCTGTGTATGCTGCTATCTCTTGGTGTGTAAAAAGGGGAAAATAAGAATGTGTGTGTGTGTATATACATAAATATATTTGTGTTTTTTTCCCCAGCTTTATCGAGATACAATTGACATGTAACACTGTGTAAGTTTAAGGTGTACAGCTTGCTTTAGTACATTTATATATTGCTAAATGATTACCACCATAGTGCGACTTTAAGTATATAAGAGTATAATTAACCATAATCACTATGCTGTACGTTAGATCCCCAGAACTTACTCATCCAATAACTGGAGCTTTGTACTCTTTGATCAACCTGTGTATGTTTATTTGGAATGATACATAAGCCACTAGGAGCTGTGGTTCCCATGGGGTATGGGAAGGACTGGATGGATGGGGCCTGTGGTATAGGAGACTTTTCATAGTTTTGACTTTTTATATTTTTGATTTTTGAGCCATGTGGATGGTTATTATTTAGAAGTTAAGTTTTTAAGCAAGAGGAAAAAAAAAGGAAAATGAATTGTAGTCTGAGAGGGTCCTGCAGGTGATGAAGCAGGTGTGAGTGCAGCTCATGAGGGCAGGATTTGTGTTGGTCTCTGCAGAGCCTGGTGGAGTAGATGCTCCATAAACACATGTTGGCTGAAGGGCAGAGTAGGTTGTTGCTTATTTCCTGCCCACGTCCCCGGACTGTGGTGCCTCCCAGGGCCTAGTTGGCATTTGAACTGGTAACCCTTTTTTTGGGCCACCTCCGGGGGACTGGAGGCGTGGACGCTCACCTCTCCCTGCTTCTCTCCTCCAGGCATTCCTGCATCGCATCTGGCAGAACACGGCGGA
>NW_006770868.1:3174704-3196920 GCF_000442215.2 Lipotes vexillifer
CGGCGGACTCAGTGGAGAAGGGCCTGACAGAGGAGAATGTCAAGGTGTGGACCCGGGGCTAATAGCCCCTTTCCCTCCTGTCCCTGCCGCTGTGTGTGGAGCTGCCTGTTCCTCCCGGGTGATGCTCAGAGGGTGCCCGGGTCCACCCCGCGGGCAGCTGCCTTTGGCCTCCCAATGGTTTGCTCCCTGCAGCCCCTGGAGGGCTCTGGGCCCCGCAAGCAGACAGTGCTTGGGGGATGTGAGGAGGACTCAGCCTCGGGCCCCCACTCCCCACCTCGAGGCTTTCCCCTTGCTCAATGCAACCAGCCTGTCTTCCAGCCTCCTTATGCCAGGGACCCTGGCTTGGAGCCAGTGGAAAATCCCTTCCCAAGTGCCCCTGGGAGCCTGGCACCTCCATCTGCCCTCCTGGCAGCCCTGGCCCCTGCCCTGCACTGGGTGTTGAGTGTCGAGGCTGGGCGGATGAGTAATTGGGTCCAGGCTAAGTCTTGGCTGTGGCTCTGGGGAGTTTTGAAAGGAAGTCAGTAGACCTTCTGTGTGCATGGTGGAGGCCCCAGCGGTCCCCAGGCCTGGCTTTCTAATGTGGCCTCGCTCTCTGGGAAGCCACCTCCAGTCCTTGGGGCTCCAGGGTCCTGGTCCTCAGAGAGACGGGAGACGGGGCAGGGTCGGGGTCAGAGGTGCCAGCATGTACAGCATATAAAGGGCTTGGTCAAGCAGGACATCCCCTTATGTATGTCCTGGTTAATAAGGATACCTTGTACATTGACAATTCTGAGTCCAGTATTTTGGATAAGAAAGCTGAGGCTTAGAGATCTAAAGAGACCTACACAGGGCCAGTGCATGGCAGGTCCCTGGTAGGGCTGGGATCAAAGCTTTTCATTCATTCTTTGGGCAAATACTTACTGAGTACCTACTGTTTATTAGGTCTGTCTATTACAAACTATTTATTACAACTTAAAAACTATTATAATTAAAATTTATAATTTATTACAGTTTGAAAAAATTACCTTTTTTATGAGGTATAATTCACATACAGTCAAGGGTACAATCTTAGGTGCAGGCTCCTCTGTGCCCCCCCAGTACATGCCCCCACCCCAGAGATAACCACTGACTTCTAGTGACATTAATTAGCTTTGCCTGTTCTTGAACTGTATATAAAAATGAGCTCTTTCGTCATGCCCGGCATCTTTTGCTCACTGTTACGTCTCTGAGATTTGCCCATGTTGTCGTATGTAGCCGGAAGTCATTCTTTTTCATCGCTGTGTAGTATTCCGTAGTATGACTGTGCCGCAATTGACTCATTCATTCTCCCGTGGATGGATATGTGTGCAATTTCCAGTTTTTGGCTCTGATGACCGTTCTTGTCTATGTCTTTTGGGAGACACAGGCTCTAATTTCTTTGGGGTATACACTCAGGTGACAGATATTTATTTTGAAATTCTGTAGCCATTCCTTGAAGTAAGTATAACAATAGGATCTATCCTATGTGTCTTTAACATAAGCAGATTTAACCATGTGAGCTGGACAGAAGAAGAGAGAGAAAAATAACCCAACAGTGTGGGTGATTCTTCCAGCCACTTCATGGGACAAGTGTCCCTCAGGGTGAGTTTGAGGAGGACGAAGAGGTACCCTGGCCTTCTGGGACTGCAGCTTTGACGGGTGGTCTCCTGCCCCTTGGCCTTCCCTGCCCACTTTCAGGGCTCTCCCTCTGCAGACTGTCTGGTGCCTCCATAGGGTCCATGGAGTTGGTCTTCATTCCTTGGGACCTTGACTCAAATGTCACCTTCTCAGAGCGGTTGTCCCTGGCCTCCATGTTTATTGATTGATTGATTTTTAATAACATCTTTATTGGAGTATAATTGCTTTACAATGGTGTGTTAGTTTCTGCTTTATAACAAAGTGAATCAGCTATACATATACATATAACCCCATATCCCCTCCCTCTTGTGTCTCCCTCCCACCCTCCCTATCCCACCCCTCTAGGTGCTCACAAAGCACTCAGCTGATCTCCCTGTGCTATGCAGCTGCCTCCCACTAGGTATCTATTTTACATTTGGTAGTGTAGATATGGCAGTGCTACTCCCTCACTTTGTCCCAGCTTACCCTTCCCCCTCCCCGTGTCTTCAAGTCCATTCTCTATGTCTGCGTCATTATTCCTGTCCTACCCCTAGGTTCATCAGAACCATTTTTTCCACATATATGTGTTAGCATACAGTATTTGTTTTTCTCTTTTTGACTTACTTCACTCTGTATGACAGTCTCTAGGTCCATCCACCTCACTACAAATAACTCAGTTTCATTTCTTTTTATGTCTGAGTAATATTCCATTGTATGTATGTGTCACATCTTCTTTATCCATTCATCTGTCGATGGACACTTAGGTTGTTTCCATGTCCTGGCTATTGTAAATAGAGCTGCAGTGAACATTTTGGTACATGACTCTTTTCGAATTATGGTTTTCTCAGGGTATATGCCCAGTAGTGGGATTGCTGGGTCGTATGGTAGTTCTATTTTTAGTTTTTTAAGGAACCTCCATACTGTTCTCCATAGTGGCTGTATCAATTTACATTCCCACCAACAGTGCAAGAGGGTTCCCTTTTCTCCACACCCTCTCCAGCATTTATTGTTTGTAGCTTTTTTGATGATGGCCAATCCGACCATTGTGAGGTGATAACTCATTGTGGTTTTGATATGCATTTCTCTAATGATTAGTGATGTTGAGCATCCTTTCATGTGTTTGTTGGCAACCTGTATATCTTCTTTGGAGAGATGTCTATTGAGGTCTTACACCCGTTTTTGGATTGGGTTGTTTGTTTTTTTGATATTGAGCTGCATGAGCTGCTTGTAAATTTTGGAGATTAATCCTTTGTCGGTTGCTTCATTTGCAAATATTTTCTCCCATTCTGAGGGCTGTCTTTTTGTCTTGTTTATGGTTTCCTTTGCTGTGCAAAAGCTTTTAAGTTTCATTAGGTCCCATTTGTTTATTTTTGTTTTTATTTCCATTTCTCTAGGAGGTGGGTCAGAAAGGATCTTGCTGTGATTTATGTCATGGAGTGTTCTGCCTATGTTTTCCTCTAAGAGTTTGGTAGCATCTGGCCTTACATTTTTGGCCTCCGTGTTTAAATGTCCAAATTCTTCCTCCTGCTCTACTCTGGGACTCCCTTCCTGTTTTATGTTTGTCTTTAGTGCTTCTTTTCACCTAGAAAACTGTAGTTATTTGTTGGTTGTCTGTCCCCTTCCAGTAGAATGTCACCTCCATGGAGGCAGGCACGTCGTTGTTCCCTGTTGTGTCCCCAGGGCCTGGCACACAGTAGGGGCTCAGTTAGTACTTGCTGAATGAATGAATGGTGAGAAACCCTAGAGGGAACCGTAGCCCTAGCGACCCTGGTGACCCCTGGCTGCCAGCTGCTGTGGGTGGTGAGTGGGGGCATGGGTGGGAGAGGGACTCTGTACCATATTTATGTTACTGTTTTGATGCTTGAACCCTGTGAATGCCTTCTTCAAAATTAAATTTAAAGTGTACCTGTTTAGGGAATTCCCTGGTGGTCCAGTAGTTAGGAATCGGTGCTTTCACTGCCAGGGCCTGGGTTTCATCCCTGGTTGGGGAACTGAGATTCTGCAAGCCACGCCGTGTGGCCAAATTAAAAAGAAAAAATGCACCTGTTTAAAAAAAAAAACAAAACAGAAAAAGTAATTCATGCAGTTCAAAGGGCCTTAAGTCAGTGAAAATCTCCCCTAGTTCTTCTTAGAGGCCCTGACGGTTAGCAGCTTGTGTTATTGTCCAGGGGGGTCTCTGCTTCTGCCAGCATAGAGAGGAGTGGCCTTTGCGTGTGTTATTTTACACAAACGGAGCCATATTGGAAGCCCACGTGGCACCATGATTCCCCCCCCCTCCCCCCGCAGTATATATCAAGGATCATTCCAGGGCTCCAGATCCATTTCTGCAGGCCTGCAGGTTCTATTCACAGGCTCAAAGTATTTAAGAATATGGCATGTATTTAAATATAGCCGATCCACTTTATTTAACTATTTGAAGAGTCCCCATTAATGGGTATTTGGCTTTTGTCTAATCTTTTACTGGTGCTCATAAGGCTGCAGTATATGGTCTTGGCCATCCACACAGTGCTCAGCCTGGGTGCAATGAACAAGTTGGGCCGGACGATTCTTTGCCATGGGGGCTGTCCTGTGTATTATAGGACGTGTAGTGGCATCGCTGGCCTCTACCCATGAGACACCGGTAGGATCCTTCTCCCCAGTGTGTGACAACTGAAAATGTCCCCAAACATTGGCAGATGTCCCCCGGGAGGCAAAACTAGCCCTGGTTGGAAATGACTGGTCAAAAGGTTAAATTCTGAAATGTAGAATTGTGGGTCAGATTGTGCATTTCAAACTTCATAGGTTCCTGTGGGGAAACAGGCACTCATATATTGTTTGTGAGAGTTTAAATCGCACATTTGGAACATCCTTCCCTATTGTATTTTCTGCTATCAGGTCATTTTAATAGGTGCCTGGAAGTACCCTCGTCGTTTTTAAAAATCAGTCCTATGTGTATGCATATGGCTGATTCACTTTGCTGTACGGCAGAAAGTAACACAACCCTGTAAAGCAATTATACTCCAATAAAAAAATAATCAGTCCCATGGTTGGAAATACCAGGTGCGTCTGGCCGTGATGAAGATTGTGATGGATGTCTTGGTATATATTCCTCTGCAGGCTGAGTGTGAAGTTCAGTTCCGCTGCTTCACTGGACCACGTGACCTTGGGACTGTTAATTCTCTTCTCTGAGCGTCCGTTCTTCATCTATGAATTGGGGATGATAATAGCTCCTGCCTCGTGGAGTTATAGTGAGGATTAGATGCCATAAGTGCATATAAAGTTATTGGCACAGGATTAGGCATTAATCCTGTTTAGTAAACGTTGGCAGTATTTTTGTTAGTATCATGATTTCTGTTAGCTCCAGCGTATGAGACTGCCCGTTTTCCTACACCCTCCTCGCCTGCACCGGGGGGTTATGTAATTTTTTTTAAAGATTTATTTATTATTTATTTAATTTATTTTTGGCTGTATCAGGTCCTGGTTGCGGCACGTGGGATCTTTGTTGAGGCATACAGCATCTTTTGTTGTGGTGCGTGGGCTTCTCTCTAGTTGTGGCGTGCACGCTGGGCGGGTGGGCTCTGTAGCCGTGGCACGCGGGTTCCAGAGCGCGTGGGCTCTGTAGTTTGCGGCACGCAGACTCTCTAGTAGAGGTGTGTGAGCTCAGTAGTTGTAGTGCGTGAGCGTAGTTGCCCTGCGGCATGTGGGATCTTAGTTCCCTGACCAGGGATCAAACCCACGTCCCCTGCATTGCAAGGTGGATTCTTTACCACTGGACCATGAGGGAAGTCCCTATGTATTTTTTTTTTTTATGCTTCATTTTGGTCTCCTCTACGCCTCGATTAATGTTCTCCTTGGGCCTCATTTTTCCCTCACAGATCCTGTTCTCAAACATTGAAGACATCCTGGAAGTTCATAAGGATTTCCTGGCTGCCTTGGAGTTTTGTTTACATCCGGAGCCTCAGTCTCAGCATGAACTTGGGAATGTTTTCTTAAAATTCGTGAGTACGATGCCCCAGCCCCTACCAGAGCCTGCAGCTTTTGGGGAGTGGGCTTCTCCCCCGGGTCCCCATTCCATCTACCCTTGGCTAGCTTCGTCTGCAGGTCTGTCTGGGAGGGGGAGAGGCAGGTGGGCAGGTGGGTCCAGCCTCCACCCCCGGGAACAATGGGCAGAGGGTTAGACCCAGCAGACTGGGGCTCTTTTTAGTTGGCTCTCCCTCCTTTTAATGTTATGTAGAGTGTGGTCCCCTTTTCCTCAGAGCTCTTTGCTGAATGACTGCGTCCTGGGGCTCCTCCTGGCCTGGCCTGGCGGGACCCCTCTGCTGCAGCATGACCAAGAGAGTGGACTCGGGTCAGACACACCTGCATTTGAGTCCCGGTCTGGCCACCCACTGGCCACCCTTGGGCTGCTGAACAGGGAGACTGATCCTTGTTGTAATAGCCACTCTCTTCCCAAGTCCCTTAGAATTGTGAGGGGGCAGCTGGAGGAAGGGGGGCAGCCTAGCCCACAGGAGGCAACTGCTTTTCTCCACCTGTGCTACACGGGACCCTCCCCACTGGGAGGAAACCCGCACTGGCCTCACGGGCATGAGGCCTGGGCCAGACTCCTGTCCTCTCTGAGCCTCAGTTTCCTCCTCTGATGGAACAGTAGGGATAATGGTGCCTCCTTGGGTTGATGGAAGGACTCAAAGAGGTAAAGCAACAAAGTGTGTAGCCGAGAGCAGCAGTTCTCAACCAGGGGGTGATTTTGCCCCCAGGGGACATTTGGCCACATCTGGAGACATTTTTGGTTGTCACAGCTTGGGGAGGGGGCCATGCTACTGGCTTCTAGTGCGTGGAGGCCAGCGATGCTACCAAATAGCCCGTAATGTTCAGGATGGTCCCCACAGCAGAGGATTATCCGACCTCAAGTGTCAACGGTGCTGAGATGAGAGACCTTGGCCTGGAGCAAGCCCTCGGTCCATGTCGGTACTTACTTTCGTTGTCATTGTCATCGTTACTAACTCCCTTCTCCAGGGAATCACATCTGTATGGTCCGAGATTAGCATGGCAGAGCCGGGCTGCTCATGGGCTGTGTCACCCTTGGCAAGTTGTTTTAACTTGTCTGTGCCTCAGTGTCCTCACCTGTAAAATGGGTAAAAAACTAGACCTGACCCTTGATGTCCTTGAGGATCGAGTGAGCTAATACAAGGAAGGAGAGGGCTCCAAACAGCTCCTGGCCCACAGTAAGTGCTCACTAAATGTTGGCTATTAGCTCTTCACGTGGCCACCATTCCTCAGCGTTTGAAATAGGATGAATGTGAGAGCAGACAGGTGAGATGGGCACTAATGGAGGGCGTGGTGCAAGGCAGGGATGTGATCTGCTTTGCATTTAAAGGGCTGCTGCTGGGGAAGTGGGGAGACCAGGAAGAGGTCACTGCACATCTGAGATGATGGTGCCCATCGGGCAGGGTGGTAGCCATGCATGTGGTGAGAGGGGCTAGTGGCAGTACTGGTTAAGGACACATCTATTTTTTTTTTTCCTCTTGCCGAGCCGCGAGGCCGGCAGGATCTTAGTTTCCCAACCAAGGATTGAACCCAGGCCCCAGCAGTGAAAGCACCGAGTCCTAACCACTGGACCGCCAGGGAATTCCCCAGGACAAGTATCTTGAATAGGAAAATAGAAAGGATGGGAGGGACTGTCTTCCCTTTGGGTTCAGAGGAAGGAGTGAGCCCCCATTTCTCTGGAGCCAGGCTGCTTAGGTTCCATTCCCTGTTCCATCACTGAAAAGCTGAGTGACCTTGGGCAAGTCACTTCACCTCCCCAGGCCTCAGTCTCCAACTCTGTAAAATGGGAGTAATGATAGTACCTGCTGTATGGTGCTGTCATGAGGATGAAATGAGTTAATTCGAGTAAAGAGTGAGATCTGGCCTGGCTCCAAGCTGGTGCTGCGTGAGTGTCAGCGATGGGTGTTATTCCAGCTGGGGCACCCAGGAAGGCTTTTGGGAGGTGGTGGCATAGTTGGGGATGCCCGTGACGTGATGACATCTGAGCTGAAAGTGGAATAGTCCATACTTTAGACGAAGTGGGGAAGGGGTCCTCAGGGTGCATTTTCCAGCTTGCCAATAACTCCAGGCCCCATGGTGTGGTAAGCAGGTTTAGCGCACTGGCTAGTGAGGGTCTCTGGCTCCTGAGTCCCCACTTGGGCTAATTTGCTCAGAGATGCAGGGGACAGCTGGAGGAAGGAAGGTGGGGATTTTAGAGCCCAGGAGGCAGCCTCTTTTCCATACCCTCTCCTGCGCTGCCCGGAACCCTCCTCATGTAGCCTCATCAAACTGGACATCTGTGAGGGCAGTGCCTACCCTCAGAATCCTGATGTGCCGATGGTGGATGTTCAGGCCTTTGTGGGGAGTCAAAGAAACTTATTTAAAAGGGAAATTTGCATCATTATTGGACGTGGAAAATGAGTGTCTCTTGCTATTAAAAATAAATGCAATAGAAACCAAGCTGTGTTACAGCATTCTGTCTAGAAACTCTTGCCCACCTGAGTCTCTGAGCCTGAAACCTGCGCTGGGTTTGATCAAAAGGAAGATGAACAGTGTCAGACTGGCTTTGGTGTCACAGCACACCTTGCTGAGACCCTTCCTTGAGGTAATTGGAACAGCTGAAAAAGGAGTCAGCTTTCTCCACGTATGATTCAGTGTTTTTAATTTAAAGTCATCTTTTTCATTTAACATTTGCAATCATCACCCCGCTCCCCCCAGGCTCATGGTAGATGGTGCTGAGCTCTTTTTAAAAGCGGCGGCTGCTGTAGGTTGGTTTCCAGGAGCTGGAGGCCTGCGTACAGGTGGCCTGTTGGAAGCAGCTGGAGAAGGTTGCAGTCTCCACCTGGCCTGACCCCACCTGGGGTTGGGGGCACTCTGGAGCTGGCGTGCCTCTTCCTTCAGGTCGCCCTGAATTGCCATGAGGTGGCGGGGCCTTTGTATCCCCATTGGACATGGGCTGTCCCAGGGAGTGGGTGGACAGCCTCAGGCCGGCCAGGCAGCTGTCTCAGGCTGAGGACGGTCCCTGGGGAGGGACTCACGGATAGGACACACTCACCAAAGCATCCCCCGACAGCCTCAAATGGAGGGGGCACCAGGGCCAGCCAGACAGAATCGGGGTTGTAAGGTGGTGACTGGGAACGAGCTCTGTGGACAGGCTCTCCAGGAGAGGAAGGGGCACATCAGACCCTGTGAGGGGCCCTGGCTTACAGACCAGCCCACCGCTGCTGCCCAGCCAGGGGACAGTGGGGGATTCCCTCACACCCTCACCCCCAAACCCAACCACTAGCTACTGAGGTGATTGCAAACTAGCACTCAGTGAACCTTCTCTTTGTGCCGGGTGCTTGTCTGAGTGCTTTACGTATATTAATTCATTACAACGTCACAGCAACCTTTAATGGTGGGTTCGGTTATTATACCCACTCTACAGATGAGGAAACTGAGGCCCAGAGAGGGTAAGTCAGTGTGCAACCTTACCCAGGCAGTGAGTGTTGGAGCCGGGATTTGAGCCAATGTCGTCTGACTCCTGGACTTGTGTTTCTCACCGTCTTACATAATAAAGTCTCTTTATATCATTATTAAGCACCTGCTGTACACCAGGCACTGTACTTGGCCCTGAGGATGGTGCCCTAAATAAGACAGATTTGCTTTTTGCTGCCATGAGGCTCCAGGAGGAGGGTTAGTCAGTTGACAGAGGAGGTCGTTTCAGATGTGGACGTGGGTTTGTGAAGAATATAAAATGCAGATGTGAGGAGTGACTCTCCTTGAGGTTGTCTGAAGTTGGGAAGTCAGGGACAGGGTTGCTAGATTGAGCAAATAACAACACCCAGAACGGTGGGTGTTTGGATGAATTTGGATTTCAGGTAAGCGACAAATAATATTTTAGCATAAGTATGTCTCATACAATGTTTGGGACATACTTCTGCTGAAACATGATTTGTTGTTTATCTGACATGAGCACACAGCTGAGTGTCTTGTGTTTCATCTCGCGATCCTGGTCAGGGGAGGCCTCTGTGAGGTGGTGACATAGGGGATCTTGGAAAAGGATACTCCACATGGAGAGGAAGCCGGGGCAGGGGCCCTGGATGGAGCAGGCTTGGTCCACTGGAGGAAGGCAGGGAGGCCAGAGTAGTTGGAGCGAGTCAGTGATGGAGGGAATCCAGGGATGTCATGGCGGGCCCTCAGGGACTGCATTATGAGGGTTGGAGGGTTTAGCAAGAATTGGTGTGGTCTGTGTTAGGTTTTAGCCTCTTGTCCCCACAGCTGTGTGGACAGGCGAAGATAGCTTGCGGAAAGTGACCCCTCCCCACCAGAGAGGTCTACATGGCCAGCTCCTTCCCTTCTCCAAGTCTCAGTCTTTGTGGGTGTGAAATGAGTGGTTGGGAGCAGATGGTCTCCGTGGAGCTAGTGTCACCCCCTGGGTACTGTGGACGGCAGCCATCACTTCTGACAATCCTCGAGCTCTCTCTGGGGGCTACAGCCTCTCCCACTGTCCCCAGCTGGCAGCTGTCCTCTTCTGCTCCTTTACAGCCCAAATCCACGGCCACACGCCCCCCACCCCCACGTCTGTGTGTGCACAACGGTTTGTCCATTTCCTCCAAGCCAAACAAGCAAAGCCCCACGGGGCGCCCCTAGGAGGAAATTGAACACTTGGCCTCTTAGCTGTCAAGGCTAGCATTTCCACATTTGCTGCATCTTCGGCCTGCGATGCGGCTGGGGTTGAGCTCAATGAAAGGAGATGGGAGTGATGAAACTCGGCATGGAGGGGTGAAGAGGGGTGTTGTCATTTGCTAAATTTAACTTCTCCAAGTCTCAGGCCTTCACCCCTGCCCTTTTCACAGGCCGAAGGAGAGGATGACATTGCACAGTGTGTCAGAGAAGGGGCTCAGGGAATGAGGAATGACAAACCTGTGGCGATCTTATGGATTATTCCCCTCTCCTGCATCCATGGCAGACATTGCTAGTCAATCACAGCATTCTCCATGGGGTTCCAGAATTCTTCTCACTAGCGTTCCAGACAGCAGTACTTATTGATTGGGGTTGGCATGTGAGAATGAACAGATTTGGCTGTGCTTTTTGGTCCAGCCCCTTCATGGTACAGATGGAGATGAACAGGGAGACGGTCATCACACCAGACTTGGGTCCATGTTTTTCATTTTCTTCCCCTTTTAGAGTGTGCATGTATTAGTACTGTCTTCACTGCGAGTGACACAAACAACTCAGATAGGCTTAAACAAAAAGAGGACTTCATTTGCTCCTACAAATGAAATATTCAGGGTGTGTTGACATCAGGTATAGCTGGATCCAGGACCCCATATGATGTTTTCAAAACTTGGTTTTTCTTTATCTCTAGGCTCTGCTTTCCTCTGTTTTGGCTTAATTCTTAGCGTGGTGGCAGAGGTGACCCTCAGCAGTTTCAGGGTGACAGTCTGCTAGCTTAGTAACAAAAGTTCAAAGAGAGCTTCTCTTCACAGCAGTTCCAACCTGAGTCCTTAAGGGCTCTCACTGGCCCAGTTTGGGTCGCATGGCCATTGCTACCAGGACTGGGAGCTCTTTGATTGGTTTGGCCTGGGTCACACGCTCACGCATGGTGCCTGGGAGTGGAGTAGAGTCAGTGGGGTCAGAGTGTAGGAGGCAGGGGAAAAACTGGGGGCTGTGACCAGGACAAGGGGGAGTGGATGCTGGGTGGGTGAAACAACACACGGGCCACCGAAAAGCTGAGGCTGCACACTGCGGCACACCAGGGTTGTCCGGAAGAAAAGTGGGGCTGGTGTGAGGGTCTCGGGCACCACTCAGTTCCTCCCTCTGCTCTCTTGCTTCATTCATCAAATAGTCACGAGGCCTGTGCTCTGTCTGGGACTTCAGTCCCCACTGGCCATAGCCGTGACCTCATCAGTTTGCAAAGCCTGCCTCCATGGAGCTCATGGTCCAGGGGGTGGTTGTGGGGAGGTGGACAGTGCAAGAATGAGAAATCAAATATAGCGGGAGGCGAGAGCCACCACAGTCCTCAAAATCTGCCTGGTGCCTTCCCTGGTGGCCTTCCCCAGACCTGTGAGTCCACTCAGCTCCCTTCCTCCTGACTCTGCCTGTCTCTTTTTTGCCATCAAAACCTACCCATCCGGGCTTCCCTGGTGGCGCAGTGGTTGAGAGTCTGCCTGCTGACGCAGGGGACGCGGGTTCGTGCCCCGGTCCGGGAAGATCCCACATGCTGCGGAGTGGCTGGGCCTGTGAGCCATGGCTGCTGAGCCTGCGCGTCTGGAGCCTGTGCTCCGCAATGGGAGAGACCACAACAGTGAGAGGCCCGTGTACCGCACAAAAAAAAAAGAAAAAAAAAAATACCCGTCCACTGTCCCACCTGTCCTAGATGGATTCACCAATGGGATGATGAATTTGCTGAAATAGTAACCATGGTAATAATAGCAACATCGACAACAGCAATAACAATAGCGGCTAATAGTTAAGGAGCCCTTACTATGCACTGTTTTACGCATTTACCATGAATTCACCTGATAACCCTCACAGCGACCTTATGACGGGGAGGTCATGACTGTCTATAATTTATAGGCACGATTGCAGAGGCTCTGAAACATTACATGCCTTGCCCAAGGTCACAGAGCTGGCGAGCTGGGGAGTCGGGCTGTGAACCTGGGTGGTCTGGCTGTAGAACCTGGACTTGCGCTTATGAGGCTGATGCTGACCGTAGCCATGGGGGCTTTGGTGTCTTATCTTGGAGCTGTGCTAATAGCAGGGCCTCTAGGCTCTTGGCTGCAGAGCCGGACATCAGCGTGGGGGTTAAGAGAGGTCGGATCCTCCTTCTACCACTTCGCTAGGTGTGAGACCCTGGGCTCGTGACCTTTCATTGGTTTCCCATGTGTGAATGGGTTGAATACAGTGATGACCGTGTCCGGTTATTGTGAGGTGTGAGTGAGTCTACCCGCATTCCAGGAGAGCAGAGGGTGGCGTGTCCTAACTGCTCAGTACATACTACGTGTTGACCATCGACTCTGGCTGTGGACACTTCGCTGCTCAGGGCATCTGCTCAGATGGTGTACACGGAGCCCCAGGGGGAGCTGGGCCGGGTTGGGGTGGCTTACTGATTCTGAAACCCATTCTCTCTCCTCGTTGGTTTCCTCTTTCCTGCAGCCACCCACTGGCAGGATGACTGGGGGCTTGTGCAGAAGCAAGACGAGCTGCTTACTTTGCAGACCCACCTTTTCCTTCCTTAGCTTCTTGGGGTCTCCTGGCCACCCCCCAGCCCAAGGTCAAGGCCCTTCAGCCACCTTCAGCCCTTCCTGTCCTGCAGCCTTCCCCAGGACATCCTTGTTTGGGGTTTGGGGTTGGAAGGAGGTGTTCTGTGAGCCTTTGGGAACCCAGTATGCTCAGTGGAGAGCTTCCTGCTAACTAAGACGGCTCCTGTCCCTTTCAGTCCCGGAAACCCTGACTGATGGTTACAGACCTGGTGACTCACAGGTGACCTCTAGGCTGGAAAGAGTCCAGCTTTGGGCTCAGGGGTATCTGGAGGTCAAGAGAGCTATCCCCCTGCCTCAGCAGTGCCACTGCTGTGTGGCAGTGACCAGAGATCTACTTGTTCCCCCAAATTCCCGACTCTTATTTAGACTCTTCTGGTTCATATATACAGGACATTGCACCAGGTAGATGTATAGAGTTCATTCATTTAGTAAGTATTTATCGAGGGCCTACTGTGTGCCAGGCATTGTGCTAGGACCCGGGGACACCTCAGTGAACAAGAGGATGTGGTCACTGCCTTCAGGGAGCCGACTGCCAAGTGGGAAAAGACAGATGATGAGCAAATAATCTGGATAATTCCAGATTGTGAGAATGCTGTAAAGAAAATGAAGACAGGGGTGGGGGGGGTGATAGAGTACACCTGAGTGGCCACTTTAGCTAGGGTAGTCCAGGGGTCATTTGAGGAGGTGGCATTTGAGTTGAGACCCAAATGCTGGGGAGTAGCCAGGCTTTGGGCAAAAGTGTTCCAGGTAGAAAGAACAGCAAGAGCAAAGGCCCTGAGGTAGGAACAGGCTTGGCAGGTTCAAGGAGCAGATAGAAGGCCAGTGAGATGAGATCAGAGAAACTCAGGGTCACATTGTCTGGCCCTTGAAAGGTATAATAAAGTGTTGGATTTCATTCCTAGTGTAATAGAACACCACTGGAGGGTTTTAAGCAGTGGGGTGACACAATCTAACTTGTGTTGTTGATTCTAAAGACATTTATTGAGCACTTCTTGTATGCTGAAACCTCACCTATTAAATCATTTAATTTCAGTAACAATCCCATGAGTTAGGGACTATAATTAACTCCACCTTAACAGATGAGGAAACCAAGGCATAGAGAGGTCAGGTAACTTGCCCAAGTTCACAGCTGGAAATGCACAGCCAGGGTTCAAGCCCAGGCTGCCTGGCTTGAGTCTGTGTACTTGACCCTGGGCCCTGCTGCTTCCTGAGAGGTTACTGGGTACAGAACTGGGGCAAGAGTGGAGGCTGAGAGGCCTGTAGCGAGTGGGAGCGACTTCATGTGAAATCCCGCCTGCTGGGTATGTCTCAGGGTCAGGGTGTGGGGTAGGCCTTTCCTCCCAGGCCTGCTGGCCCTGCTGTCCATACATCTCAGAGCGTCTGCCTTCCTGCCGTGACCTGTCTCCCACAGGCTCTATCCTTGTCTTGCAGAAGGACAAGTTCTGCGTATATGAAGAATATTGCAGCAACCATGAGAAGGCCCTGCGTCTGCTTGTGGAGCTGAACAAGATCCCCACTGTGCGGGCCTTCCTTTTGGTGAGTTAACCGTCATCTCTGCTTCTCCCTTCCTCTCTGCCTCAGCCTTGCGAATCCACATAGACCCATGGTACCTGATCCCTTCCTCAGCTAGGGCAGTCTGTGTACAGCAGAGATCACAAATGTTTTCTGTAAAGGGCTAGACGGTGAATAATTTTTGCCTTTTTGCATCATACAGCCCTGTCATCACGACTCTACTCTGCTGCTGTAGCGTGAAAACAGCCATAAGTAATATGTAAGAAATGAGCATGGCTGTATTCCAATATAACTTTATTTATAAAAATAGGCATAGAGGGCTGGATTGGCTCTAGGGCCAAATTTGCCAATTCCTGTTCTAAAGTAATGATCCTGATAAGACTGAAAACAATAGTATTAATAATTGTATTCAATATTATTAGTATTATTTAATTATAAGTGAAAGAAAATCTGGTTAAAATTGGCTTAAGGAAAAAAAAAGATTTACTGGTTCACTTTCTTTGGAAAGACCTGAGAGAGCTTCAGGTACAGCAGAATCTGGGTGTTCCAGTGACATCATCAGGAGTGTGTCTCTTGGTTCTGCTTTTCTCACCTTGGCTCCATTCCCAGGCAGGCTCTCCGCATGTGGTGGCAACGCAGCCTCCAGGCAACGCTTATACCTCTCATAGCCTAGCAACTCCAGGATAAGGAGGGCTTCTCTTTTCTAATGGTAACAACAAAAATTCTGGGTCTGATGCTCATTGGCTCAGCTTGGCTCAAGACCATATCCATGAACCAGTTGCTGTAGACAGAGGGATTGGCTGGTGCTCGGATTGGTCACTTCTGGAGCTGGAGGCCGGGGTCAACTCCATTCATACTACAGGCCCTAAGGCTATGGGTGGATCCCTAAAGGATGTTGGTTTACACTTGTGGAAGTAAGTTGGGAATGGACGTTGGTCAGGCAAGACCACAGACACCCATGATGGTCTTTCCTACAATCGCACGATTCACTTGTGTATAAAATGGATCCTCATTTGTGATCTCCTTGGAGCTTTACCAGCCGCTGTCTGTTGTGTATGAGTTGAGGTATACGTTTGTCTGCCTTACAGACATCCCAAGTAACAGTGGTCTAAACAAGGTAGACATTTATTTCTCTCCCATGTTAAGAACGTGGAAGTAGGCACTCTGGGGGTGGTATGGGGGTCCCAGTGTCAGGGGCCAGTGCCCTAGTATGTGCCCTCATCGACATGGTCTAAGATGACTTCTCACCACTTCCACACTCCAGGTGGTGGGATGCAGGAATGGTGGGAAGGAGGGCCTGCCCCTCCCCTTTTAAGGACACAGTAGGAAGCTGCTCACATCTGCTCACATCCCATTGGCCAGAACTTAGTCACGTGACCACACCTAGCTGCAAGGGAGGCTGGGAAATGTAGGCTTTATTCTGGGCAGCCCTGTGCCCAGCTGAAAATTCTGTCGCTTTGGAAGAAGAATACATTCAGGGACACCGCATAGCCTTTGCCACAGGTGCTTTTGACGACTCCAAAATATTAAGTGACTTCCTGAGAGTACATACTTGAAAAGTGATTGAGCGTCTCATGGGCTCCAGTCTTCCTCTCTCGCCTCTAAATTCCCTGCTCATTCAGTCACAGACCACCCACCCCCTGAGCCCCCATGCTGTTTTATTTCCCAGTGGCACACACAGAATTCCGCACACAAAAGTAGAACAGTTAACTGCCATGGCATAAGGAGTCTTAACCGTGTGCCCAGAGAGCTAAACTATATAGTACAATTCTTAATTGCACTTCTCCCTAATGCACAGTCTCCAAGAAAATACTGCCAGGATTTTGATTCAGAATGTGTGTTTCCTTCACCAGTGAGTTCGTGTTGCTTGGCCCACTTCCAGTAAGCATCTGAGGCAGGGGAACTTGGCCAGCTGATTGCCACTTTTGTCTCAAGCGTCTTAGGTGTTCAGGACTGGCGCATTTTGTTGTTGGTATCTGCATCTTTACATTTCTGGTTTTGCACTTATAGTCGTAAGAGTCTGGGCACAAAGCAAAGATAAGTCAGGTAGTGTAAGGTCACACACGCGGCCACGTTTCTGTGGTTGGCCCGGGAATTCGAGGCAGCACCGCTCTGCAGTGGTCCTGCTGCCCAGGCTTGGGCTCCCTGAGTCCCACTGTCTGGACTCAGCTGTGTCTTGGGAGGCAGGAAGATGCCCAGCAGGTGTTTGCAGGGGTGCAGGAAGGAAGTGTTTCACTTCTTGTTTTTTCCTTCCTCTCTCTCCTGCAGTCTTCCTGGTAGACCAGGCTGCCCTTTTCCTGGCAGCATCTGGGCTGGGCCAGATTGGGCAGGGGGAGGAGGTGTGGGGTGCCAGCACACACGCCATCTGTCTCCCTCCTTGCTGGCATCTCCCAGCTTCTGGCCACCTGCAGAAGAGCCGTCTCAAGTCTATTATGGGATGTTAAGGCACTGGGAACAGACACAATCTGGCTTTCCATTCATGAGGTACTGTACACTAGCAGAGAGGTGGGGCGGGGACTTTGTCTTTCTGTGCCTCAATTTCTTGTCTGTGAAATGGGGATAATTGATTCATTTATTCATTCAACAGCTTTGTTTTGAGCACCTACCAAGTGGTAGGGATCATTCTAAGTACTGGCGATATAACAGTGACCAAGGCAAGAAAAGTCCCTGCTCTCATGGAGTGGCCATTCTCATAGGGGGGACTTCCATGGTATGTCACATGGCATTTAGTTCTCTGCAGGAAATAAAATGAGTTAAGGATGGCAGGAGATTTGAGCAAGTTTGGGTGGTGGCTGCTATTTTAGATGGCTCTTTGGGAACACAGTGTCTTAGGTGACATTCAAGCAGAGACCTGGATAAAGTTAAGTGAGAGAGGCAAGGAGTGTCTGGAGGGAAAGCATTCTAGGTAGAGGACCTGCAAGTGCAAAGGTCCTGAGGTCCTACTGTGTTTGAGGAATAGCAAGAAGGCCAGGGTGGCTGGATTGGAGAGTATGAGAGGAAAAGTAGAAGGACATGGGGTCAGAAAGATTGAAAGAGGCCAGATAATGAAGGAGCATTTAGACAATGGGACGAATCTGAGAGTTTTAGAAAGCTCTGTTATTGCCGCATAGCATACTTGTGATGAGTGTACTCACAGCGTAATGAATATTCGCATATGTGTGCACCCATGGAACCACCCACTGAGATCAAGATTTAGAACACTCTACTCCAGAAGGTTCACTCCAGAAGGTTCCCTGTACCCTTTCCCAGGCATGCCCCTCTGTGCAGCCAGAGGTAACCTCTATGCAGCCAGAGGTAACCTCTATGCCGCCAGAGGTAACCTCTATGCCGATTTCTCTCACTAAAGGTTAGGTTTGCCTGTTCTAGAATGTTTCACGAATGGAATCACACAGGAGGCTTTTGTGTCTGCCTTGTTTCGCTCAACATAATGTCTGTGAGGTTCGTCCAGGTTGGAGCATGTGGCAGTACTTTCAATAGAATATTCAATTTTAGTCTGAGTGGGATGGCAAACTGTGGGATGGTTTCAAGCAGAGGAATGATGTGAACCAATTTGCATTTTGAGCGGCTCCCCTTGGCCGTGTGAGGGTAGGAGCAAGGAGACCGGGGTGGAGGCTTGTGTGAGTTTCCCAGGGCTGCTGTGACAATGACCACAAACTGGATGGCTTAAAACAAAATTTATTCTCTCACAGTTCTGAGGCCCGAAGTCTGAGATCAAGGTGTCAGCAGGGTTCTGCTTCCTCCGAAGGCTCCGGGGAAGGGTCCTGCCTTTCCTCTTCCAGCTTCGGGTGGCCTCACGTGTTTCTTGCCTTGTGGAACCAGAACTCCAGTCTCCGCCTCCCTCTTCACACAGCTGCCTTCTCTGTGTCCTGTCCTCCTCTTATAAGGACACGGAGCCTGTTGATTTCAGGCTCACCCTAATCCAGAATGAGAATGACCTCATCTTAATTGGACTCATTATATCTGTAAAGACCTTATTTCCAAATAAGGTCACACTCTGAGTTTCCGGGTGGACATGGCACTTGGGGGGACACTATTCAGCCCACTCTGGGGCTGCTGCAGTGGTCCAGGTAGGAGATGACGGTGGTGAGGGTGGGGCGGTAGTGCTTGGAGAGGTGGTTGGATTTACACAGAGTCTGATTGTCCAGCTGACACGATGTGCCATGTGGTTGGCTTTGGGGTATTAACGAATGAGAAGAATCAAAGATGTCTCCAGGGCTTAGGGCCCAAACAACTGGAAGAATGGAGGTACAGGTTCCTGAAATGGTGAAGGTTGGGTAGGATCAGGTAGGACAGGTAGATTTTAAAATTCCCTTTTGGGGAATTCCCTGGCCGTCCGGTGGTTAGGAGTCAAGCGCTTTCACTGCCGAGGCCGGGTTCGATCCCTGGTTGGGGAACTAAGATTTCGCAAGCTGCGGGGTGCGGCCAAAAAAAAAAAAATTCCCTTTTGGATGTGTGAGGTTTAAGGATGCCTGTTAGATGTGCAGGTGGGGATTTGGGCCTAGAATCAGAGATGTGAGTCTTGGGTTTTGGGAAGGGAGGGGCCCGGCTGGAGATAGAAAGCTGAGTAGTTTCTACGTAAAGGATGATTAAAGTGGTGAAAGTGACGGGTCTGGATGAGGTCAGCGGGGAATGAGTGTGGATGAGTGTGGATGGAAAGGACGACCGAGGGGCATGGCTGCCATTAGGAGGTTGGGAAGAGGGTGAGGATGACACCTCACCTGAATCAATTCTGTGAAATTAGGATGGTTTAAAGAGAGGATTCTCAAAAGTTCTTCCCATAGTGCCTGGGGCATAATCTTATTAGAATAGTGAATAGCTCTGTGTGTGCTTGCTTTTTTTTTTTTCTTTTTTTCTTTTTAAATGAAAATCTAGGGTGTTTGGGGTGAGGAGGAATTGGTGGCTGTGACAGTCCTGTGAAAACTTCCTGATCCTGGACAAAGAGACAGGCCTTTCTCCAGCCAAGCTCTGGGGGTGTCTGGAAAGCACACCCCACTCCCAGGCTCCCTCTCTCTGCCTGGAGCTGACATCATCAGGGCAGCTTGTGGGGAGCTCTGGCTTGGAGGACAAAGGCCTGAGTGTGAGCAGTGTGGGACCTGGCACATCCCAGCTGCTGCAGCCCTGATCCCCTGTCTGTGCCAGGGCTGGATGTGGGGCTGGGAGCCATGCAGCTCCTGCTAGAGCAGGGACCCAGGGACTATTTCTCTAAGGAGAGGGTCCCCAAAGATCCCCGAGAGGCAGAGAACTTAGCTCTGAGACTTGGGCCAGTGCTTCTGGCTCTGAGTGCCAGTTTGCCCATCTGGAATAGGGATCTTGCTTATTCTAGGGCTGTGAGGATGAACTTTACCTATGGGTGAAACACAAGGCACAGAGCCTTAGGCATGGTAAGCACACGGTAAATGTTCTCTGGTCTTATTTTACCTTGACTATAAGCAGGGAAATTGTCTGCTTTGTTGGGCAGTTCCCCAGTGCTTGGAACTGTGCCCGGCACATAGTAAGCATACAATGTGTATTTGGAGGATGAATGAATGAATAAATGATTGGATGGGAATCCATTTTCCCAAGAGTCCCGTTCCTTTTCCATTCTGCTAGCATGGTGTTGAGGCGGAAGGCTGAGACCCCTTCATTGCTGGATGAGCTGGCAGTTTGTTCATCCATTCATTAGTCCATTCATTCATTCATTAGTCTGTTCCTTCATTCATTTGTACATTGGGCACACAGTGAGCCCTAGGGACCCAGGACTGTGAGGGGCGTGGTGGGAGACCAGACATGTAACTTGGCACACTTCTTTCCCATGCATGACTTTCTACTTTACTGCCTATAGGTTCTCCATAAACAATGCCTAGTTTTGTTTTGTGTGTCATTAAAAGCTTTATGTAAATGGGTTCATACCATATATATCCTTTTGTTTTCCTTTTTTGCTCAAGAGCATGTTTTCGAGGTTCACCCACATTGCTATACATAGCTTTAGTTCTCCCATTTTCACCACTGCGTAGTGTGGAAATCTGCTGCAAACATTTTTCATTCTCCAATTGATGGATATTTAGGTTGCTTTCCACTTTTTGCTGTTTCAAACAAGGCAGTTTTGAGTGTCCATGTTCCTGTGTCCTGTGCATGTGTGTGAGTTTCTGTAGAATGAGGGTTGGCAGACTTTTCTGTAAAAGGCCAGATAGTAAATATTTTAGGTTTTGCAACTATAAGGTCTTTGTTACAACTACTCAGCCCTCAGACGCAGCCATGGACATTATGTAAACAAATGGGTATGGCTGTGTTCCAGTAAAAATTTAATTGCCAAAACAGGGAGTAGGCAGGATTTGGCCCATGGGCAATAGTTTGCCAGCCTCTGATATAGGCTTTGTGCTGGGTTGTAGAATATACACATTTCTTCCTCCCCTAGGTATTGTTAAGTTGCTTCCAAAGTGATTGTGTGTAGCTGCATTTTGAGAGTGCTTCGCATGATTATTTGAGGGTGGCCAAATTCCTTTGCTGTCCTTGGTGAGTTCTAACGAAGATCTCCTGTCCCTTTTCAGAGCTGCATGCTCCTGGGAGGCCGGAAGACCACGGACATCCCTCTGGAGGGCTACCTATTATCTCCTATTCAGAGGATCTGCAAGTACCCCCTCCTCCTCAAGGTGAGACGTTCCCCCTGTTCTTTTCCCCCATTTTGAAGCGACAGAAAATTCAGCTTTGCCTGGCTTAATCAAAAGAAATTAAAACTTGTTAGTTCAGGTAGCTGAGAAATTTAGGGGCAGCATCGGTTTGGGGCCAGGCTGCATCCAGGCCAGGACCCTGCCTCTTTCTCCCTGGTTCAATTCTGCTTCCCACCTTTCAGCTCTAATTTTCAGCATGGTAGCAGATGGCTGTAGTTACTGTGGCTTTGTACCCTCTCAAGTGCAAAGACAATGGGAAAGAGTGAGCCTCTCTTCCAGTAGCTCTGACAAAAGTCCTGAGAGTCCCTCAGGCTTTGGTCATCTGTGGCCAGGAGAATGCAATATTAGGAATGCTTTGGGCCCGAGTCATATGCTTTAATTTGAACCAATTACAGAAAGCCTTTGCTTGTGCTATTTGCCCTCCTCTCATATGCTTGGACTTGCGCTCTACCCCTGACCCAATCACTGTGAACTGGGTAGTGTTGTGCTTTGATTGGCTGAGATATGGTCCGGTGACAGTGAGCAGGGCAGTGTCATGTTCTGATTGGCTGGGACCACAGTCGGGTGTGCTCCACCCCTGAACCAATCAACCCTGAGCAAGCCAGCTCTGATTGGCACAGACTTGTGTCATGCGCTCCCACCAGTCACTGGATCCCACGGGCCAAAAGTCCAGTGATGGAGAGAGAGGGACCCCCTCACCCAAATCTGGGCTCTTGGTGGAAGAGGGGTGCGCGTGAAGATGCGGGGGGTACAAACCAGAGCCATCGACACACCTGCTGTCTCCCTCCCCGCCCAGCCACATTTGACTTACTCTTGGTCAGGCAGACCAGGGGAAGATGTGCTGCCTGTGGGAGGGCCCAAGAAGTCTCGATCCTCAACTTCCGAGTCAGCTTCCAGGCAGATCTCCAGCTGGGTGCATGGCTCTGCCGCCATCCACTGCTTTCAGCCCAGGCTTTTCCGCCCTTGGAGATGGTGGCCGTTGGCCTGAGCCTGCCCTGGCTCCATCCTGAAGGGCTTCTGTCTGACAGCTGTTTCCTGGGGTCCCTGCTGGTGGATTAATTTGGCTGGTGGTGCCTCATTCATGCACCTGCGCACTGGGGCCACATGCATCTTTGCTCCATGAGCTGAAAGGGAGAGGGGAGGGGAAAGGTACTAGGGATTCTTTTTTTTTTTTTTTTTTTTTTTTTTTTTTTT
>NW_006770868.1:3197038-3205030 GCF_000442215.2 Lipotes vexillifer
CCCCTGCATTGGCAGGCGGACTCTCAACCACTGCGCCACCAGGGAAGCCCGGTACTAGGGATTCTTGAACTTGCCTTTCTGCTGGAGACAGTGTTTGGCGAGACCCTCGCGGGGGCCATCAGCTCTGCCTGTGAACACAGGCCTTTAACATGCGTATCCGTGGGTGGTGGGACCCAGCTCTCCCTGCACCTCCTCTGGCCTGCTGCTGTTGATGCCTCCCAGGGAGCTGAAAGAACCATCTGCAGTTGTTCTTGCAGCTGCTTTGATCCCCAGACAGGTGTTGGAAATGCCATAAGTAGCTCAGCTCTTCATCATGGTGCTGACGAAGCTCCAGGTGGAGCTTGTAAACTGGTAACCTGTGGACTGCAGTGAGCGGACCTGCAGATGTGCTTCACTTGATTTGTTTGGTGTGTTTTCCAAACTTGAATCAGTTGCCGGCATTTAAGAGGTGGTATTCTGCAGTGGTTTAGGGCAGGGGTTGGCAAAACTGTGGCCTGTGAGCCAAATTCAGCCCATGGGCTGTTTTTGTACAATCCGTGAGCTAAGAATGGTGTTTACATTTTTTTAACGGTTCTTAAAGAAGCCCCCAAAACAAGCAAAGAAGAATATGTGACAGAGACCGGATGTAGCCAGCAAAGCCTAAAATATTTACAGTCTGGCCATTTACAGAAAAAATTTGCTGACCCCTGGATTAGAGCCAGGCTTTGCAGTCACAGGCTGTCTGGGTTTGAATTCTAGCTCTGCCATTTACTGGCTGCTTAACCTTGGGAATGTCACTTCCCTGGGCCTCAGTTTCCCTGTCTGTAATACAGTGTTTGTATTAATAGTACTGATAGGGTTGATACGATGATTAAAGATTTATTTACTTAACTCTTACAGCAACTCAATAAAGTAGGCACTGTGATCAGCCCCATTTTTTTTTTTTTTTCTTTAACATCTTTATTGGGGTATAATTGCTTTACAATGGTGTGTTAGTTTCTGCTTTATAACAGAGTGAGTCAGTTATACATATATATATGTTCCCATATCTCTTCCCTCTTTGTCTCCCTCCCTCCCACCCTCCCTATCCCACCCCTCCAGACAGCCACAAAGAACCGAGACGGTTATATGACACTTAAGAGCATCAGTAAGAGCACTTTGAACAACCAAAAGGAGTTGTCCAATTAAAATATTATCACTAAAATATATATATATTGAACAGAATAGGTTATTGTTGTTTTAATGCCTGCTGACCTGAATAGGAGAGAGCCTTTATTATTTTTCCTGCTTTGGCCTATAAAGCTATTAACTGGGGTTTTCCTCTTAGCAGTTAACAATAGCAAAGTGAAGACGGCATCTAAGCTGTGTTCAGCCCTGACTCTTTCTGGTCTTGTGGAAGTAAAAGAGGTATGTTTGTAGACGACCTTCTTTGCTGGGAATTTAAGCCTTGGGTGACTAAACCCAGTATCTCTTTTGTCAGACGATACAGAGAGAATCTGGGAGAAATAACAACCCTGAAGGTGAGGTGATCAGTGTCACTCAACTAGGAAACAAGTTGAGAAGGGCTCTGCATGGGAGAAACCAGATGCCTCGAAGGACGAAACCTCTGAAATCAATCTCCTCTGAAGAGACTCAGCTTGGGCCCATGTGGGTTGGGACATATTTTGGTCTCAGTACTAGTGGTGACCACTGAGGCATCTCTTAGTGGACACGAATCTTAGGCCTAAGTGAAGGGCAGTTGCCTGTATTTTCCTCAGCTTTTGGGTGGGAGGCTAGAATAGGTTGGAGGGGGAAATCCTTTTCTGACAATTCATTAGAAATATTAACATTAAATAGAGGTATTTATGGTTCTCCATTCTTCTCCAATGCTGAAATTTTCTTGTGTGAGAAGTGTTATACCACAATAGCTGTTATACCATTGATCTGTACATGACCTAGGGCCTCAGTTTCTTCACACCTACCCTTTCTTATTTTTCTCTTTAGTTAAAGTTCTTCCATCTTTTATTCCAAAATATGGGATGTTCATAAAAATTCAGTTAAGACTGAAGAATATAAAGTGACATCTCAGGCCTTGCTTACACTTTCCTCCCCAGCGGGAGCCACCAATACATTTTTTGGTGTGGCTGTTCGGACTTCTTTTTATGTATTTACAAGTGTGTTTTGTGTGTGTGTATACACATTTTTTAATGTAAATAAGGTCGTATGTATACAGTGTTCAGTCACTAGCTCTTTCCCCCACCTTTAGCTGTCTTTGACATTATCCATCTTAGTGTATTGACCCACTTTCTTACTAATTATGGAACGGCGTTCAGTGCTCTAGATGGACTGTGGTTTATGTAGCGGTTCCATAATTGTCGGACATAGAGGTAGCACCCCCAGCTTCTTCCCGACCTTTCCTGTCTGCTGCTTCTTCCCAAGGAACATAGAAAGCATTTCCCTCCCCCCGTGGTTCTCTTTCTCTACTGCGTATTTCATTTCTAGCATCTTTACTGTGGGCATGCTCCCCCGCCACAGGCTTCGATTCCATTCAACAGCCTCTTCAGCATGTCCGATTCATCTTGATAATCATAATCATTACAATCTCCACAATGCCTCGCACAGTGCCTTGTACCTAATAGACAGATATTTGATAAAACTCTCCAAGGGGCAGGCTCAACATAAACACGTAGACAGAAGTTACACTCCAGGGTCCTGATCAGTGAGAAACCGAACGTGTGGCACGAGGCAACGTCTGCGATCTCCTGCTGTCATGCGCTTACTGCAGACGTGAGCGTTTGACACCTGTGAGGGGGACATAGTACACCACCATACGGTAGAAAAAGCGTGGCCTAATCCTCTGATATCTTGAATTTCAGCTGCAGCGCAAGTTCTTGAGCCCCGAGGAGATTCAGTCTGTCCGAGAACACCTGGGTTACCACAGTGACAGCCTGCTCTCTGTGCAGATCACAGGAAAAAAGCCCAATTTTGAAGTGGGTTCTTCTAGTCAACTTAAGCTTTTTAGTATATAGGAATGCCAGAGATTTCTGTGCATTAATTTTGTATCCTGCTACTTTACCAAATTCATTGATTAGCTCTAGTAGTTTTCTGGTAGCATCTTTAGGATTCTCTATGTATAGTATCATGTCATCTGCAAACAGTGACAGCTTTACTTCTTCTTTTCCGATTTGGATTCCTTTTATTTCCTTTTCTTCTCTGATTGCTGTGGCTAAAACTTCCAAAACTATGTTGAATAAGAGTGGTGAGAGTGGGCAACCTTGTCTTGTTCCTGACCTTAGTGGAAATGCTTTCAGTTTTTCGCCATTGAGGATGATGTTGGCTGTGGGCTTGTCATATACGGCCTTTATTATATTGAGGAAAGTTCCCTCTACACCTACTTTCTGCAGGGTTTTTATCATAAATGGGTGTTGAATTTTGTCAAAAGCTTTCTCTGCATCTATTGAGATGATCATATGGTTTTTCTCCTTCAATTTGTTAATATGGTTAATCACATTGATAGATTTGCGTATATTGAAGAATCCTTGCATTCCTGGAATAAACCCCACTTGATCATGGTGTATGATCCTTTTAATGTGCTGTTGGATTCTGTTTGCTAGTATTTTGTTGAGGATTTTTGCATCTATGTTCATCAGTGATATTGGCCTGTAGTTTTCTTTCTTTGTGACATCCTTGTCTGGTTTTGGTATCAAGGTGATGGTGGCCTCGTAGAATGAGTTTGGGAGTGTTCCTCCCTCTGCTATATTTTGGAAGAGTTTGAGAAGGATAGGTGTTAGCTCTTCTCTAAATGTTTGATAGAATTCGCCTGTGAAGCCATCTGGTCCTGGGCTTTTGTTTGTTGGAAGATTTTTAATCACAGTTTCAATTTCAGTGTTTGTGATTGGTCTGTTCATATTTTCTATTTCTTCCTGATTGAGTCTTGGCAGTTTGTGCATTTCTAAGAATTTGTCCATTTCTTCCAGATTGTCCATTTTATTGATCAGCCCCATTTTAGAGATGAGGCACAGAGGCACAGACAAGGGAAGTGGCCTGTTTAAGGTCTCACGTTAGGTAAGCGGGAGGAGCCATGATTGGAACCTGGGCAGAGTCTGATTCTAGAGTTCTGCGCCCTAACCATCAGGCTACACTGCCTGTTGAGAAGCACTTTGGAGAGTTAAGCCGCCGAAGTGCTGGGGTGTCGGGGATGCTGACCTTCTCAGTTCCCTAGGTGGGGGTCTGGGAAGGTTGGTGGCCTTCTGTTTTGTGGCTTGGTGGCTAGTTTGCTCCTTCCTTCCTGGGTTTCAAAACCTTGAATATCTGACCCATTGGAAGAATCGCCAGCTACAGCCCCAGACCCCAGCCAAGGTTCCCTAGGTATGAACACTTTGGTTTCTGGATCTTGGGAAAGTCTGGTATCCCAGTGGCCGCTTGGAGTGGCAGTTTCCATAATGTATTTTAACAACCAGTGGGGCTGGACCTGTATGTCCTGGTGGACTCTAAGCTCTCGATGTGAAGTCCAGGTGTTTCTGAGGCCTGCTCAGCCCCAGGGGCCACAGTCTGGCCCGGTGAGATTCCTGGGCTCTAGATTCCCAGGAGAGCAGAGAGAGAGTGAGAGAGAGAGAGACAGAACCCGCTGGCAATTGATGGAGGAATAGCTGCCCACAGGAAACAATCAGGAAGCGGAGCTGTGGGTTTTCCTCCAAACCAAATGGCTGTTTACACGTCCCATTTCCTCCATCTCCAGCTGTGTTTATCCGGGGCTCAGAGAGTACTGGGGCACCTGCCAGCAGGGCCTGAGATTCCTGTGGGGACATGCCATGCTCCCCGCCCAACAGAATTGCTCAGAGTGTCCTGGCCTTTGGCACCCACAGCTGGAATGTTTGCATCAGAAAACAGCTGGGATTGAGGGGAACTCTATGTACCCCTCCTGAGTTCCTTTTTTCTGTCACATTTTCCAGTGGATTTTCAAAGATGATCCTATGAGCCTGGGGCAGCTGAGCCCGAACCCTCAGTCCTGCCCACACCCCCTCCGATTCTGACGCCTGTGACCCTCTGAGCCCCATTGCTTGAGCTGAACTTTGAACTGAGTAGGCGAACAGGGTCGAGGAGCCTGGGTGGGAAGGGGGACGAGGCGAAAATGAAAGTCTCTTTGGGAATAGCCCCAAAAAGCTGAACTTGAAACATTGCCTAAGAATAGCCAGAGCATTCTATTTCAGCCTTCAGCCCAGGTCTGGGATAGCCAGTTGGCATTTTCAGGCTTTGCTGAGTTTTCCATCACCGTTTCCCAGAAAATGATTCGGGTTTGGGGTGATGCCCCTGGTGCTCAAATGGCAAGTGCCCGAGGGGAGACCCACTGTCACGGACCCTTTTAATTATTGCCTGGTGACGTGCAGATCTTACTGGCACGCGCACCAGCTGCTGGCACGGCTCAGGGCCACAGTCGTGAGCAAGACAGACCCAGTGCCTGTCCCTTGGAGCTTCAGTCTCGGACTGGACCCACAAGGGCCTGGTATGTAACGGAAGCGGGTTGAGGCCGGCAGGGGGCAAGCAGGAGGGGCACATCTGGTCTAAAGGGGCAGTTTCCCCTCCAGTCCCCTGTTCCCTTTGTCTCCTGCCTCTCTGACCCCTTCCTTTCAGTCTCCTTTGCTGATTCCTCACCTTCCAGGCCTCCATGTGTAGGTGGGCTCAGTCCATGGGCCATTTTTCTATCCAGATTTGCACCTGCGGTGGCCTCATCCATTCCATGCCCCACCCCCCTTTTAACGTATATTCCAAAGTTGTGCAACCATCACCACAATAATTTTAGAACATTTGCATCAACCCCAAGAGAAACTCTGGATCCACGAACAGCCACTTCCCTTTTCCCTCCTTCCTGCAGCCCCCGGCAAGCACTCATCTACTTTCTATCTCTGTGAATTTGCCTACTCTGGGCATTTCATATGAGTGGAATCATATACTATGTAGTTTTTTGTGTCTGGCTTCTTTCACTTAGCACAGTGTTTTCAAGGTTCATCCATGTTGTAGTATACATCACCACTTCATTCCTTTTTGTGGCGGAATAGTATTCCATTGTGTGGGTATACCATGTTTTGCTTATCCGTTCATCAGTTGATGGGCGCTTGGGTTGTTTCCACTTTCTGGAGATTATAAATACTGCTGCTGTGAACATCCACGTAGAAGTTTCTAGGTGGACATTCCCATGGCTTTAGAGCCCGTGTCTGTCCGAGGACTTCCAGCCTGGACCTCTCACCTAAACCTGGTCTTGTTCTCCTGCCCACTTGACTTTTCCGCTTGAAAGCCTCACAGGCACCTTCTACCCACCATATCCCAAAGCAAACGCTTGGCTCTCCCCTTTCCCCCAGACCTGTCTCCCCTCCCACCTACCGCCTCGCCCTCATCTCCGTAAATGGCCAGATCAAACATTCTGGGCCCAAACTGGGCACGTCCTGGGAGCCATCTTCTGGGACAGCAGCTGCAGAGGGGTTGTGTCAGGGATGCTTTTGCAGGATCTCTGCTCAGGGTATAGCCTCGGGACCCTGCGTAGGCTCCAGTGTCTTCTGTGCCTCCCACGTCTATCTATGGGTGATGCAGCTGTCACCTACACACAGTGTGAGGACCTTGCCATTTGGTTGTTACCTCTGTCTCCTTGGCTGTCAGGAGTGTGGTGCCCCTGGGGATGGCCCGTGGTCCATCACTAAGGAGGTGTCGGCATCAGTTCTTGGTGCAGGGGGATGACTGGGGAGTGGTGTGTTTCCCAGAGTGTGGGACGTGTACCGCTCACAGCTCACCAAAGGATTTTAGGTGGCACAGGAGGAAACTTTACATGGGGTGGGTGGTGGGAGCGGGGAGAAGATAACACCAAGCACAGTGAATCACACCGTGAGACTAGTACTTTCGTAACAAATCTCTTTCAGTCTTCCTGATTATCTCCAGGAGGGGAGCCACAGTGGGTGCTGCACTGTCTAGGGCTTTTGGAGCCGTTCATTCATTCACCAACCATTGAGCAGCTATTATATGTCAGGCATTATAGTAGTTGCTGGAGATACAAAGTGAACAAAAACTGCCCAAACCCCTTCTTCTGTGGTCTGACATTCTACTGGGGGGGTAGAAACAGACAGCAAATGAATGAGTAGGAAATGTACATACTTGTTTAGATGGCATGAATACTATGGGAAAAAAAAAAATCAGGGTTAGTAAGGTCCAGGAGTGATGGATGGAGAAAGTGACATTTGTGCCAAAACCTCAAGGAGCTGAGGAAGGGGGCCATACAGGTACCTGGGGGAAGAGTCTTCCAGACAGAGGGAAGAGCCAGTGCAAAGGCCCTGAGGCAGGAGTGCATCTGAGGAACAGTGAGGAGGCCTGTGTGACCAGAGGGGAGCACCTGAGGGAGAGAGTCGGGGAGTGAGGTTAGAGAGGTGATGGGCCCGGATTATGTGGGGCCTTGTGGGGTCTTTGTCTGCTCTGAGTGAGGTGGGCACCGTGGGAAGGTTTTGAGCAGAGGAGGGACAGGATCTTAGTTCTCACGGGATCCCTCTGGCTGTTTGTAGAGAAGGGACTGTGGGGTGATGAGGGTGGAGGCGGGGGCGGGGAGACCAGGGAGGCGTTGATACGAACGAGTGGTCCAGGCAGGAGGTGACTGGACCAGGGTGGTGGCAGTGGAGACAGAGGCAGTTTATGAGAACTGCCTCTTCATGTCATTTGCTCATTTTCTGTTGGATAGTTGTCTTTTGTGTTGATTTGCCAGAGTTCTTTCTCTTCATTCTGGCTACCTCGGGTCATCTCTTTGGAATTCTTCTCTGACCCAGATGTTACGAGGTGAGCTCCTAATCTGCTGGGGATCTGGCATTGTTGCCGTCTTGCCGAGAAGGCACAGGAAGTCACAGCTTTCTTTTCTGTGGCCCCCTTTGCCCCCCGCTCTCGTCTTCCTCCCCAGCCACAGTGCCTGCCCCTGCATCTTGCCTCTTGGGCTGAGCGCTGACACCTTGCCCACAGCTGTTTCAGCACCTCTGACTGCACCAGCCCCAATTCAGGCTCTTTCCC
>NW_006770868.1:3205122-3212035 GCF_000442215.2 Lipotes vexillifer
AGCCCCAGTTCAGGCTTTTTCCCTTTGGTTAGCAGCAATAGCCTCGGGCTGCTCCACTCCCTCAGGGTGGGGGACCTGCTCTCTCCTCTCCCTTTCAAAGCCAAGCTCCAATTCCTGGTCTTACTAGGGGCCTCCCAGACCACTCTTCCTCGGAGTCCTGCCTGCATTCTGCTTTCTGCCATGCTCTGCGTGATGGTTAAGAGTCTAAGTTTGAAAATCCAGCTCCACCTCTTCTTAGCTGTGTGACTGAGGGCAAGTTGCTGAACCTCTCTGTGCCCCCATTACCCTATCTGTAAAGTCACTACCTCCCAGGCTTGCTGCAAAGATCAATGAGACAATGCCTGAGAAAACCCATGAGAGCACTTTGCATTTTACTAGGTATAGTCAGTCATGCTTGGTAAATGTTAGCTACTCTAATAATGTAATGATTTCTATTTTTATTGATCCCAGCTCCTCCTCTTATTAGTATACCTCTTAGAGAAATGACAAACTCTGTGTGCCTCAGTTTGCTCCTCTGTCAAATAGTGCCTTATCACTGGTTATTGTGAAGATTAAATGAAATAATACCTATAAAGGGCTTATAAGTGCCTAGTAAGTATGAGCTATTTTTATTGTCTCAAAGTCTGTTTTGTTCAATATTAATAAGCTACCATAGGTTTCTTTTGATTAGTCTTTTCGTGATATATCTTATTTCATTCTCTTACTATTAACAATTCTGTACCCTTAGATTTTTTTAAAATTAATTTTTATTGGAGTATAGTTGCTTTACAATGTTGTGTTAGTTTGTGCTGTGCAGCAAAGTGAATCAGCTATATGCATACATATATCCCCTCTTTTTTGGATTTCCTTCCCATTTAGATCGCCACAGAGCACTCAGTAGAGTTCCCTGTGCTATACAGTAGGTTCTCATTAGTTATTTATTTTATACGTAGTAGTGTATATATGTCAATCCCAATCTCCCAATTCATCCCACCCCACCTTCCCCCCTGCCACCCCCATCCCCATACCTGTACATCTGTTCTCTACGTCTGTGTCTCTATTTCTGCTTTGCAGATAAGTTCATCTCTGTCATTTTTCTAGATTCCACATATACGCAATATTGTATGATATTTGTTCTTCTCTTTCTGACTTCATTCTGTACGACAGTCTTGAGGTCCATCCACGTCTCTGCAAATCGCACAATTTCGTTCCTTGTTATGGCTGAGTAGTATTCCATTGTATATATGTACCACATCTTCTTTATTCATTCTTCTGTTGATGCACACTTAGGTTGCTTCCATGTCCTGGCTATTGTAAATAGTGCTGCAGTGAACATTGGGGTGCATGTTTCTTTTTTTTTTTTTTGCGGTACGCGGGCCTCTCACTGTTGTGGCCTCTCCCGTTGTGGAGCACAGGCTCCGGACGCGCAGGCTCAGCGGCCTTGGCTCACGGACCCAGCCGCTCCGTGGCATGTGGGATCCTCCCGGACCGGGGCAGGAACCCGCGTACCCTGCATTGGCAGGCGGACCCTCAACCAACTGTGCCACCAGGGAAGCCCTGTTTTTAGTTTTTTTAAGGAACCTCCATACTGTTCTCCTTAGTGGCTGTATCAATTTATTGATACCTTCCCACCAACAGCATAAGAGGGTTCCCTTTTCTCCACACCGTCTCCAGCATTTATTGTTTGTAGATTTTTTGATGATGGCCATTCTGACCAGTGTGAGGTGATACCTCATTATAATTTTATTTGCATTTCTCTAATAATTAGTGACGTTGAGCATCTTTTCATGTGCTTGTTGGCCATCTGTATTGTACCCTTAGATTTTAGATGCTTCTTTTGTAAGCAGTATGAAGTTAAAGTTTTAAAATCTGTCCTGTCAGTCTCTATCTTTGAACTGGAGAGTTTATTTAGTCTACTTATATTTATTGATATATTTGATCTTGTTTCTACCACCTTTATAAAATATTTTAATTTGTCCTCTTTTTTTTAATGCTTCTTTTTTCCCCCTTTCTTGCTTTATTTTGGATAGTTTTAGTTTTTTTGGTTTAGTTACTCTTGTTTTCTTCCTTCCTTTCTCCTTCCCTCACCCCCTTCCTTCCTTTCTTTCTTTTTTTTCTTCTACTAAATTGGAATTTAGAACTACCACTACCACCATCATTATCTCTCCCAATTTTACCCTCTCCTCTATAGAACCTGGAATTGGGAGTGCAGGATGTAGACTTTTGCAGTAAGGTGTGCTACGACCTCCTTTGGAAGTTGGATATAGAGTCACTGCATGTTGGAGCCCCACCACTGAATGTCAGTAGATACCAACCCAGGGTGTCAAACACAGGTGCCTGCAGGGCAGGTGAAAGAAGTGAAGTGAGTAGATTGGATGTAACCCAGTGGGTTGGGATGGGGATTGTGACAGACTGTGTAGCACAAAGGTCCCATCTATGGGGGTGGCCACCAGTCAGGTCAGCCAGTTGCTGTTGTCCGGTGGAAACACAGACCAAAGGTGGCTAGAACTTCTGCTTTTCTGAGAGAGCCTGGCAATAGCATTTGGCCTGCAGCGTCTGGATTGTGACCCAGGCTCTGATCCAGTCGTGCATTGCGTAGCCAGGAGACCAAGGCTAGGAAAGGGGATGAGACTTGCCCAAAGTCACATAGCATGTCCTCATCAAAGCCAGAACGTGAACTCCCAGAACTGAGCCCTCTTCCTGCTGTCTCCCGCCATCTCTCCAAGTGGAAGGAAGGAGTTTTTAAGACCCATGAGCATTATTTCCTTTCCCCCATTAATTCCTAATCCAAGGGGCTACAGTTTTCAACCTGCAGCAGGGGCTGGAATTGTTAAAATAGGAAATATATTGTCATGAAATATATTTCATATAGTTGGCATGCATGGAGGTTTTCTTTACCGTGCTGGGCAGCTTTTCAGTTCTGGGTTTTCATGGGCTTACAGATGTTTTTCGTTTCTTGTTTTTTTTTTTTCTTTTTTTTTCTTTTTTCTTTTTCTTCTTCTTCCAAGTGCTGGTGGGTCTTGCTGGTGCCTCTTCATTTGCATCTTGCTGTCGCCCTAGACAGGGCGTGCAGGGACCCAGAACTGAAATACCGGGAAGTCTTGATAACGAGATCAGAGCTTGGCTTCCTGAGCTTTGATGGTGGTGCCTTGGGCAGAGGTGTGTGGACAGAGCCACAGCTGGTGCAGGATCAGCCCCTCCTGGAGCTGGATGAGGTGTCCCCAGAAAGTGGGTGTGCTCCATGGGATCCAGCCCTCATTGGTGACGTTCCCATCTTCAAGGCTACCTTTTTCTCTTTGTAGAGAAGACAACGTGACTTTCTAACCGCATGTCTCCTTTTGAGCCTCCAGGAACCCCAAGTCACAGCAAGTAATGGGTATTGTCACTTCTTCCAGTGACAAATCCAGCTGTGTTTTCACTCTGTGGTTTTATGAATCCGTCTTCTTATGGCTGCATCCAGGAGCTCAAATGATGCCATCGAGAATCAGGCTCTTTCCGTCTCCTGGCTCAGATTTCCTCTGTGTCAGCTTTATTCCTGGGAGGCTCCCTTCTCATGGTGGCAACATGGGCCTCCAGCAACCTCAGGCCTGTGTCTGATCAGCACGGCTACCAAGGGAGAAGAGAGTGTGTCTTTCCCGAATGTCCCAGGGCTCGGTGGGTCAGCTCGGATCCCACAGGGATCAAACCCGCAGCCGTAGCAATGAAAGCATGGAGTCCTAACCACTGGACTGCCAGGGAGTTCCCCACTATGCTCTCCTTGAGCCGGTAGCTACGGCTGGGAGATGGAAGGCTCTCGAACACGCCCTGGGAGCTGGCCGGGAGTGACCCCTCTTGGACTCCAGGACGGGAGAGAGGACAGGGGAAAACTGGGGTCCCATCGCCTCCCTGTCTCGTGTCCTCTGCACCCCTGTCTTCCTCTGCCTCTGGGCCCTGTGTTTTTCTCCTGGTCCTTTTCTGAATCTCAAGCAAAGCAGGGCAAGAAAGGGGGAGTTGGCTGCAGCCACGTTTCCTTGATGCCCGGTTTGTCCTGGAGTTTGAGGCCCAGTGCCCACACCTCCGGGGACACGATGGGGCCGCACAGAGCGGACACCAGCGGGCACCCTTTTGGTAAATGTGATGGGAGGGGAGCGGAAGTGGTGGGTTCCTGTGCTCTGACATCCTCTCTTCCAGGAAGCCCTCACCTCAAACCCTGCTTGCGAAACCACACGGGGCTGGCAGGACGGATGTTGGGGAAAGGTTACCCGGCCTGGCTGTAGAGGGGCTTCCGCTGCTGATTCGCTGGGTGACCCCCGCACACCCCCTCCCTTCTCTGCCCTCAGTGTTTTTAAGGAATACCCAGGGCCTGCCCCTGCTCAGGCATTTCGTGTTTGTTCTAAGAGCCTACTTGTGGGGGTGTTCACGCCCTACTGGTACTGTTTCTGGAGGGGCCTGTGGATGTGGTGAGGTGTCTACCAGGTCCTGCTTTCTGGCTCTGTGGCCTTGGGCAAGAGGCCTTGCTTCTTTGTGCCTCAGTCTCCTCACCTGTAGAGTGAAGATAAAAGCAGTACCTACCTCTTTGGGATGATTTGAGGATGAAATGACTTAAGAAACTGAAGTTTGGAACAGTGCTTGGTACACTTAGTAAGTGCTCAAGTGCTAGCTATTATGATTACTACTATGACTACAACTTTTACTGTTATTATTACTAGAAATAATAGTAAATGTAACAGCTATGATTAGTATGGAAATAATTATGATGATGATAAATATTGTGTCCTTACTGATTACCAACACTTTTACATTCATCATTCCATTCGATCCACACAACCATCTTAGGATCTGATTGTGATCCCATTTCACAGATGTGCACACTTGGTCCACTTGGACCCTCTGAGGTCTTGCAGATCCAGAGGGTTTCTTCTTAGTTTTGTGGTTCTCCCAAGATTCTTAACAAGCAGCTTTTGGGTTCCTTCCAGAAATACTGTTCTCAGGGTCAAGCCCTGTAAGTTCATGTAGCTATTCCACCTTGGATGTGGATTCCAGGGTTTTCAACACCATAGTGTGTCTCTTTTGAACTTGACTCTGTTGTAACTTATTAAGACAGTGTGTTAAGTTCTGAACTGGGCAGGAGCCTCCTCACCTCCCTCCTTTTGCATGTGAGGCTTTTGTTAGTGCAGCTCAAGCTTCCATTAATTTTGAAGATACCCATATTTTATGCTTGTCTGGGACTGACTGGGGACACCTTTGGGATTCCGAGATCCTTGCAGTCTCTCTGGGATTGTGAAGCAGCAGAGACTCTTTCAAATACAAGGAATGGAAAAACTAGCTCAAACAGGCTTAAAAAAAAGAAAAAAAAAAGCCCATGTAACTGAAAAGTGCGTGGCTGGATGGTTTCGGGTGTGGCTAAATCCAGCTGTCATTAGGGAATTGCCAAACTCTTCCAAAGCTGCTGTACCATTTTATATTTTCTCCTGCAATGTATGAGGATTCCAGTTTCTCTGCATCCTCAAGAACACTTGTTATTGTTCGTCTTTCTGATTATAGCCGTTTTGGGGGGTGTGAGGTGGTGTCTCATTGTGGTTTTGTTTTGCATTTCTGTAATGACTAATGATATTGAGCATCTTTTCATGAGCTTATTGGCCATTTGTGTATCGTCTTTGGAGAAATGTCTGTTTAAATCCTTTGCTTATTTTTTAATTGAGTTGTCTTTTTTTTTTTAATCAATCAATCAATCATTTAATTAAATTTTTGGCTTCGTTGGGTCCTCGTTGCTGTGTGTGGACTTTCTTTTAGTTGCTGCGAGAGAGGGCTACCCTTTGTTATGGTACGCGGGCTTCTCATTGCGGTGGCTTCTCTTGTTGTGGAGCACGGGCTCTAGGCGCGTGGGCTCAGTAGTTGCAGTGCGTGGGCTCAGTAGTTGTAGCGCGTGGGCTCAGTAGTTGTGGCTCACGGGCTCTAGAGTGCAGGCTCAGTAGTTGCGGCGCACAGGCTTAGTTGCTCCGTGGCATGTGGGATCTTCCCGGACCAGGGATCGAACCTGTGTCCCCTGCATTGGCAGGTGGATTCTTAACCACTGTGCCACCGGGGAAGCCCTGAGTTGTCTTTTTGTTAAGTTGTGAGAGTTCTTTGTATATACTGGATGCAAGTCCCTTGTCATGTATATAATTTACATATTCTGTAGATTGTCTTTTCACTTTCTTTATAGTCTTTGAAGCACAATGTTTTAAATTTTGCTGAAGTCCAGTTTATCTAATTTATTTTTAGCTGCCTATATATTTGGTGTCATATCTAGTAATGCTTTGCCTAACCCAAGGTCAAAAAGATTTACACCTTTGTTTTCTTCTAACAGTTTTATAGTTTCAGCTCTCACATTTAGTATTTATTTTTGTCTGTGTTGGGTCTCCGTTGCTGCGCGCGGGCTTTCTCTGGTTGCGGCGAGCGGGGGCTACTTTTCATTGCGGTGCACGGGCTTCTCATTGTGGTGGCTTCTCTTGTTGCAGAACACGGACTCTAGGCGTGTGGGCATCAGGAGTTGTGGCACGCGGGCTCAGTAGTTGTGGCACGCAGGCTCAGTAGTGTGGCACACAGGCTTAGTTGCTCCATGGCATGTGGGATCTTCCTGGACCAGGGATCGAACCTGTGTCCCCTGCATTGGCAGGCGGATTCTTAACCACTACACCACCAGGGAAGTCCCTATGATCCACTTTGAGTTAATTTTTGTGTGTAGTGTGAGGAAGGGGTCCAATTTTATTTTTTTGCATGTGGATAGCCAGTTTTCCCCGCAGCATTTGTTGAAAAGACTGTCCTTTCCCCATTTAATTGTCTTAGCACCTTGTTAAAAATTTATTGACTATAAATGTAAGGATTTCTTTCTGGACTCTCACTTCTTTTCCATTGACCTATATGCCTATCCTTATGCCAGTACTGTACCACCTCTTACGATTTGGAGAAAGAG
>NW_006770868.1:3212045-3239111 GCF_000442215.2 Lipotes vexillifer
AGTGTGCCAGTAAAGGGCACAGCAAGTGCAAAGGCCCAGAGGCAGGAATGGGCCCTGAGTTTGTGGCTGGGCAGAGCGGAGTCAACACTCCCTTGTGAACCAAGACACCAAAGCCAATACCTTCCCCTCAGTTTTGGCCCAGCCAGGAACCTAGCCAGAAGGTCCTGCTCAGTTTCAATTCTCCATGCCCAGCAGCGATCTCAGGCAGGAGGAGAGGTGGGAGCAGCCAGACGGAAGAGGGAAGTAACCTTTTTCTCATTTTTACTAGCCACTGGGTGTTGGCAGCCCCTCAGGGAACCATCAGTAGAGGATTGCTGAAATTCCAACTTCCAGGGGTTTGGGATGTGGTGGCAGTGCCTCCCAGGGTGTGACAGGCCCTAAAGCTCTCAGTCTCAAGAATAAGAGAGCTGAGGGCTTTGCACTTGTGGAGGGAGGTGGGAGGAGGTAGGATCCCAGGGACACAGGCTGGAGAAGCATGGAGTAGTGGTTAAAAACGCGGGCTCTGGACTTCAATTGCATGGGTTGGAATGTTGGCTCCACCCCTTAGCAATCTTCGACCTTGGACAAGTGACCTCGCCTCTGGGTCCACCTCAGCTTCCTCATCTGTCACATGTATCAGGATATATTTTAGCTACAGTGACGGAGACCCGAAATAACAGTGACTTAATGTGTAATTTTATTTCTGTACAAGGCAGTCCAGGGTTTATGTTCTTCCACCCCTGGGTTCTCAGATGTTCACACCGTGTCCACGTTCCAGCCTAGGGAAAGGGGAGACAGGCAAGGAAAACGGAAGCTGCACACACCCCAGTGATCAGAACCTGTGTCCTGGTGGATGGGAATGTTGCCTTTATTCCGGGTGGCCTTGTGCTCAGCTAAGAATCTGTTCTGTTGCTTTTGACCAGGGATCAGCAAGCTTTTCCTTTAAAGGACCAAATAGTAAATATTACAGGCTGCACAGGCCGTGTGGTCTCTGTCGCGACGATTCCACTCTGATGTTGTGGCTACAAAGAAGTGAGGACAGCGGGGAAATGACTGAGCGTAAAGCTTTGTTTATTGCAACAGGTGGTGGGTTGGACTTGGTCCGCAGGCTTTCATTTAACCCACTGCTTTTAGAAGGAGAGCATGCTGGATCTGCTTTGGCGGGTTGAGCCTCTGTCACTGCTTACTCGGAGGAAACACGCAGCTGGCTGGCTACACTCCCCTTTTGTGCCTTGGCTGGCTTGACAGAAGTTCAGATGCTCAAAATTACTTACATTGGAGCATTGGAGGATGGGGCTGGGGGTGCTTTGGGGAGTTCAACTGAATTCCCCATCATAGGTCACAGGCTTCTATCGTAGTTTTATCTGTGGACATGTCTACAAGCAGGCCGTCAGCTCCAGGAGAGGGGGCAGTGTCTGTGTCATCTGTGTCCTCAACAGAGGGCCCAGCCTGAGGCCAGGTACACAGGAGGCCTCACTGGATGGATGAATGGGGCACAGAGCTTCCTGGTTCCAGCCTTGAGCATCTCTTGCCTGGACCATTGCAGTAGCCACTAGCCAGTCTTCCTGCTTTTACGTTCACTTTATGTTCCCTCCAGTGCATCTTCCACTTGGCAGTCAGAGGTTTTTTGTTTGTTTGTTTTTGTTTTTTTTCCGGTACGCGGGCCTCTCACCGCTGTGGCCTCTCCCGCCTCAGAGCACAGGCTCCGGATGTGCAGTCCCAGCGGCCATGGCTCACGGGCCCAGCCGCTCCGCGGCATGTGGGATCCTCCTGGACCGGGGCATGAACCCATGTCCCCTGCATGGGCAGGCGGACTCCCAACCACTGCGCCACCAGGGAAGCCCCTAGAGCGGTTTTTTAAAGGCTAAATAAATTGGATGGTGTTAGGCCTCAGCTTATAACCCCCCATCACCTGCCCATGGCTCTTGGGATGAAGCCCAGAGACCACACCCAGGCCTTACCTGATCTGTGTTTGGTGTGTGCATCCGACCTCAGCACCCATCCTTCACCTTGCTCACTCTGCTGCAGCTTCCCTGGCCTCCTTGCTGTTTCTCACTGCCTCAGGGCCTTTGCTTGTGCTCTTGTCTTGCCTGGAGTGCTGTTCCCACACATGTTTGTATAGCCTGTGCCTTTACTTCATTCAGGTCTCCACCCTGAGGCCCTTCTCCTCAGAGAGACCTTCTCGGACCAGTGCACCTCCCTCACCCTCTGTCCCTTCACTTGCCTGATGTTTCACCTAGCACTTAATCAATAATATAAATTATATTTACCAGAGAGGAAAGTATTCCTATTTAACTATCTGAAAGGTTATAAATAGTATAGACGTTCAGAGCACTAACCTCAGAGCCAGACTGGTTAGGCTCAAGTCTGCTCCGTGACCTCAGGCAGGTGACCTGACCTCTCTGTGCCTCAGTTCTCAAATCTGTCAAGTGAGGATAATAATAACTACCTCATAGGGTTGATGTGAGGATTGAGCGAGCTCAAAAAGTGTAAGCACTCACTAAATGCTAACATTATTACTGTTAGTGGTAATACTCAACTTCTGGACTGTTCTCTTGACTGTGAGCTCCCTGAGGGCCGTCTCAGTCTCTGTCCAGACCCCGGTGCTCTGGCACATACCTGTTGCTCAGTCTGTGTTTGTTGAGTGAGGAGTGAATGGAAATACATCCCCTTTGTACAAAAAGCTCAACCCTCAGTGACCCGCCTGCCTCTGTCTTACTTCCTCCTTGAAGGCTTTCCGGCCACACCGTCCTCCCCCTTCTCTGATTTATCGTGAGCGCTTTCACCACTTGGGGCTGTTGTTTGTGCCCCGCCCCCCATTTCCTCCCTTCCTTCCTCCCTCCATCCCTCCCTCCCCCTTCCCTGGGAGCACCTTTCCCAGCTCAGTTGCCTCCAGAGAGAGGGCTCAATCCTTCCCCACCCTTTGCTTCCTTTCTGATCTGTCCCTGGGCCCAAGGCAGGTGCTCAGCAAACCCACAGGGTCCTGATGTTACAGAACATCTGGTCCTTGGGCCATTAGGATCTGCTCTGCAGAAAAGAGGCTGTTCACGTTCAGGCAGAGAAGAAATGAAGTGACTAGAGAAGACCTATTTTTGGAGCTGGTGCTCCGCAGGGCGTTCTCAGAACAACACCTGCCTGGCCCATTGCGACCTGCAGGCCCTGCTAACGTGTATCGTCCTACGGAAGCAGGACTGATAATGGCCAGCGTAGACTGAGTGTGCACTGAGGCTGTACTTTCCCCCGGAGCTGCTTTTCCTGCAGTGTCTGATTTACCCCTCACCATGACCACGAGTGGAACCAGATGGCCGGGTTCAAATCCACATTCCTCCTCCTACTTCTTGGAGCCTTTGGACCATCCCGCTGAGCCTGCATCTCCTCTTCTGTTAAGTGGATAATAACAGAACCTACCTCCCAGGCACAGAGTAAAGGCTCATCGTCACCATCCTCCCCCACATCACTGGTTTTCAGTCGATGAACCTGAGGCTTGGCATGGAGGGCATCTGGCCCGAGGTCATCCAGCCGCCCAGGGGCGGAGCTAGCCCTGGAACCCATGTGGGACTGTACTGGGAACCAGCCCACTGGAGTGTCATATCTGTGATTTTTGAGGGAGCAGAAAGATGGAGAGATACTGGAACATCTGGGCATGTCAGGGCCGGATGATTAGAGAAACTTACCTCTGCCAGTGCGTCAGTTGAGTGACGCGGCCTGAAAATCTTCCCTGATATCTTGAGACCCAGCTGGTCTCTGCCGTCTCAGTTTCTTTCTCATCACACTTACTATGGGGCTGAAACCCTTTGTTTAAGACCAGCCTGACCTTTAGAGTGTCCCAGCCTGTGCCGGTGGTGGGGTGCGAGATGAGAGTGAGAAACAGTGGGGGAGGGGCTTGCAGATTAAGCCCCCCACTGGCGTCTTTGTCCTCTTTACATGTTTCCTCCACGTCCCTGTGAAGGCAAGGGGTTCTTTATACCCATTTTACAGATGAGAAAAACTGGGGGCTAGGGAGAGGCAGTGTCTATGGCCACCTCTCTGGCCAACTGGTCTCTGTCTCTGTCTCTTTCTTTCTCCTTCTCTCTCGCATTTACTTTCCTCTAGCCACACTGCCTCCTTGCTGTTTCCCTTACAGACCCCATACACTCCCACCATGCCCCTTTGCGTTTGCTGTTCCTGTTGCCAGGTATGCTCTTCCCCCAGATTTTTGCAGGACTCTCTCCCTTGGTTTATCCAGACTCTCTGTTCAGATGTCACCCCCTCAGAGGGGCTTCCTTGACCTCCCTATATGAAAGAACACCTCCTTTCCCAAGACCTTCTAGCCCCTCATTCTGATGTGCCTTTGTAATATTTGTCACTGATTTTTCTTAATTTTGGCCCACCTCCTTTATTAGAATGTAATAGCCACCAGATGAGGAATTTTTCTGTTTTATTAACAAATTTGTCTGCAGACTCTAGAACACTGCCTGTTGTGGAGGAGCTGCTCAGGGGACATTTATTAAATGAATGAATGAATGAATGAGTGATGTTCTCCAGCACCAGATCACACCTTTTGTCCAGAGTAGAGCTGGGACTTGGTTCAGGCCCGGGTGTCCTGGAGGCTGTTTGGTGCCCTCTGGGTTGATGTCCCTCATTCCTGCCCTCTCCTCTACCCTAGGAACTCGCCAAGAGGACCCCCGGCAAGCATCCCGACCACCCCGCGGTCCAGAGCGCCCTGCAGGCCATGAAGACCGTCTGTTCCAACATCAACGAGACCAAGAGGCAGATGGAGAAGCTGGAGGCCCTGGAGCAGCTGCAGTCGCACATCGAAGGCTGGGAGGTGTGTCTGGGGCAGGAGGAAGCTTCTGGGCTGGGGACGGGCCTGGGGGGTGCACAACTTGGGTTCAGACTGTGGTGTGGGCACCAGATTTGGCCTGTAGCATATTTTGTTTGGCCTCCATTGTGTTTGCAAAAAAAAAAAAAAAAAAAAAAAAGTTTAATTAGTTTTCAATTAGGTCCACAGAAAAGTCTAGATTTAAAGTTTCTCTTACAAAATTGGCAGATTTGGCCTGTAGCATATTTTGTTTGGCCTCCATTGTGTTTGCAAAAAAAAAAAAAAAAAAAAAGTTTAATTAGTTTTAAATTAGGTCCACAGAAAAGTCTAGATTTAAAGTTTCTCTTACAAAATTGGTAACACTGAGCCCCCATTTTCCATTGCAACAGCCTCTGGAGCCACTAGTTTTCCTCCATCCCCACTCACTCTCCTTCACATGTTGCCTGTCTGCCTGGCGTCCCTTGAGATTTTGACGCCAAGGTCAAGGGTAGCTTTTAAGGGTTCACTCCAGGATAGAATTCTGGCTTTGACGCTCCCTTACTGGGTGACTGTAGGCAAATGTCTTAACTTCTCTGAACTTCGGTTTCCTTATATATATAGGTACTCAATATAGTACTGAGTATATACTGAGTATACTCAGTATATACTCAGTATAGTACTGAGTATATACTGAGTATACTCAGTACTGCATATAGTCGGTACTCAATAAGTGATAGGTATGGATATTACTATGATGATGATTATTAAGGGATGGGATTCTTGAGATCTTCTGTTGTGTCTTCCTTAAATTATTAGAGCTGTCCTAAAAAATCTGTGGAATGAAATGGGAAAATCTGAATAAATAAAAAAGTCAATATCCGAGTAAGTACAGCTGGAATGGGAGATGAAGACTAAAGAGGAAAGACTCTTGGCTACAGATAATTCTCTGAATCATCTGCCTTAGACCCTTTGGATTTTCTGGCACTTGCTACTTTGGGATTTCCACTTCATCTCCCTGTGTTGGGGAGTGCTAAATGAGACTGTATAGCTGCGAGGTTGAGGGTATGGCTGCAAAGGGGAAGGACCTGTGTTCTGGAGGAGGTGGGTGTTGTGGATTAGTGTTTGTCACGTACCCACTCTCCTCTGCCTGGCCTTCCTGCCCAGCTGAAGAACAAATAGGTGCATTTCTCAGACTCCTTTGTAGCTCAGGTTTGGGATATGATTGGCCAAGATCAGATCCAGCTGCTCGAGATTTGGAAAGCAGGAGTGGGACGGAGGCCACCCTTGTGCTGTTTGTGCAGCAAAGCACAGCCATGGTTGTGTTTGACTTTCTGTGATAGCATTTGCAGAGGGCCCGGTTTCCAGCTTCTGAGTGTCAAGAGGAAGGGCATCCATTGTGTTGGTGGTGGTGTGTATCTAGCAGGATGGGGTGGCTTTGTAGCTGAGAGTTGAGGCAACAGCTTCTGAGGGCCTGGAAGCAGCTTGGGCAGCATTTCCCTAGAATATCAGCTCGGGCAGGTGCTGGTCTGATTCTCCTTTTCCCCAGTTGGAGCAGGCGCAGTGGCTTCCCTGGAGGCCAGTTCTGCAGTGTTCTTGGTTTTCTGGCAGCCGTGATTCTAGGCTCTTCTAACCCCTCCAAGGATTGGATAAGGCCCTCATTTCTTTCTGCTTAAAATGCATAGCTTGGTTTCTGCACCTGAAAATTGTGTCAGGATGTGTCCTCTAAGGAATCACATTTCACCTTCATGATGTCAGAGCTCTCATTTGGTTTCTTGTGATCCTCTCAGCCTTCCCCTCTATGGTTCCATGATGGCAGCAGCTCCAGGCATCACGTGTTCCAAAGCAGGAGGAGACAGGGGCTCGGCCAGGGCAGTGACGATGGAGGGGGGGTGCTCGCCTCCCTAGTGGAGGGAAACCTTTCCCAGAAGACCTTTTCAACTCATTGGCCAGAAGTGTGTCACTTGGTCACTTTCAGCAAATATGCTGACCTAAAGAGCACATAGAGTGGACATGTTTAGACATCTGCCTGTTTGGGCTTTGAGCTTCCTGGCAGCCAAGGTAAAAAGAGCAGGACACTGAAGTTACTTAACATTCATTGTCAAAAAAGGAACAAGCTGAGCAGTTCTTCTGGGTGACAGAGAGTTTCCTGGCATCCAGCTAGAAGGGAAATTTCTCACGTGAACCCCTGTGGAGAGAGTATTAAGCAAGCAATTTGGCAGCCAGAGCAGAAGTGATTTCCAGATGCCTCCTGGTAAGGGCCTAGGGAAATAGGAACTAAGGGTCTTTGGGGTCCTTGTTGACCCTGAAATATCTGCAGTTTGAGAATGGCCCTTATTTTGATCTCTGTCGCTGGGTAAGGTAGGAAATAAAGTGACCTAGAATAAGAATTGCTGACAATCTACTGAGCACCTATTACACATTTTCAACACTAGAAGAGAGGGCAGTTGTTATCCCTATTTTACAGATGAGAAAACTGACGTGCAGGGTCTTGGCTTTGGTGCCCAGCCTTTTTTCTTTTTAATTAATTTAATTAATTAATTTATTTTTGGCTGCATTGGGTCTTCGTTGCTGCACGTGGGCTTTCTCTAGTTGCGGCGAGCAGGGGCTACTCTTTGTTGCGGTGCACAGGCTTCTCATTGCAGTGGCTTCTGTTGTTGTGGAGCACAGATTCGAGGCACGCGGGCTTCAGTAGTTGTGGCACATGGGCTCAGTAGTTGTGGCTTGCAGGCTCTAGAGCACAGGCTCAGTAGTTGTGGCGCACAGGCTTAGTTGCTCCGTGGCATGTGAGATCTTCCCGGACCAGGGCTCGAACCTGTGTCCCCTGCATTGGTAGGCAAATTCTTAAGCACTGTGCCACCAGGGAAGCCCCCAGCCTTTTAACTTACAGATTATCCTGCCTTATGCAAGTTTGTCCTACTTTCCTGGCCTCATTTTCCCCTACTTGTCTAATTTCAGAAATAACATCTCTGAAGTTATCTCCTGGAGTCATTGTGAGGGTCAAGCGAAGGGTAGAACATGAATGTTCTTCGGAAAATGTGAAATGGTTTTCTGTATAGTAGAAGGGTTTTTAAGTTTAATCCTCAAGATGACTTGGGAAAATAATATGTTCTAGCTAGAAAAAATAATGTTTAACAGTGAAGCTGCTTGTAATAGCTTCATGCCCTCAGTAGTTAGAACCTCAGGGAACAGTGTGACTTACAGGTGTAGTTCACAGTGAACGATGGTGGTTGCAAATCCTGATTTCTGATTCTCTCCTTGATCCTTTCTAATCTTTTTTTTTTTTTTTTTTTTTTTTTTTTTTGCCGTACTGGGGCCTCTCACTGTTTTGGCCTCTCCCGTTGTGGAGCACAGGCTCCGGACGCGCAGACTCAGCAGCCATGGCTCACGGGCCCAGCCGCTCCGCAGCACGTGGGATCCTCCCGGGCCAGGGCACGAACCCGCGCCCCCTGCATCGGCAGGCAGACTCCCAACCACTGCGCCACCAGGGAAGCCCGCTTTCTAATCTTTTTGTTTGACCTCTTGCCAATCTGATTAGAGGGCTGTCATCTCTCTTGGAATATGGCTGACAAGGGACTTATTTCTGGAGCAGGGGGAGTCTTTTCTTGGCCACTTTCTTGCTGTGCGCTTGGGCTCGCATCATTAGTTTGATCTCCAATCTCTGGGTTGTTTTTTTTTTTGGCCTGATCCTCTGTAAGCCAATTGTTCTTTTTAGTTGTGGGACTGGTTTAGTTAAAACCGGATAAATGGGAGTATGTCGCAATACTGTGGATGTGAGTGTATGAGCCCCCGCCCCCCGCTCTGCTTGGTGGGGTACCTTTGCCTCAGTTTCCTCATCTGTACAGTCGCTAATGGCAGGATGCCCCACGGGTCACTTGAGGATTCAGGGAGTGGATACATGCAAAGCGCTCAGAACAGTGCTTTCTTTATTGGATCAGAGTAAGCGCTCAATAAACGTCAGGAGGAGCCGTGGCAGCAAAGCAGGATTTCTTTCTTCATTTTTTTTAGATGAGAAAACATCATGCAACTTTGCCTAGGGCTCATACCAGTGTGGGCTGACCCTCCTGCAGAGGGACACTCCGGACATTGGGCCCCGCAGACTTTCGTGAGAAGCTCACGGTCATAAACAGAAGAGCATGTTCTTAATAAGAAAGAAATAGAACACACCACTCTTGCGGGCTCTGGAAGCCCTGCTTTAAGAGACCATCAACTGCACTCACCCTTGAGGGACAGGAAATAGGGGTGAGGAAACATAAGACCGTTAAAAAGAAGGACCATAAATAGAAGTTCTTGTATGTTCTTCCCACCCTCCCTGGGATGCCTTGTGCTCTCGCCCCTTCGAAGACCCCTGCTCTAGACCAACAGCTGCATAAGAAAACCATCAGGTTACCTTCTAGGAGGCAGCACAGGGTAGTAGAGGTGAGTGGATAGGATGGTGGGACCACCTGTCTGGGTTCAGGTCCCAGCTCACTCACTGACCACCTCTATGACCTTGAACAAGTCACTTCACTGCTCTGTGCCTCAGCTTCCTCCTCTGTAAAATGAGAGTTGTAAGGATTAACGGAGTTTTGTAAGATCCTTAGAACTGGAGTTGGTGGGTGGTGAGCCCTATGCCTGTGTTAGCTTTTGTCATCTTCTCTGAATGTCACCACTTCAGTTCTGCACCGTCTGAAAGAGGACTCCAGCCCTGACTGGTGGACACCTTGGTGCTCCGCCACTTCCCTGTGTATCTGATCCTTAACACCACCCCTGACCTGGGTTCAAGGATTCCGGGGAAACCGAGTGTCAGCTGGGCTTCTTAGCAGGCCTGGGATGGAAGGGACCTCCCTCTGTAGTGTCCTTGGCATTTCAGATGCAGTTTGCTGGGTGGTCCTTGGCCAAGGCCAGGGAGGCAGCTTGCCAGGCTGGGTGTGCGTCTTCTCTGCCGTCCCCTGACATTGGTCCAGGTCTGTGTGACCTCCAGGCTCTTGGGCCCTACAGCTGGGCCAGGTACTAGGTTCATATACGGTAAGTCTCCTACATACAAACGAGTTCCATTCCAAGAGTGCGTTTGTAAGTCCAGTTTGTTCACAAGTCCAACAAAGTTAGCCTAGGTACCCAACTTTTTTTTTTCTTAATTTATTTATTTTTGGCTGCATTGGGTCTTCATTGCTGTGCGCGGGCTTTCTCTAGTTGCGGCGAGCGGGGGCTACTCTTCCTTGCGGTGCACAGGCTTCTCATTGCGGTGGCTTCTCTTGTTGCGGAGCAGGGGCTCTAGAGCACAGGCTCAGTAGTTGTGGCACGCAGGCTCAGCAGTTGTGGCTCATGGGCTCTAGAGTGCAGGCTCAGTAGTTGTGGCGCACGGGCTTAGTTGCTCCGCGGCATGTGGGATCTTCCTGGACCAGGGCTCGAACCCGTGTCCTCTGCATTGGCAGGCAGATTCCTAACCACTGCGCCGCCGGGGAAGCCTGGTACCCAACTTTTACAGATAACGCCAGACACGAAAACTAAGTTACGTGATTGGACATGCAAACACATGTTCACACCTTTGAAAGTTCGCACCTTGAAGGTTCGTATGTAGGAGACTTACTGTACAAGCAGCCAAAATCTCCCTTTGGAGCCTGGAAGGGCTGGTGGGTGGACATGAATGAGGTGGAGGAGACAGGAAGCACATGGTCTCGAAGGAACTGTCGAGTTGCTCTGTGCTCTGAGCTGGCCCATGGGCCACTGATGGAGTCTTATCAGCCAGGGAGTCACTCTCCCTGTTTGCAAGGATGCTGGGGCTCCAAGGGGTTCTTCATCCTCTAGCCCCAGGGCAGCAGGGCCGCTACCTCGCTGGGTCGCTGTGCTGTGGGCATCACATATCTGCCTGTGGCATGCAAGCGTCCAGGCTGTGATTTCTGTTAACGGGTGTGTGCTTCTGTCCTGGGCTGCACAGCTCTTGATTGCAAAGAGGCTGGTTTCCCAGGACCCCAGAGAGGGTCTCTGGCACCATTGGGCAAATGGATTTGCTGCTTCTAGCCGGCCCGTGGGCACAGAGCAAACCGACTCTGACAGCAGTTGGGGAGACTGCAGTGGGCAGTTAGAAAACAGCCTGATTTCTGAGTTGCCAAAACCAGTTTCCCATACTGGGTATCAGAAATAATTGAGTTAGCAGATCTTTCTGGGGTATGAACTCCTTGTCAGTTCTGGGCATTGAGTGTCTGGGGAAGGAGATTCTATGAAGAATTCTCCTTCTTTCCTCCCCAAGTTCATTTCCAGGCAGAGATAGCATCACGTCTCTTTGTTTCTCCCTTCACCGTGATCTGCAGGTTGGTGAAATGAATTTCCCCTAAAATACCACTTTTGCATAATATCCCCTGGGCCTAAATGTCAGAGGCACCCCCTTGCCCACCTATTGATGGGGCCTCCAACCTTACCTTGATGTATTTAAAAGTACATCAAGTATTTAAAGTTGGCGGCTGTAAGAAAGAGAGACTTCAGTAGCTTAAATGAGATAAAAGTGTATTTCTCAGTAGTGATGCAGGCTTGGGGTGGGGCACCTCTGCTCCGTTCGGACCCTGGTCCCTTCCAGTGCCTTCCTCCATCCTTTGCTACGGTGTATTCCACTACCGTGGCCATCTTCCAGCCTATGGCAAGAGGAGGGAAGAGAGGAAACGAAGGGAGGCAGTTTTCTCAAGGAAATGATGTAGAAGTGAGGCATACTGGCCATAATGTGGTCATGTGACCACGCCTGGCACAAGGGATGCTGGGAAGTGGAGTCTGTGGTTGGGCAGCCATGTGCCAGCTGAAACTCCATGACTATGACGGAAGAGGAGCACGGATTTGGGGACCCTCCGGGGACTTCGCTAGCTGGCATTCTGTGCCCTCTAAGGTCTCTTTCCAGCTTCCTCTCTGTTAGCACTTTGGGATCTCTCTGCCCCTGCCTTGGTCCCCCCAGAGTTCCAGATGGACCTGTGTGGTCCCTGGCTCTGAGGACTCCTCCCAGCAGGGACCTTGCCTATCCCTATCCTCAGCCTCTTTATCTTCTCCATCCTCCCAGGCCCATCTTGCTCCTCCCCGGTGCCTTTCCTGACCACATCACCCTGAACCCCATGGAGGTTCAGTGAATGTCATGCACACCTAACGTCTTGGTCATTTAGCATAGATGACCAGGTAGAATTTGGGAACTGTTCCCATCTATTCTCACATCCTGAGCTAGAGAGGGTGCTCTCAGAATCCTCTGCCCCTGGTGGAACTCACATTGCATTGGTCACCTGTTCTGCAGGCATTTATTGAGCACCTACTGTGTGCCAGAGAGTGTAGTAGGTGCTGGGAATACTGTGGCAAATGCTTGATAGATGCTTGATAATGCTTCCTGTCCTTATGGAAGTGGGATTCTTGTGGAGGAGATAAAGTAACAAGTCAAGACACAAATAAATAAGGGGGGGGAGGAGAGAGGCAAAAACCCAACCAAACAAAAAACCAACAAAACCCATAACAAAACCAGATGTCAACTAGGGCCGTGCGAGCTGAGTGAGTCCTTTCACCTCGCTGAGCCCCAAGTCCCTGTTCTGTGAAATGGTCATCTCTGTATACGCCTGCCAGCATTGTTCTGGCACACTCACCGGAGGGAAGCCATCGATCAGGTTGTGTTGGGTTTCTGTCTGCTCACAGATGTGCCTCCAGTGGTGCATTGAGTTTTTGGGGGTGCGAGGGAGGCAGGTGCAGGTTCTGTCTGTGGGAAGGAAGGGGGGCATTCCCAGGGGAGCTCCTGCATTTGCCAGCTCATGCACCGCAACCCCCCATCGCTCTCCCAGGGCTCCAACCTCACGGACATCTGCACCCAGCTCCTCCTGCAAGGGACTTTGTTAAAAATCTCCGCGGGCAATATCCAGGAGAGAGCCTTCTTCCTCTTTGACAACCTCCTTGTCTATTGCAAGCGGAAATCCAGGTGAGTTGCTGGGGAGGCTGGGACAGGGCTGCCCGGGTGGGCTGGGAGACTGGGACAGGGCTGCCCGGGTGGGCCAGGAGGCTGGGATTGGGTTGAACTCTTGACATAGGCTTGTCACTTCCCTCTCTAGGCCTCCCTTTTCTCTTCTGAGTTCAGGGATCTGTTCTAGATCAGCACTATTCAAGAACATAGATTATTTAAAATTTTCTGATAATCAGGTTAAAAAGAGCAGAAGAAATAGGTGGAATGAATTTAAATAACATTTCATTTACCCCAATATGTGCCCAAATATTATTATTTCAACTTAATCAACTTAAAAATTTATTAAATAGGTATTTTGCATTCTTTTTAAAAATTTACACTAAAGCTTCAAAATCTGGTCTGTATGTTACACTTATAGCACATCTCAATTTGTACTAGGCACCTTTTAAGTGCCCAGTAGCCACCTGTGGCTTGTGGCTGCCACAGTGGACAGTGTAGGTCGAGACGATCATGGAAGTTTGGAGAGTCTTTGTGCCACCAGAATCCTGTGATTCTAAGATCCAAAGGTAGATGGTTTGAGGGGAGGGAAGTCCTCTCCTGCTAAGTTTTTTGAGGGAAAGCTAGTATCTTTGTCATCTTTGTGTCTTTCACTGGAGCTTCTTAAACTTTGTAGAGTGAATGGATGGGTGGATGAGTGGTAGACTGATGCGGATGTATGTATGGTTGGATGTGTGGGCAAATGGGAGGAGGGATAGATGGTAGTTGCAGGTTTGGGGGATGAATGGGAGTGATTGTCTATGTGTGTATGAATTGATTCGTGGATGGATGAATGAGTAGATGAGTGAGTGAGCAGTCAAGTGGTTGGAGGTTTAGGAGATGGCTGGATGGAGGGGTAGATAGAAAGTTGGGGGAATCTGTGAATGTTTGGGTAGTTGGAGAAATGGAAATGAAGACATGATGAGCCGGCAGAGGTGGTATTTATTTATTTATTTAAATATTTATTTATTTATTTTTATTTGGTTGTGCCGGGTCTTAGTTATGGCTCGTGGGCTCCTTAGTTGTGGGATCTAGTTCCCTGACCAGGGATTGAACCCAAGCCCCCTGCATTGGGAGCGCAGAGTCTTAACCACTGCACTACCGTGGAAGTCCCTAGGAGAGGTGTATTTAAATGAAAGGTGTGTTGGGGTCTTTATGTATGGTTTGTTGAGTGATTGGGTAGATGGATGGATGGTTGGATGGTCATAAACTTGGGAGGCTGAGTGGGTGGTGGAGGTTTGGAGATTAGTGGACGGATGATCAGTTGGATGTGTGTGTTGAAGGATGATTGGTTGATAGTTGCCAGGGTGGTTGGACTCTGGTGTGTATGGGAGGTTGGTTGATAGGATGGTTGAGTTGATGGATAGGTGGATGAATGATTGGAGAGATGGAAAGTTAGGCGATGGAGGGGTAGGGGCACGAGTGGATGGTTGGATGCATGAGTGGGTGGGTAGATTGGTGGACCAAGAGAATTCTTGCCTTCCGGTTTTCTCGCTGAGGAGGTAGAGGGCAACTGACCAGTGCAGACCTTTTTGAATCAAGCTTCCTGTTATTTTGTTTTAGGGATGAAATGGTGACTTTCCAGAGGCTTCCTTAGTCTTATCTAGCAAAAGTTAGGGCTGAGGGGAGGTCCAGATCCTGGGTCCTACTGTCAGCATCACCTCCAGCTTCCATTGTGGCTCTGGGCTTGTCACTTACTGTCTGTCTGAGCCTCGTTTTCCTTGTCTGATTCTGCCGGCCTCCTAAGGTGGTGGTGAGGAACCTTTCCACAGGATGAATGAGGGCTTTCCGTGTGAGTGTGGGGAAGCTTCTCATTGTCTTCCTCCTCCAGCCTGACCTCTCTGAGCCTCAGTTTTCTCTTCTTTAAAATGGGGTTGATAAACCCCTTCTTACAGTAGCGTTTGCTTAAGAGCAACTGTTGAATCCCTGCTCAGCCATTTCTCTAGCTCTGTGACTTTGCCTCTCTTTGCTTCAGTTTCCTCATCTGTAAACTAGGATGAATTATCATGTATCTTGTACCGTGTACAAGGGCAAACATGTTAAGTGTTCCTGACACATAGTAAGTGCCCAGAATAAGGAGTAGCTGCCATTACTGTTAACTTACCTCCACATGTGATGTGTTCCTATTCAGTGCGATCCCACGGGTGCAGCACCTGGCACATAGTAGGTGCTTTAGCCACAGGCCCCTCCCCTTCCCCCCCTTTCCTCCCTGTTCTGGGACTTGGTCCTTCTGGTCAGAGGCCTCCATCTCCCTCTTTCACCATCTCTGAGTGGCTGGGTCAGTGTGTCTCTTTCTCACTTGATATTTTATTCCCGTTAGTCTGTCTGCATCTGTCTCGTGTCCTCCTATCCCGCCATCAATGCCCCCTTCTCCTTCCCCCTTGCTTCCTGCCTGTTCTCACTGGAGCCATCCTGAGAGTCCTTCTTCGACAATGCCAAGGCCACTGCCAGCGTCCACCCCAGCCCTTCCCCACCACCCGCCATGGGCTGTCTGAAGCAGGCACTTTTCCCAGAACACTGGGGTTTAGAAAGCAGAATGTCCCTTCAGGCCTCTGTGACCTCCCAGCCTGGGCCACGTTTGCTCAGCCTTCAGTCACCCTGTCATGGGCCCTTCCTCCATTGGAGCAGTAGCAGCTGATGCCGATTGTACTGGACACCCAGCGGGTCGTCTAGGGCGCACGCACTGTTGTAAGGCCGTTTCCTGCCTCAGGCCTGCAGATGAGCTGGGCTGGCTAGAAGGAGAGGGCACATCTGTTGCCTGGGAGAACCTGGCAGGCGGCCTCCGTCCCTGCACTGGGTCAGGAGCCAGAGGGCTGGGCTCCGAGAGGTCTCAGAGGGATTGTGCAATGGTGGATGGAACTCCCAGCGTGGCTCTGATGTAGTCACAGGAAACGCCTGACGCTGGTAGGTGTCTGTCTACGGTCGTGTCTTTGCCTGGGTCGTGCCAGGCACTGCCTGTCCGGGTTGTGGGTCAGGGGAGGTCTCTGACTCAGAGTGCTTCTGGTCTGATTTAAAAGGAGAGGCTCCTTGGATGTCAGAAGTGGAAGGGAGAGTTTTAAAAACGCACCTCCCCATTCTTCAGAAGGCGAAACTGAGACACAGAAGACCTAAGTCTCATGTATCTCGACTGCTTGTTTAACATCTTAGAGGTGTCAGCAGCGTGTAGTGGTTAAAGACTCAGAGACGCTGCTGCTTGCAAGCTGTGTGACCTTGGGCAAGTTATGTCAGCTCTTTGTGCCTCTGTTTTCCTGTCTGTTTAATGGGGATGAAAGCAGTCTCCATCTCATGAGGTGTTTTTTATAGATTAAGATAAAACATGTAACATGGTTAGAATGATGCCTGGCACATGGTATGTAAGGTAGAAGAAATCTAAATCTGTATCTTCCCTTGGGTGTGTCACAGACAGCTTACACTTAACTTGGGTCTAAAACAAGACTCATCATTTTCATTGTAACTCCTGCTCCAAACTTTTTCCTCCTTGAGTTGTAGGCATTCCCAGTAAATGGCACCATCATTTACCTAGGATCTCAGGCCAGAATCTTAGTTGTCCTTGATTCTGACCTGCCTCACCCCCCATCACCAGCAAGTGCTTTGCATTCTCTCATCAAACGTTGGTCAGAACCTCAGTGTAATTACGATAAAAATTCCAGGAGGGAGGTTGTGTGTATCTGTACGTAAATGATTTTAAAATTTACATGGAAACAGAAAGAGACAAAAATAGCTAAGACGAACAAAGCTTGGAGGACTTTTATTACTGATACCACGGCTCACTCTAAAGCTATGGTAATGAAGACAATGTAGTATTGGTGTAAAAACAGACAGAAAGATGAATGGAGTGGAGTAGTGAGTCCAGAAGCAGACGTACATGTAAGCTGTCATTTGAATTTCAGCAGAAGCACCAATGAGGTGCGATAAATGGTGCTTGGTCAGTTTGATATCCAGTGGGAAAAACGAGTCTTGACCCCTTACTTCACACAGTATACAAAAGTCATCCTCAGATGGATTATTGATTTAACTGTGAAAGATGAAACAATAAAGCTTCTAGAAGAAGGCATAGGAGGCTATCTTCATGATCTGGGGGTAAGCAAAGATTTCGTAAATTGGACAGAAAGTATAATTATAAAGGAAAAATAGATTTATCAGACTACCTTAAAATTAAGAACTTCTGTTCATCAAAAGACACCAAGATGAGAGTAAAAAGGCAAGCCACACAGGAGGAGATCTTTGCAATCCACTTTGCAAAGGACTCATATCCAAAATACATAGGCCAAATTTGGCCCTCTGCCTACTTTTATAAATAAAGTTTTATTGGCACACAGCCATGCCCATTCATTTTTGTGTTGTCTGTGGATGCTCTCATGCCTCAAGGGCTGAGTTAAGTAGTTGTAACAGAGACCATATGGCCCATACAATTGAAAATGTTTACTCTCTGGCCCTTTTTCAGACGAAGTTTGCCGAGCCCTGCTATAAATCATTAAGAAAAAGACAGACAACCCAACAGAAAAATGGTCAAGGGACAGTCATTTCACAAGTGGAAGACACCAGGTGGCCAATAAACATGAAAAAGTGCTCGGCCTCATTATTCATCAGGGAACTACGGATGAAATCTTTATTAGAGACACTCCTCTCTGCCGCCAGAATGGCCCAAATGGGAAATTCAATACCAGTTCTGGAGGATGTGGAGCAACTGGAATGTCCCTATGCTGCTAGGGGTGGGAGAATTGATACGGCTTGGCAGTATCTACCAAAGCCGATCGTATGCATTCCTTATAACTGAGCAATTCAACTCCTAGGTAGATAACCCGGAGAAATGCACACATATGTTCTTCATAAGACCTGTACCAGAACATTCACAGCAGCACCAAACTGGAAGCAACCCAAATGTCCATCACCATCACCCTGTGTGATTTCGTGTATGTGAAGTTCCAAAACAGGCAGAGAGAATCCATGAGTTTAGACGGCAGGGTAGTGGTTACCCTTGCAGGGGATAGTGACCAGAAGGAGGCGTGATGGAGGGCTTTTGGGGTACCTTCTGCCCTCCTGTATTGGAAGGTATATTCTCAGAGACTTTGTTTTGTTCCCTGCTGTAGCCCTAGCACCTAGAATAGTGCTTGGTGCCCAGTAGGTATTTTCTTGAGTGCCCGTTGAATGCATGGGTGAGTGACTCCCCTGGTCCCAACTTGGTATCCTTCCCATACGAAGCACTGGTCAGATTGTTTGTTGAGTGACTAAATGGGTGAGCAAGAGAATTCACCTGAATGAATGAATGAATGGTGGGTAGGTAGATGTAAGTGGATGGATGGATGGACTTCCTACTCCAAGTTCCTTTCCATTCTGGTTTTATTTCAGGAAGTTCCTGTTTGTTAGACACCCTGAGAGTCTCTACCCATTTTCTAGCCTAGAAGAGTGGGTTTCTGTTGCTTCTTGTTGGTTTCACATCCACATCTCCTGTTGGCTCAGAAGTAGCTCTGGGAGGTCAGCAAGGCTATTAACCCATTTTCCAGATGAGGAAGCTGTGGCTGAGAGCGGAAAAGTGACTTGCTCAAGTCACCCAACCACCAGCCAAAATGCCATACTTCTGACCTGGTTCCCGCACTTCTCCTGTCCCCGGGCGCCCTTCTGTGTTACTGCCTTGCTCCCCTTTGCTCTGTTGAAGACGGTTGAGCCCCAAGGAGAGGAGGCATAGGGGACATTGACTTCCCACTGTCTTTCAGGGTCACTGGGAGCAAGAAATCCACTAAGAGGACCAAATCCATCAACGGCTCCCTGTATATCTTCCGGGGTCGAATCAACACTGAAGTCATGGAGGTGGAGAACGTGGAGGATGGGACAGGTAGGTCCCCACCCTGCCCTGCCCGAGCCCAGCCCCCCTGCTCTACAGCACAGCCTCTGCTGCGGTTCACCAGTGTTTTCCTTTGATCGGGAAAGATAACCTGTCCGCAGAAAAGTGCCTAAAACATATGCACATAAAGCCAACCCCTGGGTGGTCACCATTCAGGTTAAGAAATAAACTGCTGCCTGCACCCCAGAAGCCCCTCACACGCCCCTCCTTGGCCACAGTGCCTCCTTCCCCCCAGAAGTAACCTCTCTCTGAATTTTGTGGTGATTATTTTCTTGCTTTTTAAACATATTTTTACCTCCTAAATGTGCATTGCTAAACGTTTTAATTAAAATTTCTGTTTTCGAACCTTATTTAAATGGTTATATGATTACAAATACATATAAAATTATATATATGTATTTATTATTATTATTGCTTCTCACTGTGTTTCTCTGGGTAGCACTGGCCCAGAATGTGGATTCTTTTTTTTTTTTTTTAAATTGAGGTTTAGTTGATTTACAACGTTCTATTAGTTTCAGGTGTACAACGTAGTGATTCAATATTTGTATAGATTGTATTCCATTTAGTTACTACAAAATGGTGGCTGTGTTCCCCTGTGCTGTACAATATATCCCTGTTGCTTATCTATTTTATACGTAGTAGTCTGTATCTCTTAATCCCATACCCCTGTCTTGTCCCTTCCCCCTTCCCTCTCCCCACTGGTAACCACTGGTTTGTTTTCTATATTATGTAAATGGTCATAAAATATACTGTATATTCTTTCGCATCTTGCTTCTTTCACTCAACCCCATGGTGGTGAGAGTCATCCGTGTTTCTGCATGTAGCTCTCTGTAGCTTCTTGGTTTCCATTGCTGTGTAGTTTTCTCTTGCACAGATAGTCCCCAGTTCACCCATTCCTTTTGTGAGGGACATTTGGGTTGTTTCTGTTGTTCACCATTATAAACAGTGATCCTGTGAGTGTTCTTGTGTGTATACCTCTTCGTGTATTTGTCCTTGAGCTTGTCCAGGACAGGGGTTCTGAATTGGCTTTGAGCCACAGACCCCTTTGGCAGTCTCACGAAACCTGTGGACCCCTCCTCAGATTCAGGGTATAGCTGGCTGCAACATTCCTGGATAATGTCAGCCTGTTTTCAGAGAGGTTTGCCAATTCCCATCCCAGCCAACACTCTGTAAGGGCCTGTGACTTGGCATCATCAGGCTTACGCTAGGGTTTTATGTAGCCCAAGTGCCAGAATGAGATGGGCAAGATGCCTTCAGGTGTCTCCCTTTGCAATTGAGGGGTTGGGAGGCTCTTTGCTTGAGGTCTTCATTGCCCACCAGAGAATAGATAGGAGAGGGAGCATCTGGAGGATAGTAAGTTCTACTCCCAAATCCTGATGCCATTGATGCCTCTGCCGCCCTGTCTTTCTGGAGGAGGAAGGGCTGGTCCTGTGACCTCACTCGTAAGCATATAATGATGAATATTGGGTTGTATGGCTGAGCTCTTGCTGACCCCGCTTTGCCTCCTTCCCTTGCCAGCGGATTATCACAGCAATGGCTACACCGTCACCAACGGCTGGAAGATCCACAACACGGCCAAGAACAAGTGGTTTGTCTGCATGGCCAAGACAGCAGAGGAGAAGCAGAAGTGGCTGGATGCCATCATCCGTGAGCGGGAGCAACGCGAGAGTGAGTGGCGGGGGGCTTCCCCAGATCCCTGGGGCGTATATGGCTTCCTGCAGCCTGGTCCCTTCTGTAGAGTGAGCTGTGTCTACGGGAGGGGTGTAGGATCCTTTCCAGAAAGGTCAGAGCTACAGAAAGCAGGTCTTTGAAGGGGCAGGGAGCTCTGGGACTGTTAGAACTTGGTGGGATCTCAGCTCATCTGGTTTAGCCCACCAGACAGATGGGGAAACTGAGGCCCCATGGAAGGGAATTGCCCAAGGTCTTGCCAATGTAGTTGATTGTCCGGAGATTCTTTGCTTCCTTCACCCTTGAGGGTTAGTAGTCAAGATGCTCCCTACGTGCCTCTGTCCCCTCCACGGTTCTGTTCCCTTCACCTGGGGTTCTTTTTGTTTGACATTCACCACGTCTTTGGGAGGAGGGTCCGTGGGGGCTGCCCCTAACTGTCGTCATGAATGCTTGTGCCCAGGCACTTCTGAGGCCCCTTGTGTTAGGAAGTGCAGAGCTGGGTGATAGTTGGGTGCAGTTTGGGGGTGGGAAACTCTGAACTGCTGTACAGAGACCACCGTGCTTGGAAGGGGAGGCCATGGTGTGTTTGGGGGTGAGTTGCTTCAGCTTTCCAGACCTCAGTGATGTGGCCTGGTAAATGGGGATAAAGCTCCTGATGCAGAGGGTTGTAATGCTGCTAAATGAGGTTTGGATTTGATGATAAATACTTGCAGATTTGACTCATGATCCTAAAACTGGTACCTACCGCCCAGCTTTACAGAGGAGAAAACAGAGGCCCAGTTTCCTCCATATCTATATTCTGTTCTCTTGAAATCACTACTTGGATGTGTCGTGGACATCTCACACTTACCATGTCTAGTCAGAATTCTTAATTTCCCCCCTGTCTTCTGCCCCAAACCCACTCATTCCCTGGACTTCCCCATCTCAGTAAGTGGCTCCTTCAGTCATCCAGGAGCTCAGATTGAAACTGTTGCTGTCACCCTGATGTCTGCCGACTCCCCAAACTCAGTAGATCAAGTCCCTTTAATTCTGCCTTCCACTTACATGCCAAGTCCATCCACTTCTGTCCTCTCCCTGCTTCCACCCAAGTACAAGTCACCATCATCTCTCAGGAATGAGTATGGGCCCAGCATGGCCAGGTCCATTGAATTTTTATTTTTTGAGAAGTTCGACATCAGGATTTTTAGGTGACATGTCTTGATTTTAAATGTTGCATCAAAATTTATTAAAATGCCATTAGGCCAGGTAAACAACTGAACTTAGCCCCTGCTGGGGCAGGTTTATGACTTCTGACACGGATCAGGGCTGGGTGTGTGGTCAGGACTGGGCGGTGGGGATCAGGGGCGTGGCCTGGCCTGGGGCTGATCAGTGTCTTTGTGGTCGGAATGGATGGCTGTGGTCAGTGCTGGACATATGTGATCATGAGTGGAGTGTGGCCTGAGTAGGCCTTGGTTGTTAGAATCGGGGTATCACCCAAACCCTGAGCTCAGGGCTGAGTTTCCAGGTCTGTGGTCAAGAGCACAGATCTGGAGCCAAGCTTGAGGGTCTAAATCCTGGTTCCACTGCTTCTAGATGGGCAACCTTGGACAGGAACTTAATTTCTATGGACCTCAGTTTCTTCAGCTGTAAAATGGGGATAATGGAACTTGCCTTGTAGGTTTCCTGTGAGGATTAAGTGGCATAGAGTAGGCACTATAAAAGCATTTGCTATTATTATTTGTCATTGCTCTTATTGTCAGGATTGGATGGGGTCCAGGTAGAAAATATGGGGCAGTGATTGGGATCATAGTTCTGTGTGAATTGTCTAGAGAAACGGGGAAATTTCCATCCCTGGCCTGGAAGGAAGGTCTCAGTAGGTTTTCTGATAACCTCAGAATTTGGAAACCCATTCTCAGGTTGAAGGGTCGACTGCTTATTACCCTGGGACTTAGCCTCTCTGGACCTCAGCGTTGCAATCTGTGAAATGGGGGACTTACCCACTCTCCTCTACAAGGTCTTGTGTGGGGTCACTGGCAGGTGCCTAGAACAGTGTCCGACATGCAGGGAGTGCTCTATGGGTGACCACTGGCTGTGGCGGTAGTTGGGGGCAGCTGGGGGAACGGCTTTCAGGAACCACATGCCCGCCTGCTCTGCTCCCCAGCGCTGGTGCTGACCGTGTCCCCTCCGCAGGCCTGAAGCTGGGCATGGAACGGGATGCCTACGTCATGATCGCGGAGAAGGGGGAGAAGCTTTACCACATGATGATGAACAAGAAGGTGAACCTGATCAAGGACCGTCGGAGAAAGCTGAGCACCGTCCCCAAGTGCTTCCTTGGCAAGTGAGTGACCCCATCCTGGCCTCCGCTGTGTCCCTGGGTCTCAGCTGGATGCTGGAGGTGGGCAGACCATCTGCACCCACGTGGCTTTTCCCAGCCCTGCCCCTTCTGCCATGAGCCCTCCTGGGCAGAGCCACTAAAGCACTCGAATCCTTGTGGAACAGCCCTTGGAGATCAAGGATAGTGGGGTGCCCATATCAGGGCTTTCAACTGTTTTGACCACAACTCACTGCAAAATGTAAGTTTTATATTGTGACCTGGTACACACATTCATGTAATATATGACTGAAGCCAAAGTTTCACAAAATTTACTGTGCTTGTTACACTCTGAAAATACCTGTGTATTCTGTTCTATTCTATTCTATTCTACTCATTTCTTCATTCATTTCAAAAATAGTGCTGAATGAAACCCATGAAATTGATTTCACAAACTGTGAGCGGGTTTTCCACCATGGATTGAAAAACGCTGCTCTAGCATTCAGGCAAAGAGAAGCCCCTATAGATGTGTCAAGCAGAAAGGTATTTAATGCAGGGAGTTGATTTCAGAGGTTTTGGAAGAGCAAATGTAGACCTTTGAATTAGCCTTTTTGGACTGTCATAACAAAGTATCACAGTCTTGGCAGCTTAAACAATAGAAATTTATTTTCTCATCGTTCTAGAGGCTCGAAGTCCGGGATCAAGATGTTGGCTGGGTTGGTGTCTGGTGAGGCCTCCCTTCCTGAGATACACAAGGGGAAGGGGAGGTCCACATGGTTTCAGTACTTAGGGCTTCCAATTTCTCTGTCTGGGAATTACATTATTTCCTAATAATAAAACATTATTACCCCCGCCCCTATTTTATAACCAAGGATCAAAGGATCAGAGCACGGGTGAGATGGGATTGGATCCTAAACCCAGAACTTTTCTCCCCGAGTCAAGATTTCATATCCAACTAACAAGGCGACATCTCTGTCCGGGAGCCTGTCTCAGTGTAGGCATCCAAGTGGAGCCTCTGGGCTTTACTCCCACCCTCTGAAACCTGCCTCTGTCTCCCCTTTCGCAGCAATCAGCACTCCAGCCCTTCCAGGTGCTCAAGATCCTTAATTCCCTTTTTCTCCACCCCATCAGCCAATGCTGGGGTAAAAGCGGCTGTAATTATTATATTGCCGTAGACCAGGTGAGAGGTGCCATGGACGAGGGTAGTCACCGTGGAGATGGGGGCAAGTAGTTGCATTCTGGATCATGTGGAAGGTGACAGCATTGGTTTTCAAAGCCATGAGACTGAATGAAATCTGCAGGGGGATGGGTAGAGAGAGGGATGATGCAGAGCCTGGGCTCTGGGGCGGAGGAGGAAGCAGCAAAGGTGACTGGGAGGGAGCCGGCGGAGGGGTGGGAGGCACGCTGGCGAGTGCGGTGATCGGGAAGCCAGCTGAGGGAAGATGCAGAGCCCGTTTGCACGTGTTAAGGTCGAGATGCCCAGGAGACGTTCACATATTGAACAGATGTTGGATGAGCAGCTGGAGACCAGTGTGAAGCCGGGGGCAGGGAGCCAGGGGGAGCTGATTGGTCATGGCTTGGGGCAGCAGGCAGGGGATTTGGGGGGTGGCTGGGCCTCTGGAGTTGGCCTGGATGCCTTGGAGTCAGGCTGCCCTTTTGCCCTCAGGGTTAGTTGACCCCAGCTCCATGTTCCCTGGGAGGGTCTGTGGAGGGGAGGCTGTGGGCCCCAGACCTGTGGGAAGCAGGGAGGGGGCAGCCGGGCTGGTCTCCATCAGCTAATTCCTAATCCCTGGGCAGAAAGGAGGTTTCTCTCGAGGAGGGGTTTGCTTCTGGCCCCCTAGGGTCAGAGGACCCCCCACCCCCACCCCACCTCTTGCCAAACCCTTTGGAGAGCTTAGTCCAGCTGGATGGGCTAACCTGTCTGCGATTAGGGCTTCAGCAGGGTGTTCTGTCTCCTCAGGAAGGATTAGGGGAGATTTCTTTTCCTGCCCATTTGAAACAGGGCCAGGATTGAAGCTTGTTTGGCAATCATTGGGCCCTCAAGGACCAGACTTCCTGCAGGAGATCGTGCTGATAAAAACTCTCCTTACTCGGCTTTGCTCTGCACACAGCCCCGGGCTCGCGGTCCTCCTCCTTCCTGGTCAGGACCCAGCTCCTCCTCCAGGAGCACCCAGGCCCCCTCCGGTGGAAGGAACCAGCAGCCACAGAGACACAACTGCGGAGCCTTTCTCTGCTCCAGGTGCTGCCATGTGGCCGTGCCTTTTAATCTTTATGTGACACTGTGAGGCAGTTTACTGCCATTGTTCCCATTTTAAGGGTGAGGACACTGAGGCACAGAGAGGGAAAAGGTCCTGCACAAGGTCACATGGGCACAAATTGGGGGCTGGGATTTGAACCCAGTACTTTCTCTCACCACACTCTGCTGTGTTTATCCATTTTTATCTCTATTCAGCACATTTCGTTTTTCCTTGATCGTTACCTGTCTCTACGGATGGGGGACTCCAGGAATACAAAAAGTGTCTGATTTTTATAACCTTCAAGGGTTAGGCTTTGAAGCAGACTTGGACTCAAGTCCTGCTTCCCCCGCCTTCTAGCTGTGTGACTTTGGGTAAGTTTCTTAACCTCTCTGAGCCTCAGTAAATGACCAATTAATGAGAGAGAATGAAATGTTTGCCTTGCCGGATTGTCGGAGGATACAGAGAGAAAACACGTGTGACATGCTCAGCACATTGTGGGCAAGAATGATGGAAATGTGATGGAGCTTAAGGAGTGGCCCGTTTCTGCCCTCATCAGAGACAAAACTCATGGATGCCACGTGAAGAAAAACCAAGGAATAAAATCTGTGTATTTTTGTGGAGGCTTCATGGGAGGAACATGGCGTTTGCCCTCTAGGATCCTTGGATTCTAGGGAGACAAAATTGATTCCTTCATCTATCCCAGTCATTGTTTATTGAGCCCTTACTGTGTGCAAGCAGTGAATAGGACAGAGGAAACCCCTGCCCTCGTGGAGATAACAGGCCAGTAGGGGAATCAGAAAGTGGATAAATACAAATAAGGAAGGGAATTTCAGTGACTTGATAAGAGTGCTTTAAGGAAATAAGTAGGTTGATGTGAGGAGGTGAGGAAAGGGGGTGTGATTTCAGCCAGGGTGGTCAGGAAGGGCCTCTTGGGGGAGGTGACATTTTAACCAAGATCTGGATGACAAGGAAGAGCCAACCATGAGAAGATCTGGGGGAACAACATTCCTGAGAGGGGGAATAGCATTCCTGGCAGAGGGAACAGCAGGTGCGAAAGCCCCAAGGCTGCAATGAGCCTTGAGTAAATTGAGGAACAGCAAGGAGGCCAGCCTGGCTGGAGGGAGTGAGTGGCTGGGGGGTGTTGAGATGAGGCCACAGTGGGTAGCAGGGGCCAAATCAGGCAGGTAAGGGGTGAGGGGGTTCAGATTCTATCCCAGGCGCTCTGGGAATCCATTGAAAGAGTTTGCGTGGGAGAGTGAGGCGAGCGAGGATGAACTCATTATACAGGCCCAGGATGAGGGCACTGTCAGAGCTTTAAGAACTCAGGGCACAAGGTGTGATGGTCTGTCTGGCAGGGCAGTCAGGGAAGGCTTCCTGGAAGGAGAAGGCCTTTGGTTATACTCTAGACAGAGTTAGATGTCATTCATTAATTGAAGTCTGCCAGAATGGGAGCACCCAGGTGCAAGAGGCCGCACTGTTTCATCCACCTGTGGGCATAGGTACACGGTATTAGTGTGTAATAGCTGATCAATAATGATTCGTCAGGCATTGCTGCAGACACCACCCGGAAGCATCTCAGGCAGTGGAGTCACAGGGATGAACATGAAACCCCCAGTTCCTGCCCTTGTGGAGCTCAAGGCCATGGAGGAGACGGGCAAGAGAAATGGGATTCTTGTATTGGGGATGAGTGGACATTGGATCTCAGCTTGGGGGCTTTCCCGGGAAGACTGCCAGGGTGTACCTGTGTGTCCCCTGTGCCTAGCCTTGGACTTGACACTTAAAAGTCATGTTTACTGGGTGCACGATACTGGGGGGCAGGAAGGAAGAGGGTTGCTGCCGTTAGCTGACACATGCTAACTCTCAACTAGTCCCCCATTCCCTGAATCTCAGACTCCCCGCCAAAGCAGGCTGACCTGCTCCCTGTGTCCGCAGCGTACCGCACCCTGCTCCCGGTTAGGTCTTTCTGGAAGACTGGATCTCGCTTCTCTTTGCCCCCACCCCCACCAACTGGCAGATTGCTGGTTCCCTAACCTTCTTACTCAGGGCCTTTGTATATGCTGACCCCCCTGCTTGTAACACATTTCCTTGCACCCAGCGGTAGCACATGGCGCCCCACTGACACAGTGTGGTTCGCAGATGTGTTTTCCCTGGGCCACACGGTGCTTTCAGAAAATTTTGGATTCAATATCAACATTTAACAGTTGGGAGATTTCACAGGAAATGCTGGGTTTCCAGCTTCTCTTGAAAAGTCGTAAGATGCTTTAGTCTTCCCATGCGGCCCCAGTTGGCCGCAATGAGTGGCTGCCGTCTTCAGAAACGCTGGCTGGGTCAGCAGAGGTTCCG
>NW_006770868.1:3239367-3248990 GCF_000442215.2 Lipotes vexillifer
GTTCAGCAGAGTTTCCGCCTGGCCCCTTTTACTCATTTATGAGAGTTTAAGGTCCCTGCATTAGAGGTGAATTTTGTCTGGCTTTGTAGGCTGGATCGCAGCTTAGGACTCAACATGATTTGAAAGTTACCGACTAAATCCAGAAGACCCCTGAATGAACCACTTGCCAGATGGACCCGGCTGAGGCCCAGAGAGGGACAGCAGTTTGCCCAAATTTGCCCAGTAAATTGATCCTCAAAAAGGCTCAAGACTCAGCTCAGGGAAGAAACCTGGGTCACAGTTGCTGTCCTCTGGGCTGCATTTTTCTGCCCTTGCAGCTGCTGTGGGCAACTTCCTGTCCCGCCACCCTGGCCACAGGGCTGCCGGTCCGTGCCAGAGGTGGCCCCCAATGGGACAGCTGGTGGGCAGCCAGAGGCCGAGTCTCCAGCTTCCGAGAGTGGGCACTCAACCTCTGTTCACCTCCCCCAGCTGCCGGCAGCTTTCTTTCTGCCTCTGATTTTTGGGACTTCAAGAATAGACCTGGGGGAGGACAGGACCATCTCTTCCCCACTTGGGGCTCCCGCTCCACAGAATAGATCCATTTCTTCTATGCCCCCCACCCCTGGCTCTCACTGGGGTTCCCTGAATGCCTCGGCACACACTGCTACCTACACACAGGGCAGGTCTTTGCTCAGCCAAACACTGCAAAGCTAAAAATAGCCCTGCCCCCCTCTGTCCCTGTAATTGGAGGCAGGACAGCTGGTTTTGATAAGCTCCCCACTCTGGCCAGCTGCCACCCGCTTTCATTGAGAACAGAATGACCACATCCCCAGCTCTCCCCTGGCCCGCTGACTTCCAGTGGGTTGAGCTCTGCATGGAGCCCAAACTCTGCTCCGAGAACCAGGACCTGGGCTCTGGCTGAGCCTCTGCCCCTCTGGGTAGTCACGTTGGATTTGCCTCATTTCCTCTGGGCTTTTGAGCACTTCTTTCTTGCTGAGACCTTCCTGCTTACCCCAGAACATTCCTTCTTGTTTGATGGTTCATTTCTTTATTTGTTCAAAAGATTATTGAGCCTTGCTGTGCTTTGGACCATCTTCCAGGTGCGGGGGGTGTAGAGCTGTGAATCAGACAAAGCTCCCCATCAGCATGGAGGTGACATTCTAGTTCGGGGAGATGGTTGATAAACACGTAAATAAATCTGTAAATAGTATAATACAACTCCAGTGATAAGTGCTAAAAAGGAAGTAAAACGGAAAGATGGGGATGGTTTGTGTGAGTGTGGGGTGTCTTGATGAGGTGGTCAGGGAAGGCTTCTCCGAGGAGGTGATATTTGAGCTGAGACCTAAAGATGAAAGAGAAAGGCTGTGTGAAGAGCTGGGGAAGGGTGTTTCTAGGCAGTGGGAACAGCAAGTGCAAAGGCCCTGAGGCAGGCAGGAGTCTGGCAGTTCTTTTTAAGCAGGGGAAGATGGTGGGTGAGACTGAAGCAGAATAAGTGAAAGGTATAGGAGATGAGGAGGGGGCATTCATGTCAGGGCCTTGTCATCATGTGGGCAGAGTTTGGATGTTTTTCTGAGAGTAACCAGGAAGCCCGCCGGAGGGTTTTAAGTGGGAGAATGAGATGACTTGATCACGCTTAGCTCTTCTGACTCTCCATAATCATCTTTCTGGGTCCTTATTTCTTCTTGCTTATCGGTTTCTTCATTCCTTCTGTCTGTTCATCCAGCCAGCCAGCCATCATCCATCTCCCCACTCATCTGCCCAGTAATCTCTCCACTTATCACCCACCCATCTGTTCCCCTCCCCACCCACCTACCCACTAATTTTCCCAGCCACCTAGCCATTTATCTGCCTGTCAGATCATCCAGTCATCTGCTCACTTTTCATTCATTTATCCACTCATGTGTCCATCCTCTCTCTTTGTCTCTCTCATCCATCCTCCCGTCCGTCCATCCATCCATCCATCCATCCATCCAGTGAGCCTGAGGCGGGGCCTGGGGTCTGCTCACACCCACCTCTCTGCCATTGGTCTTGGGGGAAAGCGTCTGGCCTCAGCATGACCCCCAGGCCTGTGGTGTCCTAAGCTCTGCTTTCCTGTGGGCAGTTCTGGCTGTCACTCCTGGGAGTCGGGGGGACCAGGCCAGTTCAGTGCTGGCCCCTGTGGCCTCAGGACTGGGGAGGTCCTCTCAACCGCATGTTGTGTTCCTGGCAGTGAGTTTGTTGCCTGGCTCCTGGAAATTGGCGAAATCAGCAAGACGGAAGAGGGCGTGAACCTGGGCCAAGCCTTGCTGGAGAATGGTATCATCCACCACGGTGAGTGCGGGCTAGGCCTGGGGGGCCGAACAGTAGGACCAGGTCAGACCTCAACAGTGCTGTGCCTCCACTAACTCAGAGGCCATTTCTACACTTCTGTGTGGCCACCTGTTCCTTCATGGTTTGAAGGAAGAGCCTACAGGATCGGCTAATGGATCCAAAGTGGGGAGTGAGAGAAAGAAGCGCTAGGGGCGACTCGGGGCCGTTGTGTAGAGATGGGTTCATAAATCTTGACGGTGGGGCCTCACACCCCAGCCTGCTTCATGATCCAGGTCCAGGGAGATGCTGGGCAGGTGGGCCTCAGGGCAGACTGGAGCGGGCATTTCTGGGCCTCTCATGAGACCGGCAGATGCCCCAGCCCCCAGCTCTGGGTCTCAGTGGGCCCTGCACGTAGCCGGAGGACCTGGAGTGTGGGCAGGGGCTTTGGTGAAATTGCGCTTGGCATGGAGCCTGGCCGAGTGGAGGGTGAGGATGGTGGGCGTGGGTCAGGAGGGGCCGAGGGGGCGCCCAGCCTCACCAGCGCTGGGTCCCTCCAGTCTCTGACAAGCACCAGTTCAAGAACGAGCAGGTGATGTACCGCTTCCGCTATGACGACGGTACCTACAAGGCCCGGAGTGAACTGGAGGACATCATGTCCAAGGTGGGAACCTCTCCACCCTGACCCCATGACCTTGACCCCACAGTCACCGCAGAGCAGGCCTCTGCCTCAGTGGCCTGTTCTCCACTGCCCTCACCAGTCTCCCCTCTCCCCCCACCCTCTCTCCCAGCAGCCTGGATTTGGAGGCCCCTGAAGGATGTGGCCTGATCACAGACTCCTGTTTTTTCTCTTTCAGGGTGTGAGGCTTTACTGCCGTCTTCACAGCCTCTACACCCCTGTGATCAAGTAAGTTACTCTCTCCAAGCTTCAGTTTCACCTCTGTCTCTTCTCAGCTGTGTGGCCTTGGGCCAATAACTTAACCTCTCTGAGCCTCAGTCTCCTCCATCAAATGGGACTAATAACTGTACCTACCCTGTAGGTTTGTCATGAGGGTCAAGTGAGTAAATCTGTGGGAAACGCTGCAGTGTGGTGGTGAAGGGTGTTAGTTCTGGATCTCAGCCTGCTAGTCAGCAGCTCTGTGCTCTTGGGCAGTTATTTAACCTGCTGGGGCCTCAACTTTTCCCTCTGTGGAATGGGGATAATAATAGGATACACCTCAGGGCCTTTGCACTTGCTGTTTCCTCTGCCTGGGTTGTTCTTCCCCTACATATCTGCATATCTGCTTCCTTCCTTACTTCAGATGTCTCCAAGTCAGAGGGGCCCTCCCTGACCATGTGTCTAAAACATCACCATCTGGAACACGCTACCCTCCTTACTTCACTTTGGTTTTCTTCTTGAAGCTTGTCAGTAGCTGACATACTATATATTTATTTCCTAGTCTGTATACTGTCTGTACCCCAGGGAATTGTACACTCACCAAGGGCAGGGAATTTGCTCACTGCTGTGTCCCCAGACACACCTAGAGCGGTGGTGGCCAGTAGAACTTCCCACACTGATAGAGATGCTCTGTGCCTGTGCTGTCCAATACAGTAGCCACTAGTCACACGTGGGTTTCACACTCTTGAGACTGAAGAGTGTAATCTTAACTCTGATTTAACATTAATTGGTTGAAAAACCGCCATGTACTGGAGAACACAGTCCAGGGCAAAGGAGCCCTCAGTAAATGTTTGTTGAGCGATTGTTGAAAGGTAATTAACTTCTTTTGCCTCTGTTTCTGCATCTGTGAAATGGGCATAAGAATAGCACACACCCCTTGGCTGGTCATGAAGATTAAATTTGACTGGCGCCTGGCACACAGTGGAGGCTCTATCAGTGCCAGTGATTGGTGGTTGTCTTTACCGTGAAGCTTGTGGCTGTGGACGAAGGCACAGGGAGGGCGACCTGGTCCTTACCAGCTGCAGAGGCCTCTGCCCTCTGTCTTGACAGCTCTTGTCAACTCTCAGGAGCGGAGAGGGAGGGTCTTTTCCCAGCATTCGCTGGAGGCCAGGCCCAGGGAGCCCCTTTCACCTCCAGACCTGCCCTGCTGGCTCCTCCCCTGCTGCCTTTGTGCAGGCCCAGAAGGTAGGCGGGGCCGCCCCGGTCCAGCTTTGGCCCTTGCAGGAGAGGCCTCTCTGTCAGCCCCCAGAGGAGGAAGTGGCTGGGCTGGCAGCCGGTCCCCAGTTACCGCACACGTGACCTGCTGGGCTCCTCAGTTCCTGAAAGCCTGAGAAGAACTCCCCAACCGGCCTTTCTCAGCCCTAACAGGGGCTGGCCGCGGAAACTCACTTTTGTCAGCTTCAAAGGCTGAGAAATTGTTGCAGTTTGGCGGCAAGGTCCGCACAACCCTTTGTACCAAGACTTGGCAGGAATTAGATGCTGCAAACAGGTCAACACACCAGCCCACGGAGAAGCATTTCCATGTCGGTATTGTTTTGTTACCTTTAGACACATGAATGTTAACAGCAAAACGTTTTGGTCTGGATAATTGTTTGGGGGCTGTTCTGGGCAGTTTTGAATGTTTAACAGCATCCTGGTGTCTATCTGCTGGTGGCTGGTAGTACCTCCACACTCCACCCCCCAAGCCAGGTCATGGCAGCCAAAAATGTCACTAGACACAGCCAAGTGTTCCTTGGGGGGCATAGCCATCCCTGCTTGAGAACCCCAGGCTGGGGAAAGCTTCCAGAGCCTTAGAGCCACCTACTCCTGCCCCTTGATGCTGTTGGTGAGGATGGGGTCCTGGGTTGGGACAGACCTGCCCTCAGTGACACTGTGAGTGAGGTGTGGAGTCAGGGCTGAACTCCCTGCCTGTTGCTCTTTCCAGCCCCCCTGCCTCTGACCCGTGGCTGGAGAGCCTGGAAATCCTTGGACCCCGAGCTCTTTGAGGAGGGACATTGGGACTGTTTCCCCTCCCTCCTCCCTGATCCGCTCACGGCCTGCTTCCTCTCCACAGGGACCGCGATTACCACCTGAAGACGTACAAGTCGGTGGTGCCCGGGAGCAAGCTGGTGGACTGGCTGCTGGCCCAGGTGAGAGCTCCTCCGAGCAAGTGTGACCCGTCGTCCCCCTCTGCCCAGGCCTGAGGGGCTAACCAGGATGTTGGCCTCTGAGGTTTAAAAAAAAATTTTTTTAATTATTTTTTTTATTGCGGTAAAATACGCATAATATAACATTGATCATCTTAACCATTTTTAAGTGTACGGTCCAGTAGCCAGCCCTAAGTCCATTTCCATTATTACACAGCCATCACCCCCATGCACTTCCAGAGCTCTTTCCATCTTGCAGAACTGAAACTCTGTCCCCATTAAATAGTAACTTCCCATTCCTCCCTCCCCCCGGCCCCTGGCAGCCGTCCTTCCACTTTCTGTCTCTGAGTTGGCCGGCTGTAGGTGCCCTGTGTAGATGGAATCACGCAGTGTTTGTACTTCTGTGTCTGGCTTGTTTCACTCAGCATAATGTCTTCAGGGTTCATCCACGTTGTGGTCTGTATCAGAATTTCCTTCCTTTTAAAGGCTGAATAATATTGTTTTGAGGATAGAGCACATTTTATTTATCTATCAGTTAAGGGACACTTGGGTGGCTGCCACCTTGAGGCTTTCTTTTTTAAAAGTGGGACGGTCCCGGGCAAACTGGGACAAGTTGGTCTCATCCTGCCATGAAACCGGAGCCTCCATATAGGGCTTTCCAAGCTATTCCCTTATCCTAGGTTCCCAGCGAGTGGGGGCCGGGCAGAGTCTTGGAAAAATCTCTGTGCTGGTTTTGCTGCAACTTCCCAAAGGTGATTGTTCCATCGAGGTGCCGTGGACCCTCTTACCTACCTGCCTCTTATACCTTATGGCTTCTGTTTGCAGGGCACTTACTCTGGGCCAGGCCCTGTCTGGGCTTTGTCCAGTATCTCATTGAGTCCTCCAACCCATTTCCAGACAGGGAACTGGGGCCCAGAGAGGCCAAGTGCCTGGTTCAAGGGCACACAGCCTGGCAGCAGTAAAGCTGGGAATCGGATGGGTGCATCGTACGTACTTAGGCCTCATTTCTGCAAACTTTTCAGGGAGCCTGCAAGAATGTTCATTCATAGTCTATAAGAAGAACATAATGTCTCCAAAGACAAGAAGACAACTGTGAAATCTAAATGTTTAAACTTTCATAGAGTGCAGCTTTATGGCAGCCTTATTAATTGTTAAGTTTAGCATTCATAGAAACTTCATTCCATTCAAAAACAATTTGTTGCCTGGATTTTCTCATGTCGAACAAATTCCTGATGATTACCTAGAAATCATAGCCAATCTATGTAAAGTAAATGCTTCTTGGTGTCAAATAACTTCAAAATCAAGTTTAGAAAAATTCTTGAAAAAAAGATTTCAGGCCCTCAAAACGTATTTAATGTAGGATGTGGGTGCATTTTAATATGTTTGCTATGGTGTGGGGCCCTAAGACACGGGAAGTCTTAAAATGACCTTGGATTTGAATTCAGATTTGCACAGCTGGGAAGCACACAGGTGCTAGCCATTGCACTACATTGCACACTGCCCCCTCCTTAGGATCCCCCGAAGCCGGCTCAGAGCTTGTGCTTTATTTATAGCCAGGCAGACCTGGGTTCAAATCTCAGCACTGCCGCTTTTCAGCTGAGTGATCTTGGACAAGCCGCTGAACCTCTCTGTGCCTCAGTTTCCACACCAGTAAAATGAAGCTCAAAATAATACCTTCCCCTTTAGATTATTTTGAGGATTCAGTGAGTTAATCACCTAAAGTGCTTATTAGAACAGTGCCTGGCACAGAGTAATTGCTTAGTAAATGGAACTGTTATTATAATAATTCCTCATTTCCTTCCCAAAGGATTCAAGGTGCCTCAAGATTCCACGCAGTGTGGAAGGAAGGCTGAAGAAATTACAGAGGGACTTGGGGGTGCAGGAACAGACGGCCGGGGAGGGCCGAGGGGCGATGTGTTTGGGGTCCCATCTTCTGAGCGGGCTGTGACAGAGGAGGGGTGATTTCTTTTGTGGTCTAGGTGCTTCGTTCAGACCCCAGACATGCCGGGGTGCAGGGCTCTCTGAAACGTTGCTTCTCCCCACCTTGGATCTTTGTGGCCTCATGTTTCCTGAGCTCCACGGCTGACTGTTGGTTTCAAAGCGCGATGCGGACTTTGCCTTAAGTGGCGAATCCCAGGCCTGAGCTGGGAGTGGGGTGGGTTACCGAGCGGATGAGAAGTCAGTGAACCTGGGAAATATCTGGAGATGGAATCACAGGATGCACCGCTCTGGGGCTGGGAAGGGGTCATGGATGGGTCCTGGGGTTTTGGCGCGGTGGATTTTCCCTTCGTTCACAGTGATGGGAAGGCGGGGGTTGGGGGAGAAGCTGAGCATTCTCCTTGGCCGTGGGAAGGCGCTGCCTTTGGGGTGCCCACTGTACTCCCCAGTGGAGTGGAGGAGGTGGGCGGGGGAGGGGCAGGCTTTGCACACCTGCTGCTCAGGAGGCATCTCTACCGCAGAAACTCTGTTCCTTGTCAGCTCCTGGGTGGTATTTACAATGAGGGGGCAGAAGAGAGTGTAGAAAAATCCGACAAGAGGGCTCATGGGCTCATCCCTTTTTTCCTCCTAACACCTGCTGTGTATAAGGCACTGTTTTAGGTTCTGGGGGGACAGCAGTGGACAAGACAGACAACGCTCCCGCCCTCGTGGATGTTAAATTCTGGTGAGGGGTAGGAGAGGCGTTTAATAAACAAGGAAAAGTAGTAAAATACTTTGTTAGCTGGTGCTTGGTGCCAGCTCGGTGGGAGCTACGGGCGGGAGTTGACCTTTCACGTAGGTGGGTGGGGATGTGGTTGTTCACAGGGGGCAGAGAACGTGGTGTTTTGAGCGGGGACCTTGGAATAGAGACCGGAGGGAGGTGGGGAACGAGCCAGGGGGCCGTCTGGGGCCAGAGCGTTCTCTGAGCGGACAGCAGCTCGGAGGCTCTGAGGGGGGTGAGCTTGGAGGGTCTGGGGGTGGGGAGAGGCCAGTGTGGCTGGAATGGCGTGAGCGAGAGGGAGGGTGATGGGGAAGCTGGTGGGCAGCCAGCCCCAAGGGGCCTTGTGAGCTCTTGGGAGGATTTGGGCCACTGCAGGGCTCTGAGCACAGATGGGACAGCATCTGACTTTGGTGAGATAAGATGCTCGGGCTGTCGGGGGACGAGGTTGGCAATCGGGAGACCAGCGAGGAGGCGGCTTCAGAACTGCAGGTGGGGAGCGTGGTGGCTGAGAACTGGGTGGCCGCGGGGGAGGGGGCAAGAGTGGTCAGGTTTCGGATGTTTTTGAAGGTAGACCTAACAGAGTCTGCTGTTGAATGGACGGAGTGGGCGGCAGTGGTGAGAGACACAGGAGTCTTGAATGACTGCAAGGCCCTTGGCTGAGCTGGGAGGCTCAAGAGTGCGCCCTGGGCATCCCTGGTGGCGCAGTAGTTGAGAGTCCGCCCGCCGATGCAGGGGACGCGGGTTCGTGCCCCGGTCCGGGAGGATCCCACGTGCCGCAGAGCGGCTGGGCCCGTGAGCCATGGCCGCTGGGCCTGCGCGTCCGGAGCCTGCGCTCCGCAACGGGAGAGGCCGCAGCAGTGAGGGGCCCGCGTCCCCCCCCCCCCTGCCAATGCAGGGGACGCGGGTTCGTGCCCCGGTCTGGGAGGATCCCACATGCCTCGGAGCGGCTGGACCCGTGGGCCATGGCCGCTGGGCCTGCACGTCCGGAGCCTGTGCTCCGCAATGGGAGGGGCCGCGGCGGTGAGAGGCCCACGTACCGCAAAAAAAAAAAAAAAAAAAAAAAAAGAGAGCGCCCTGGAGCACCCCGGCAAGGAGGGGAACCGGCCAGAGCAGCGGCCTCTGTTGGTTTCTCTTCGTGATCGGTGTTGGGCACGGCAGGGGCCTGCTTGTGGCCGGTGCTGTCAGATTAGCTGTGATCCTGGCTGAAGGCCCTGTGGAGTAGCCCGAGTCATTGTCAGTTGGTCCAGAGGACCCCCCTCCCCGCCCCCCTGCCGCCATCCCCCAGCATCCAGTCACAGTGGAGGCAGGGGGCGGACGGTGGAGTGAGGGTTGCAGCTGACCCTCTGTCCACTTCAGCAGGCCTCGCATGGCTTGGCCTGGTCTGGGGACACAGGGAAGCTAATTGGAGTTGACATAGGATGGCTTCCATGAGATTGACCGAACGACAGCTGGCATCTGGCTCCGGGTCGGGGAAATGGGGGGACGGTGTGCGTGTGGGTCTCTCTGTGGGGGAGAGGTTGGTGATGAGGATGTGACCTTGAAGACTGCTTACAGCAGGTCTTGATTTCAAGAGTCATCCCCACCTGCACTTCAGCAG
>NW_006770868.1:3249048-3271973 GCF_000442215.2 Lipotes vexillifer
CAGCAGGGTTATTTTGCTTTGAACACATCTTCATTTCTGGCTCTAGGTCATTCTGCTCCTTGAAACAAAATGTTGATTGAAACCCCTTAGATCAGCGAGAAATACTTTTGGCTGCACATACTAGGAAACCTGACTTACACAGTCAAGACATTTTTCTCTCACATAATAGGAAATCTAAATTATACGGAAAAGACATTTTTTGCTTGTATAACTAGGCGTCCAGAGTTCATGGTCCTAGAGCTCAACAATGCCATTTATACCCATGCTCTTTCCATCTTTTTGTTCTGCCATCTTGCCAGCTGCCTCACTGTCATAAGACAGCTGCCACAGCTCCAGGTATCACATCTGTGTAGACCTATGGCCACAGGCAGGCAGCAGGGGCAGTTGGAAAGAGCTTTCTCACTATGTTTATTAGGAGAGGAGACTTCCCCCAGTCCCCTCCCTTGCCCAGTGGTCTTCCCCTTAGGTCTCATGGCCAGGTGGGCCCCTCATGTACCCCTAAACCACTCCCTGGGGAAAACAGTAAGGATTGCTGAGAGTGCCTTAGAATTCATCCCTTGAGGCTGGGGGAAGGGCTCCCTACCAGCTACTCAGATGAAGGAGAGTTCTTTTAGCTCAGAGGGTAAGGGGCGCATTAGTCATTGGATTGACAAGCTATGTACTGTATCACTTCTGATCTTCTGTGTGTATTATCTCATTTAATCTTCAGAAAACAGTTATTATCCCCATCGTACTGATGAGGAAACTGAGGCTCAGATTATATAACTTGCCTCAGGACACACAGAAACGAGGTGCTCCTATAAGATTGTGTGTGGTGGGGGGCCTTCATGATGCCCTGGTAGTCAATAATAATAGAAATTGTAATAATAATCCTCTGTATTGATTATAGCTCGTACTGTGGAGTCTGAGTGGGGAATACCACTGAGAGGTGGCAGAGGCCTTGGAAAGTCAAGGGCAAATCTGGGAATAAAAAGTACAAATGAGGAAATGAGAGTCAGAGAGGTTAAGGAATTCCCCATGGTCACGGTTGGCCAAACAGGGGTTTGAACCCGGGGGATCCAGCTCCAGGGTTTGCTGTCCTCACCTCTTTGCTCATGCTTTTTGGGCTGTGCTGCCTGGGCTCCAGGATGCCCCAGGCTGTGGCTGTCAAAAGGAGGGCGGGGGTCGGTGGGCTGGGGCAGGAGAGAGCAGGGACAGGCCAGGAGCCAGGTGCGGGAGGGCTCATATCTGCTGGCTCCTGTGCCGGCTCTGCAGAAATGTGCCCTGAACGCCTGCTACGCTGACCCCCACGCTCAGGCACATGGCAGTGCTGACGGCAGCGGGGTTTCTAGCCCCTGGGGCTGGGTGGCAAGACTGGGGTGGGTGAGCAGGCAAAGGGCCAGGCCGGCAGCTAAAGGCACCGGCAGAGGCAGCAGAGGGTGAACAGGGGCAGGACAGGAGCCCCGTGGCCGCGGCGCTGGCTAAGTCTCCTCCCCTCTTGGAGCCTCAGTTTCCCCATTAACCCGTTAACCGGAGGGAAGGTCTGGCTGTAAAAGGATTCCATCCTCATACTGTGAACTTGGGCAAGTGCCAAGCCTGTCTGTGCCTCAATTTCCTCATCTGTGAAATGGGGCTAATGAGAGCGATTGCCTCTGGCTTGACCATCTGGGTAGTTAGGAGGAGCTGACATGGGCACTGAGACCTGAAAAGCCAAGGCAGGGCATTCCAGGGGGAGGAAGGAGTAGGTGCAAAGGCCCTGAGGTGGGGTCACATGTTGTGTGTGGAAGGAGCAGCAAGGAGGCCGTCGTGGATGGAGCCCCCAGCGAGGGGGGCTGGTGGGCGAGTGGGGGATGAAGGGGAAGTGTGCCACTGAGGTTGATTGCACAGGGCTGTGTGTGCCTGTGCCTTCCGCTGGGAGGGGAGAAAATGGGGACTGGATGACTTTCGGTTTCCCCACGGCTGGCAGGATGTGGGGTGGGGGCTTGCTTTTCAGGCGGTGGACACATCCAGCGTTGGCATGTTTCACTCTTGACCAGAGAATCCCTGTGCTGTTCTCACTTTGGGAGCCAGCCCGTGGGTCACCCCAGGGCCCTTTGGAGAGAAGAGAGGCCGGGACGGGCTGGGATGGGCTGGGAGCCCAGGTTGTGAGAGCTTCGGAAACTAGGTGGGCTCCAGACGCCTGCCCGGGCCCCCTGGGCTGCAGGGCTGGGCCCGCCCGCCTCCTGGGCCCCTCACAGCTGGGGGCGGCTGCTCCGGATGCGGCCTCTTGCATGGATGGCCGTCCTGCTGGCACGGCTGTGAGCGTGCTGGCTCTCCAGCCGCTGGCCCGCGGTCCCACAGGACAGATTTGTCATCTCTGAGTCAGCCTGGGGCAGCTAGAGCAGCTGAGGCCAGTGGCTCCCCCAGGCTCTGCTCTGGGGCCTTGGCAGAATGAGGCCTGCAGCTCTGAATTCATTTCTCCTGTAGCTGAGGAGTTCCCTCCCTGGCCCCTCCGCTGCTGGCAGGGGCCTGGGGGGGGATACACCAACAGTGGAGGCCTCTGGCCTGGCTCTGTCGGGCCAGTGCCTCTTGGAGTAACTTCTCACTTGGGCAGTATTTTAAACGAGAGGCCGGCTGAGCGGAGCAAAGCTCATTGACCTGGCTACAGACTAATGCATGAGTTAGTCCCGGCTGACAATGTCTTTATTCAATCAGCAAGTATGTACTGAGCACCTACTGCATGCCAGGCTCTGTTCTAAGCACTTAGGATTCAGCAGGGAACACAATAGATCAAAGGCCTTTTCCTTAAAGAGCTGACCTTCTCACTCACCCTGCTTTCGCCGGCCATGTTATTTTCTGTACTCTAAGCTTTGTCCACCTCTGGACCTCTGTCCGTGCTGTTTCCTTTGCCTGTCACTTCCCCTAGGTACACACACAACTCACATACTTTGCCTGCATATACTGAGATGATTTGAGTTGCAAGAAACAGAAACAGTATCTGGCTAACTTAAGGAAAGTAAAAAAGAGAAGGTGACTTATTGAGAAGGCCACGGAGCACCCACAGAGTCAGCGGAGACCCAGGAGCCAGGTCCTAGGAGGAACTGGCACCAGGAGACTCCCAGCTTCTCGGGAGCAGGCGCAGAGGGGCACCGTCTCCAGGGCACACTCTCGGGGAGAATCGGCACCAGCTGTTCCCTGATCTTGGGTTCCTCTGCTCAGGGAGGAGCCAGGTCAGTTAGGAGTTGAACTTGATTTCTAGTATCAGAGAGCCAACTACAGAGGCTGAAACAAATTAGGGGTTTATTTTTCTTTGGTATGAGAGAAGCCCGGAGGTTGGTGGTCCAGAGCTGCTAGTACAATCTCATGATATCTTTGAAGACCACCCCTGCTCTTTCTTTTTGCTCTGCCATCCTTAGTATGTTTCTATTTTTGAGGTCACATTGTGCTCTAGGGTGACTGCAGGAGCTCCAGCCATCGCACCTTTGTTCCAGGCAGGAGGAAGAGAAAGGAAGGACCGGGAACAAAGAGTGTTTGCCAGAGCTGCCTATCAGTGGTTTCTGCTTATATCTCATTGGCCACCTCTAGCTGTAAAAGAGGCTGGGATCCGTGGTTGTCTAGGTAGATGAATTGCTGTCTGTAAGAGTGAGGGTTTCAGTACTAGGGCGGGATGGGGCCGGGGAGGGTTGTTGCTGGGCAGCCAGCAGTGTCTGCCACATAAAATCGCCATTTCTGGGCTTCCCTGGTGGCGCAGTGGTTGAGAGTCCGCCTGCCGATGCAGGGGACCCGGGTTCGTGCCCCGGTCCGGGAAGCTCCCACATGCCGCGGAGCGGCTGCCCCCGTGAGCCATGGCCGCTGAGCCTGCGCGTCCGGAGCCTGTGCTCTGCAACGGGAGAGGCTACAACAGTGAGGCGCCCGCGGACCGCAAAAAAAAAAAAAAAAAAAAAAAAAAAAAAAAAAAAAAAAAAAAAAAAAAAAAAAAAAAAAAAAAAAAAAAAAAAAAAAAAAAAAAAAAAAAAAAAAAAAACGCCATTTCTCGTTTGTGGTGTTTATGGCATGGTACACCATGCATTTCTCACATGTAAATAATTAACATGCAATTAAATACTTTTCTTGTTTGGTGTTTATTAATAACAGTCACAGACATGGTTGGGGGATACCACAGTAAACAAGACAGACACACATCCCTGCCCTCGTGGAGTCTCCATTCCCAGTGGTGGTGGGCTTTTCCCCAGCCTGGCTCAGCCCCTTGGCTCAGCGGGTCCACCTAACACCCTCTGCTTCTTGTTCTGTTCCAGGGCGATTGCCAGACACGCGAGGAGGCGGTGGCGCTTGGTGTGGGCCTGTGTAACAACGGCTTCATGCACCACGGTAATCCGCCCCTTCCCCTTCAGCCCAGCCTCCCCGGGGTGGGGTTGGGGTCCTGTCCTGGAACAGAAGAGCTGGCAGGGACCCTGGTCCCTGGTGCATTTTATGGCGGGGGGAGACTGAGGCCCAGAGAGAGCAAGTGGTGGGCTGGCGGCTGCCCAGCGTGCCTGTGGGTGAGCCCGGGCTGGATGCCGAGTGGGCGTGTGCTGTAGCTCGTGGATTGCACCCTTCCCCACCCCACCCGCCGCGTTCTGCACATCAAGGACATCACTTCAGGTGGCCAGTGGGGACCAAGGTGGCTGGTAAAGATTGGCTGCAAGGGCTTCCCTGGTGGCGCGGTGGTTGGGAGTCCGCCTGCCGATGCAGGGGACACGGTTTGTGCCCCGGTCCTGCACCCAAAAAAAAAAAAAAAAAAAAAAAAAAGATTGGCTGCAAAACACAGACCGGATGTGAGGTCAAATCCATGGGCTTCCTAAGCCCTTCCTCCCTCATGGGATATGGCCTCCCAGGGTGGGCAGTGAGGGTGGACGACGCGGACCTGGCCCACGGGCTTCCGGGGAGGGGAGGGGAGGAGGGGGTCCGCGGGGACAGAGGACGGGCGGGTTGTGAGCATGAGAGAAAGGAGGCCAGGCGGGGCCTCGCCCCCCCAGACGCCTCACCCCTCCCCGCACAGGGAGAAGCACCTAAGAGGGAGAGAGGCAGACGGTCCGAGATGGTCCTGGGGCAGGAAGCTGGGGAGAGGGAGGGAGAAAATGGTTCCATTGACACCATTTTCAGTTAACACAGAGGTGATACTCTGCCTGCGCAGCCTCCTCCTAAGAACTCTCCATGTAGTAATGAGTTTCGTCCTTGGGGCGATCGATCCTTTGATGTTGGTATGAATGTCATCCCCTTCTGTAAACGAGGAATGGAAGCTCAGGCAGCTGGGACACTTGCTCAAGGTCACCTGACAAGGAGGGGCTGGGATTTGAACCCAGGCAGGCTGGCGTCTCAGGCCACATGTCAACCACTGAGCTCTGTGGCCTGTCCTTGTGGCCCTGGGGGAGCCCTGAGGCTCCCACCCTTTTGGGACGAGTGGACTTTGGACCTCCACTGAGGAGCCTTTCTCCTGTTTCCAGAACACTCCCCAGGGCCTTGTCACTTGCAGTTTTTCTCGCCCGAGTCCCTCCCTCCCTGCCTCACCCCTCACTTCTTCAGTGTTTCTGCTCAATTCGTGCCTCCCCAGCCAGGTCACCTGGCCACCTGCTAGGATGGCTCCTCTCTTTCCTCACCCCCTGGGCCAGCTCATATTCACACTTCTCCTTGGAGCTGCTCTGTCCCTGCAAGGCTGATTCCACACGTCCCCTCCGTCTTTGCTCATCGTGCTGTCTTCCAGAGGCTGCCTCCTGCGTGCAGGCACCGTGCTAGGCTCTGGGGACCGGGGTGAGCACGACGGATGCAAGTCTGAGACTCGGGAAGGGCTTCTGGCCATTCCTCCTCCCAGCGTCTGCTCTGTGCTCCAGCTCAGGGGTTGGCAAACTCTGTCTGCAGAGGGTCAGACAGTAAATAATCTTCGTCCTTGGAGGCCACACCGTCTCTGTCACAGCCCAGCTCTGCCCCTGTAGCCTAAAAGCAGCTGCAGGGGGATGTGTAAACAAGTGGGTGTGGCTCTGAGCCAGTAAAACTTCATTTAGAAAAACAAGTTTTCTACCCCTGGTCTAGCTGCTGGATTTACTCTCCCTTCAGCAGGGAGAGAGAGGCGCCCCTGGGGTGACAGGTCATCAGATTTGCCCCCTGCTTCGTAGCCGGCAGGCCCGGTTTTGGGCCTGACTCGGCGGACTGCCGGCAAAGCCCTGCTCCTCCCCGGCCTCAGTTTCCCCATCTTTCCCTTCCCATCTGAGCTCAGCGTGGCCACGGCTCTGTGGGGTTGGGACTCACTCTGGGGCAGGTCGGGAGCCCGGCAGCCTCGGTCATTCCCGAAAGCTGCTCCGTTCCCTGCGGGGGCCCTTGCAGCTCCATCCCCCCGCCCCGTCAGCTGGGCAGAGCCTCTCATTTGTGGGTGAGAGTAATTAGGGGTCCACCCCAGCTACTATTTTGGGAAGGCGGCTGGCTGAGGACATTGTGGAGGGGGTGATCCCAGGCAACAGCAACACCCTCAGGGTCGCTCAGGGAGAGAAATTGCAGGGCGCGGTCCCTGCTCCCTTGTTCCTGCCACGAACTCAAAAATAGGCTGAAAGAGGAAAGGACCAGATCCTAGGGTTGTGGTCACTGCAGAATGCAGGTTAGGGTGCCGGGTGGAGCGTGGGGCGGGGCCCATGTGGCGCCTCCCGTGGTGTCCGACCCGAGCTCCCAGGGCTCTGAGGTGTCCCCAGGGAGGGACCCAGAGGCCAGCGGTCCAGTGCCTTGGGCACATACAGGGAAACTGAGGCTCACCATTTAATCCTCACAGCCACCCTGGGAAGTTGGTGCTGTTGTTATCCCCACAGATGAGGAACCTGAGGCTCAGAGAGGCTAAACGGCCGTGAAGTTGGGAGGGGCCGGGCAGGGATTTGAACGTGGATCTGTGCCCGTCTCATGAAGCCTGGCCAGTGGCCTCGACTGGAAGTTGGGAGTGGTTGGCTCTCACCTGGCTGAGCTCCCGGGATTCCAGATGTTTCCCCACGTGCTTCAGCCGAGACACGAGACACAACACGGTGCTTCGTCTTCCCACTCCCTGAGTCTTTTAGCCTCGTGTTTACAGTGGAGGGGAAGCCAGCCGGTCTCCTGGGGCCTGGCTGCCCGCGCTGGGGAAAGCAGCAATTTGGGTGTCTGTTGTCTCCAAGGAGGTGATAGAGGTGGCCTGAGAACGATGCTCACAAACAGCGAGCTGTCCCGGGAAAGGAAGGAGACAGGAAGGAAGGGCTCCTGACGCTTCACGTCACCAAAGGTCTTCGGGGATGGCGGGGACATCGCGAAGCTAAGGCAGCTGCTTGTCCTTTCAGGGGCCTGCTGACTTCAGACGACTGCCTCGATCTCTCCCCTTTATTTAATTTGTCCTCGCCCCCATCTATCAGGCCAGGCTGGGCAGTACGGTGAAGAGGAGGAGCCTGGGCTCTGTGACCTTTGGGCAGTTTATTTAGCTCCTCTGGGCCTTAAAAGGGGTGCAGCAGGTCCTTCTTTGTCTGCGGAGTAAGTGAACTTAAGCCTGCACCCCCGGCGTGCCCTGCACGAGAAGGTATTTAGTTAAATTGTAATCCACAGGGACCACATCACATGCTGATTGTTACTGGTTCTTTTTATTCATTTTCCTGCCTTGTCTTAGAACAGAGGTCAGAAGGCTTTTTCTGTAAAGGCCCAGATAGTAAATATTTTAGATTTTGTGGACCAAACAGTCTCTTGCAATTATTTAATTCTGTCATTGTGGCCCCAAAGCATCTCCAGACAATATGTAAACAAATGGGTGTGGCTGTGTCCCAATAAAACTATTTATAAAAAGCAGGAGTGGGCCACATTTGGCCCACAGGGACTGAGTGTGTTAGTCCCTGGTCTAAAGGGTTTCACTGTGGTCTCTTTCTGATTATCAGTGAGGGTGAGTCCTTTTCATACAATTGCTGCCCGCTTAGATTTTCCCGTATATTAATTGCCCATTCATATCCTTTGCCCTTTTATCTGTGAGTTTCCCAGCTTTCTCTGGTTGATTTGTTGGAGTTTCCTATATATACTAGGTATTTATTCTTTGTTGGTTTTAGACAGTACAATTAGTTTTGAATCTGCGGCCTGCCTATGGCCTTCCTACTGAATGGAAGTCCTTAATGTTATCATAGTGCTTTTTGGGGGGTCTTGTATATGAACTCCTTTTCTGCTCTAGGACAGAGATATTCTCCTGCATTTTGTTTGGTGAGCTTTAGCTTTTCTGTTCCTATGTAGGTCTTTAATCCAAAAAGAGTTTATTGTTATATATGGTATGAGGTAGGGCTCTGGTTTTTGTTTTTTGCTTCCGTGAGTCAGTTTTCCCTGTACCGTCTGTGGAATACTCCACGTGATCGTTCAGCATCCATCACGTGCTGAGTTCCCATAAACACAGCGTCCTCTTATGTGATTGCTGTTCTCTTCTGCTGGCTTTTAATCTGCTTCTGCTGTGGTTCCACGCAGGTTTTGTTACCATGGCTTTGTAATATGCCTTTATAGCAGTGGGGCGAATTCAGATTTTTCAAGGGAAGTCAGAAAGCCAGGCTTTTATGTTGAATATCCTAATATGTTAGTATTGGCACAGGATTTTACTTAATAGAGCACCATGCTGGCCAAACCAAACTTGTCCAGGGGCTGGTTCCGGCCTGTGGCTGCCAGTTGGCAGATGCTCCTGAAAGCTTCCCGTGTGAGCCTGACCTTGCGCTTGCATGTCTGTGGGTTCACAGTGCTGGAGAAGAGCGAGTTCAAGGATGAGTCCCAGTACTTCCGTTTCCACGCAGACGAGGAGATGGAGGGAACCAGCAGCAAGAACAAACAGCTTCGCAGCGACTTCAAGCTGGTGGAGAACATTCTGGCCAAGCGCCTGCTGGTAGGAGCAGAGCTGTGCTGCTGCATCTTCCTTCCCAGGAAGATGGGACCCGCCTGCAGGCCCGGGAACTGGGCAACCTTCAGGTTATGGCTGGAGAAGTTGAGGCCAACTTGGAACACCCAAGAGTATGGGGGATTCTAGGTGGTGGCTGGCAACGCTGCCCAGAGGCCAGGTTGCTTTACTGGACAGACTACCCTCTTGACAGATGAGATTGGGCTCGCTGGGCTCCTTTTCTTTTCCTTCGCATCTCCCCTTGTCTGTCCCACACCCCAGCCTAGCCTTGTGCAGGGAGGATGGCCTCCTGAGTCCTGCAGGACTCCTCCTGCACACGAAAACCTTGTGTCTTCTGGGCTGTCACCCTGTCCTTGTTCAGTTGCTGTAAATAGCCTTGCAGTTAAGGTAGAACATTTACCAGCCTGTTCAGATGTTTTACTAGCCTAGCCCACCAAATCCTGTTTCTCTCCCACTGGTGAGCAGCGGCCTCCATCTTAAGGCCTGGCCCACAGCAGGCAACCGGGAGAGAGGCTTGGAGAGGTTAGGTCTCTTGTCATTGCCAGAGTTGAGGCCGAAGTCCACCTGATGGGAAGGCAGCTCCATTAACTTCTTTCCTGTAGTACTTATGGGGGCTGCTGTTCCAATTCCCATTTGTTGCACAGCAAAGCCCTCCAGTACTCCCAGTCACACTTAGGGTAAATCCAGTCTCTCACCATGGCCTTCAAGACTCGTCATGCCTCTCCAGCTTCATCTCCTGTGCTCTCCCCGTCTTCATCCCACCCACCCCAGCCACTCCAGCCACCCTGATCTTTCGTATCCTCCAGTACCTTGGAGCCTGACTCAGGGCCTTTGCACATGCTGTGCCCTCCGCCTGAAGCACTTTTCTCCACCCTTTATAAACTTCTGTTCCTCACTTCATTCAGGTCTCAGCTCAGATATCACCTTCTCTGGCCCCGCTGCCACACCACTTCCTGTCCCTTTAAGTCATTTACTTCAAACTACATACACTCCCTGCACCACATTCTATAGTTCTTTGTTTGCAGTCTGTCTCCCCCAGTAGATAGTCAGCTGCACGAAGGCAGGAACCGTCTGTCTTGTTCAGTGCTGTTTCTGGAACAGTAAAGTACCTGGCCCATATAATAGGCAGCAGCTCATCACATATTTATTGAACGAATGAATGCATTTCCCTGTATGCCCACCGCCACTGACCCCCCCGAACCCACCACCCTGCCTGTCGTCCTGTGATGGGGAGGGACGGCTCCTCCCTAAACCCCCTTCCTGTCCCCAGGTTCTTGGTGGCTGGATACCTTTGGATCTGTTTTATTCATTAAGTCAGTAAGCTGTTATTGAGCACCTACTGTATGCCAGCAGATGGGGAGACAGTGTTGCATAAATAAGGAGACTCTGTCCTCAGGTTGGGGAGTGGAAGGGGAGACAGGCAATGAAAAGTAAACTAATACGTGTGGTCAGCACCAGGCTGAAGCACGGGCCCAGTGGTGGGTCTTCACGCGACAGATATGTACGGAGCGTCTTCTGTGTCCTGGCACTATCCTGCCGCACCCCACCCCCCAGTCTGTACCCTGAGTAGATCTGGGGCACGAGGAGCTGGCGGGATGACGGTTCTCAGCATGGGGGGCCAAGGTGGGGGTGGCTCCGGGCCCCCCTCCCTGCCTCACCATCCCTCCTGCCTCGGACCCTCAGATCCTGCCCCAGGAGGACGACTATGGCTTCGACGTCGAGGAGAAAAGCAAGGCGGTGGTGGTGAAGTCGGTCCGGAGGGGCTCGTTGGCGGAGGTGAGGCCGCTCAGAGGGGCCGCCCTGGCTCGGGCTGGGTGCGGATAGGAGAGTGGGGCATGCCTCCTCGCTTCGTGAGGCAGGCCAGCTCAGAAAGCCCTGGGATGTCAGTGGTCCCTCCTTGTTCGTTGCCCTGGTGGGGAAACAGGGTGGGGCGGTCTTGTCTGCAGAACCCAAGGCTTGGGGCTGCCCTCCCAGCATGGGCCACCAGCTCCCCCTGCTGGCCGTACGGGGTGGTGCATGAAAAGGACCCGAGGGTCTGAATCAGCTCCGATTTATGGGAAAAAAAATATCCGGGGTTGCTGTGACATGGATACGAGGTCTGGAGGAGGACAGCCAAGGATTCAGCCCCGGGTCCTCTCAGCTGTTCCCAGGGGGTGTGCAGGTGGGTGGGAGAGAGGCACCTGCCGCTTTGTCCAGGTGTTCTGGTTGCTTCCTCGTAGCGATCAGCAGTGTGTATGGCTGCAAGTAGCCACATGCTGGCCTCACAGTGGCAGGAACCGTGGGGCTTCATTTTTCTAATAACATAAGCAGTGAGAAGGAGGTGGTTGTGTCTTGGTTCAGGGTCGATGTCTCTTTGACTCTTTTGGCCAGGCCCTCGTGGTCACAAGGTGGCCGCCCCAGGTCCATGCCTTGTGTCCTCACACGGCTGGGCGGGAAGCACAGGCGGACTGACGGCTCCCCCTCAGGGGAAAAGCGTCTTTGCCGTTAGCGCCCCCTGTAGGCCTCCCTCCATAACTCGTTGGCCAGAACGGGTCTCCCCAGCGCCCTACACTTACCACAGAGCGGAGCGGGGCTGCCCTGGGGGGCGCCCGCTGGTTGTGCTTGGTGCCTGGTGCTGGCCCTGTGCTGCCCGAATGCATTCAAGGCTCCTTAGTGAGGAGGAGAAGGGAGGGCAGGGCCCGTTACCTGGTGTGCTTGTCTCCCACCCCACCCCCGCCCAGATGGCCGGCCTGCAGGTGGGGAGGAAGATCTACTCCGTCAACGAGGACCTGGTGTTCCTGCGGCCCTTTGCAGAGGTGGAGTCCATCCTCAGCCAGTCCTTCTGTTCCCGCCGCCCGCTGCGTCTCCTGGTAGCCACCAAGGCCAAAGAGTGAGTGTCCCCCCCGGGTGGGGTGTCTGGTGACCTTCCTCTCAGGTTGAGGAGTTGCCCGAGTCCTAGAGGTGTTGCTGGGGGCCCGAGCCGTCCTGATTCCCCGTGGTTCGGGCTCCTTCTGCAGGCACGTGACAAAGTGCTGCTGCCTTTGTTCAGTCGACAGATGTTTGAGTGCCTGCTGTGTGCCCACTGGTGTGTCAGGCTCTGAGGATGCAGCCCCGTCTGGATAGATTCATTTCTACCCTGGCAGATCTCAGTCTGTTTGGAGGGTAGAGCAGGAGACAGACAAAAAACAAAGCAGAAAAGTAAGAGACATACTGAGCCAGGTAGTTCAGGTAGTAGTGAGTGTGGACCAATATATAAAGCTGGGACAGGAGATGGGCTGTGTGGAGGGATGGTGGTCAGGGAGATGCCACTGAGAACTGAGGTGAAGACCTGAAGGAGGTAAGAGAGCGAGTCAAGGGGACTTCTGGAGGAGGAGGGTTCCAGGCAGAGGAAACAGCGAGTGCAAAGGCCCTGGGGTGGAACTGTGGCTGGTGTGTTTGAAGAACAATGAGGAAGCTGATGGGGCTGGAAACGAGCGAATGAGAAAGAAGGGTGGGCAGTGAGGTCAGCCAGGCCCTATAGGGCCTGTGCCCACGGTAAGGACCATGGAGCTACTGGAAGGTTCTGAGCAGAGGGGCAGCATGATCTGATGTAGGTTCTGGCCGAATCTCTCTGGCTGCAGGTGGAGGAGAGATTGTCAGGGGCAGAGGTAGAAGCAGGGGGAGTGGTAAGGAGGCTGGTGGCCCAGCCCCGCATGGCAATGGTGGGGTGGTGAGAAGTGGCCGGGTACCAGATATAGGTACAGGGAGAAGCATTTTCTATTTTATAACCTGTGGATTTGGTTTTCACGTCTCCCTTCTATTTAAGGCAGATGCTCCCGGTTTTCTATTGATGAGAGTGATGGAAAGTTTTAAATAGGATTATTTCAGTAAAAAGACGTGTCAGTTTAGGGAAAATGATGGATAGTTTGGTTGGTATGTGGAAGTGGCAGAAATCACCAAGGTGGAACGTTCCTGCTTCAAGTTCCAGAAATACCTGGTGTTTGAGAACAGCCTCTCAAGACGGCTTTATCTGGCAGGTGGGGACGATCCAAGGCCCACTGTAGGGGGCACACCCTTGGTAGGGGAGCCCCTGAATTAATGACACCTGCTGTATGACCCTGGGAAGGTGTTGCCCACTTCTGCCCTGGTGACCCACCACAGAATGACCAACACCTGGGCTTTCAAATCATGCTCTCTGGGGAACACGTGGGCATTTTTCTAGAGTCAGCACCAAAATGTGCTGGGTCACTTGTCACTCTCCCAGATCTGTGATTATTGAATAAAATGTTCACTGGCCAAGGTGCTGGTCTGGCTGCCACAAGGCCTCCTCTCACCAAGAGAATGATGGAGAAGGGGTAGGAGGGTGAGTGGGAATTTCTGTGCATGGACTGAATCTCCAAGGGTGGGCCAGCTGCTTCTGATCAATCAAAGATCCTGCTGCCGTGGGCTTTGGTTAGACGAGGTTTCTCTACACATTTGGACAGCGTGGTGCTGCTGCTATTTGGGGTTTGATTTCCCAAAAGCCTGGGGGGCAGGGGCTCCCAGGGTGACTCCCTGGGCTGTCGGGAGTGGTACTGCTTTACCTTATGGCTGCTTTTGCTTGGTGCAGGATCATCAAAGTCCCTGATCGTCCAGAGGCTCTGTGCTTCCAGATCCGTGGAGCTGCCCCGCCGTACGTCTATGCTGTGGGGAGAGGTGAGCAGGAGCCTAAGAGGTGGAGAGGGGAGCTTTGGGAGATGGGTTCGTGTATGTGTGGAAGGAGTTCAGAGGCCCCCAAACCATTACCTCCAGGCCCGTGCTTCTTAGTGCACCATTGGCACTTACCTTCTTTGCCCGAAGCCAAGGCTTGCAAACGCTTGTGGAGGGTGGTCAGGCAGTTACAAATGGGCAACTGAAATGAAGGCACTAGGGAGTGGTGAGGACTCTGGCAAAGTGAGAAAAACTCACGTTCACTCGAAAAGGGGCAGTTTTTCTTCAGCTGAAGCTCATTATTGCCAGGCAGGAATGTGGACCTCCTCCTGCCAGATTTGATTTTTTTAAAGAAACCAGAAATAGGAATTTGGCCACACTTCTGTGGCCAGATAGATCCAGGCCATAGGCCAGCAGTTTGAGACCTCTGATTTCTTATTGCCTTCTCCTTGTGTGCTGTTTAAGAGTTTACTCTGTCCAGGAGATGGAACCAAATTGACCTGAGATACGGGATTCCCAGCCCTCTTTGCATCTGAGGGCCCTGTTTTTAAAATTTAAAACATTCATTGCCCACTCTTGTGGTCATAGTTGTACTTTTAACATGTATGGATCGAAAATGCATGTCACGATAGAAAGCTACGGAGAATTTGTTAATATCTTAAAGTAGGTTTTAATTTTATTTATCCCTAAAGCAGTGGTTCTCAGCTGGGGGCAGTTTCACTCTCCAGAGACATCTGACAGTGTCTGGAGACATCTTTGGTTGTTATAACTTGGGGTATGGGTGCTACTGGCATCTCATGAGTAGAGACCAGGGATGGTGCTGAACATCCTACAGTGCCCAGGACAGCTCCCCACAGCAGAGAATTATGCAGCCCAGAATGTCAGTAGTGTTGAGGTGAGAAGCCCTGCCTTAGAGCAGAATAGGTGTTTATAGGCAAACTAGGCAAAAATACTAAGACAGCTGATATTTCTTGAGTCCTTACTAAGAGCCAGGCACGGGGCTAAATGTTTAACATGTTTCAACTCACCGAATCCCTCAAGAACCGTATGAGTAGATATTATTAGTGTCTTCGTTTTACAGATGAGGCAGCCAAGGCACAGAGAGGTTATGGAACTTGCCTGAGGTCACACAGTTGGTCAATGACAGAGCCAGAATTTGAACCTGGGCTCCTGGGGTCCAGGCCTGTACTTGTCCCCATCACACCATGCAGGCCTGATTTTTTCCTGTGTACAAAGCTTGACATTCGCTTGCATTTCTAGACCCTTCATATTAACCACACAAAGCCCTGGGGTCCAAGCCCTGCAGTTTGGGCTGAGAAAACATGCCCTTAGAGTCTGGTAGACGTGGGTTCGAAACCTGCCTTATCCTAGGCACGTGACCTTGAGAGAGTCACTTTGCCTCTCCGAGCCTCTGTCTCCCTGTCTGCAAAATGGGGCTGATCCTGGCCCCAGTATCATGGGTTGTAGTGGGACTTTAAAGGAGATGAAGCTCTAGAGTGAAACGTTTCTGGATTCAAGTCCATCCTCCCTTGCTGCGTGACCTTGAGCTAGCTGCTACTTCTCTGAACCTCAGTCTCCTCTTCTGCAAAATGGGAATGCCAGTCCCTGTCCTGCCCACTGGCATGGGGTGGAGAGTGGCTGCAGGGTGCGGGGGGATGGAGGTGGCGTTTGGGGGAGTTGGAGTGGTGGGTGGCGTGGGGGACAGGTTCATCTGGTTACTTGCCCTTGCCTGGCACTGCCCCGGGCTCTCTTCGCCTGGCATCCAGCCTCGAGCACTCTTGTCCCCCTTAGGCTCTGAGGCTGTGGCCGCAGGCCTCTGTGCTGGCCAGTGCATCCTGAAGGTCAATGGCAACAACGTGATGAACGATGGAGCCCCAGAGGTCCTGGAGCACTTCCAGGCTTTCCGGAGCCACCGAGAAGAGGCCCTGGTGAGCCACCCGGCAGCTAAGGGGATCAGGGAAGCCCTGCTCATTGGGGTAGGGGCTGAGGACCACGTTCCCTTCTCTGGGGAAAAGCCTGAAGGCACCACAGCGTGTGGGGTGGGGTGGGGTGGGGTGGGGTGGGGTGGGGCTGCCTACCTGGCAGGGCTGAGCTGGGCTTGGACTCTAGGACCTCTCTGCTTCCTAAACCTCATGGCCTTGGTTTTCACAGCTGTGAAACGGGTGTGATAAGACCCTCTTTTCTTACCACATGGGCACGTTGGGCAAATAATCACGTCAGTGGTAAAAAATTGATGTTATACTTGGGTTGGAGACCAGAGTTCTGTGGAGGGTGATCCTAATTCATCGGTTCATTTAATAAGTGTTTATTGAGCACCTGCTGTGTGCCTGGCATGTTTTGAGGCCCTGGGGCCACGGGAGAGACAAGGTTTCTGCTCCCATGGAGCTGACTTACATTTCCTAAGGCTCCTCCTTCCCTGGCTTCTGTGTGGAGCATAGACCATAGACAGTGAGGGCTGAGTGTGACTGCAGGTCCCTCAGGAAGGTTCCAGAGTGAAGTCTGGGAGGGCTCTCTGAAGGTGGTGTTGCCGACAGGCTAAAAGCCTGAGCTTTGGAATTAGGGAACAGTGTGCACCTTGGCCCCTTCCCTTCCTCCCTGGGCTCCTGGCGTCGTGGCCGCCCCTCTTACTCTGCTCCCTGCACAGGGCCTGTACCAGTGGGTCTACCACACCCACGAGGATGCCCAGGAGGCCCGGGAGGCCCCCAGCGAGGACCCTAGTGGCGAGGGGGCCCGAGAGGAAGACCAGTCCAACTCAGGTAACAGGACAGGTGGGCCGTGTGATGGAGGTGCCAGCAGGGACTGGGTCCTCCTCTGTGTGCATAGTCCTCCCAATCCCATCCAGTCCATCTCGACACCATGGGTTCTGTGTTAGTCTCTGACTGCTGCTGTAACAAAATACTGCAAACCTGGTGGTGTAAAACAACACACATTGGGGGCTTCCCTGGTGGCGCAGTGGTTGAGATGCAGGGGACACGGGTTCGTGCCCCGGTCCGGGAGGATCCCACATGCCGTGGAGCGACAGTGAGCCATGGCCGCTGAGCCTGCGCGTCCGGAGCCTGTGCTTCGCAACGGGAGAGGCCGCAACAGTGAGAGGCCCGCGTACCGCAAGAAAACAAAAAACAAACAACACACATTTATTATGTTACAGTTCTGGAGGTCAGGAGTCCGAAGTGAGACTCACCAGGCTATAATCAGGGTGTCAGCAGGGCTGCATTCCTTTCTGTGGCTCTATGGGAGAATCCATTCACTTGCCTGTTTCAGGTTCTAGAAGCTTGGCTCGTGGCCCCCCTTCCTCCATCTTCAGAGCCAGCAGTGTTGGCCTGCGTCCTTCTCACACTGCAATCTCCCTAATTCTAACTCTCCTGATTCCATCTTCCCCATTTAAGAACCCTTGTGATTACACTGGGTTCACCTGGATCATCTGGAATAATCTTACTGTTAAGTCAGCTATTTCCAGCTGCAACCCCAATTCCTCCTGGCCGGGTAACATAGCATACGCACAGGGCCCAGGGATGGGATGTGGGTATTTTTTTAGGGGTTGTTATTCTTTTTCTTTTAATATTTTGTTGCAGTGTTGCAGTGTTTTGTTTTATAAATTTATTTATTTTATTTTTGGCTGCGTTGGGTCTTCGTTGCTGCACGCAGGCTTTCTCTAATTGTGGCGAGCGGGGGCTACACTTTGTCGCGGTACGCGGGCTTCTCATCGCGGTGGCTTCTCTTGTTGCGGAGCACGGACTCCAGGCACGCGGGCTTCGGTAGTTGTGGCTCGTGGACTCTAGAGTGCAGGCTCAGTAGTTGTGGTACACGGGCTTAGTTGTTCCACAGCGTGTGGGATCTTCCTGGACCAGGGCTCGAACCCATGTCCCCTGCATTGGCAGGCAGATTCTTAGCCACTGCGCCACCAGGGAAGCCCCAGGGGCTGTTATTCTGTCCACCACGGGCTCCCATGTTTTTCTCTCTGCCCAGCCTCAGCCCTGGACCCCCAGACCTGTCATTCTACCTGACATCCCCAGATGTCTAACAGGCATCATGGCCCAAATTAAACTCCTGACCTTCCTCTGAAGCCTGTTCCTCCCCTCAGGGTCCCCTCTCCATCCTTCCAGATTCTCAGGCCCCAAACTCAAGAGTTCTCCCTGACTGTTCTTTCTCCTGTATCCTGCCACCTTGCTTCCAGCATCCAGGCTCGTTGCCTGTACCTTCCCCTTGCAGCCAGAATCACCACCTCCGTCGCTGCCTGGTCCGAGCCACCACCATTTCTCACCAGGACTATTGTAGTAGCCTGCTCACTCTTCTCCCTGCCCTGCCTTACCTCTCCCCCCTGTAGGCTAGTCTCAAAAAATAGAACAGAACCTTCCAGTGGCTTCCACCCTATGCAGGGCAAAGACCAAGTCCTTGTCACGGTCTTCCAGGCCCAGCCTTGCTTTCCAGCCTCACCTCTCATCACTTTCCCACTTGCCCTCGCTGCTCCATCCACTCCAGCCTCTTGTTCCTAAATACCAAATGGACTCCTGCCCCAGGGCCTTTGCACTTGCAGTTCCCTCCGCCTGGAATGCTCTCCCCCTGAGTACTTCTTACCCATGCTCCTCACCTCACTCAGCTCTCTGCTCAAATGTCACCTCCTCAGAGAGGCCACCTTGAGTGCTGTAGTTAAATAAGCCCTTTGTGTCCCTCAGTGTCTCCTTATCCTGTTTTATTTTTCTTCGCCATGTGTATTAGTTGACATGTATCATACAGTTATTTATTGCTTTTCTCTGTTTTCCCCACTAGCGTAAGCTCCCCGAGGGCAGGGATTTTGTTTGTGTTATTCCTTGCTGTATGCTCCGAGCCTTGAACTGTGCCTGGCGCATAGTAGGCGCTGAGTGAATACTTGTAGTTTGAATAATAGCCCCTCCTGTCCGTTTGCTTCTCTGGACTCTGCCCTGTACTTCTGCTGGGCTGGGGGTGGGGGCAGACGCCATGGGTAGACCGGGGGCTTTGGGTGCCTCTGTGTCCAACAGCTCTGGGCTCCTGGCTGGTGACTTTGGGGTCAAAAAAGAACCAGGGTTTTACGGGGTTGGCGGGGGAGCTGTCCCACACTGCTGAAACAACCACAGCCTGGCAGAGGGGTCCTAAAGGGGACAGGCTGATGGGGAGGGGGGAGAGGCCAGCTGGCAGGTGTGAGCTTAGATTTGTGCCCCTCTGAGAGGAAAGGGCTGTGGGCCTCCTTCCCTAACATGTGGGCGACCCCTGATGATGACCGTAAACCACGCTGAGAGGAGTTGGCGGTTTCTACTCTTCTGTTCAACAAGTAGAAGCACCTACTATGTGCCAGGTTCTGTTCTAGGAGCTGGAAGACACGAGTGAGCAAGGCAGACAGGGTCCCTGCCCTCAGGACACGGATGTGAGGGGAGCCAGACAGTGAACAACAGAACAAAAAAACTGACAAGTGGTGACACAGGGTGAGGGGAGAAAGAGTGATGGGGTGTGTGTTGAGAGGTCCTCTTTGGAGCAGGTGAGGAGGAAAGCAGTTCACTCCAATAAAGTGTCTACTTTCTCTTTAGATACATCACTACCTAGCTGTGTGGCTCTGAGGAGTCACAGCCTCTCTGGGCCCATATTAATCAGGACTGAAACTGAGCTACATACAGACTTTGGCTCAGCAAACTGAAATGTCTGAGTAGGGTCAGCAAGCTCCAGGTCTGGCTCAGTCCGGCACTTTATATAGTGAGGAGGCTCTTTCTGTTTCTCCAGTTCTCAGCTCTGCTCCCTCTGTGTTGGTTTCCCTCTTACATGCTGTTTTTCCCACCTGGTGGCTCTAGTAACTTGGGATCCAGTTGAAAAAGAGAATGTAGATCCTTCTTTTGTAGATCCAACAAAAGTGCCAGACTTTACTCTCATTGACTCAGCTTGGGTCACATGCTCACTCCTGAACCAATCACTATGAATAGAGGAAATCAGACATGCTGATCGGCCAGGCCTTTGCCTCTGGGGGAGGGTGTGGTTGGGGGGGGCCCTTTTCTGAGCCACATAGACTGAGAAAGGGGCTCAAGGGTAGATTCCTAGAAGGACAATCTTCTAGAACAAGAGGTGAACGATAGTGGGCTGGCAAAAATGAACAGAGCTGCAGCACTTTAGTCCCCCCATCCACCCAACACAAGCCATCTGCGGTGTTGGGTCAGGAGGCTGGCTTGGTGTGGGGTGGTGCCCCCTCCTCAGGGTTTGGTGTGGGGTGGTGCCCCCTCCTCAGGGTTGCCTGTCCCTCTGGCTTCCAGCCTTCCCCCTGCTGTCCCTGGGTCCCCAGCTGAGCCTGCACGAGGACAGCCCTGTGGTCAGCCTGACGGTGGACAACGTGCACCTGGAGCATGGCGTGGTGTACGAGTACGTGAGCACAGCAGGCATCAAGTGCCACGTGCTGGAGAAGATCGTGGAGCCGCGCGGCTGCTTCGGCCTCACTGCCAAGGTCTTGCTGGGTGCTGCCCTGCCGTGGGGGGTGGGGCAGCCTGATTCCCATATCCTCAGAATTAACCTGGAGACCTGCATCCTAGTTCCTCCCCCTCCACTCGGTAGCTGTGGGGCTTAGGAGACTGACTTGTTAGCTCTTAGCCTCAGTTTACTCATCTGCTAAATGGGCCAGTAATAGAGCTGACCTCACACACGTATTATGAGACATATAGTAGCCACCCCAGATAAACCCTTTAAGACCCTCCCAGGTGCACAGCGAGTGCTCAGTAGCTGTTAATATTTCTGCAGATCCTTGAGGCCTTTGCCACCGATGACAGTGTCTTTGTGCAGAACTGTGGGCGGCTTATGGCCCTGAGCAACAACATAAGGACCATGTCCCACTATGAGTTCCGCAACATCTGTGACACCAAGCTGGAGAGCATCGGCCAGAGGATCGCCTTATACCAGGAGGTGCCTGCACCCTACAGGGTCTCAACTTGGGGTATTTTGGTTGTAAATGTCAAAACCCAACCCAGTTTAGCTTAAACAAACAGGAGAATTTATTGGTTTATATTACTGAAGCATCCAGAGGTGAGCTTCAGGCATGGTTGTATCCAGGCACTCAAAACAAATATCACACTATTACAAGAACAGGGCCTCTCTCTTTCTCTTGACTTTATTTTTCTGTACTGACTTTGCTCTCAGGCAGTTCCTTTTCACGTGGTGACAAAATGGCCCCCAGTGGCTCTAGCCTTAGCAACCCCAGTAGAAAAGGAACTTGAAGAGAGCTTTTGTTGCCTTGGCTTGGGTCCCTTGCCTAGGCCTGTACCAGTCTCTGCAAGGATGGGGAGGTAGCCTTACCTGAACCTCACGGACTGTGGGTCAGGGAGAGATGTTCCTCAAGGACAGCTCAGGTGCAGCTAAAATGGAGAAATGAACGTGGGTAGGTACTTGGAGGCCTCACGTTTCTCCAGGCCTTCCCTGAAATCTGGGTTCAGTAAAAGGCACTGCAGGGGAATTTACTTTTCCGTCTGGAACTATTGACATTTTGTCCAATTTTGGATTGTCTGACCTAGGCCAGGATAAAGTGGGTACTGGTGGTGGGCCAGAATTTCCAGACCCCTGTATCACGACTCCATGTTCCCCACCTTTCTCAGTTTGCAGCTCAGCTAAAGAGCAGGGTCAGCCCGCCCTTCAAACAAGCACCCCTGGAACCCCATCCGCTGTGTGGCCTGGACTTTTGCCCCACCAATTGCCATGTCAACCTCATGGAAGTGTCCTACCCCAAGACCACTCCCTCGGTTGGCAGGTCCTTCAGCATCCGGTTCGGTCGCAAACCCTCCCTCATCGGCCTTGACCCAGAGCAAGGTAACTGTGCGTGTCTGTCAAAAACTGTGTCCAGATCTCACACTACAGATACTTAAACAGAAGCGTGTCCGAAGGCCAGCAGTCCAGAGCTGGATTGATAGCTCCACGGTCACCAGGGATCCAGGCTCCTTCTATCTTTCTCTGCCACCATCTCTAGATGTTGCTTTTATCCTGAAGGATGCCTCATGGTATACAAAATGGCTGCTGGAGGACCAGCCATCATGTCTACATTCCAGGCAGGAAAAAGATCACAGCAGTTAAATGTATATTAGCACCAAACCGAAACTTTCTTATTGAAGTAATTCAAGGTATTAAAAGAATATTTAAAAGAGAAATATTTCTCATTCATTGGGATCCTTAAAATGAATTTGTATACCTCTGTCTAAGGGGCTTGTGGGTGTCTGGGGGCTGTTTCCAAGTGAACTCTCCCTCCCTCCACTGTAGGTCACCTGAACCCCATGTCCTACACCCAACACTGCATCACCACCATGGCTGCCCCATCCTGGAAGTGCCTACCTGCTGCAGATGGGGACCCCCAAAGCCAGGGTCCCAACGACAGTAGCTTTGGGTCAGCCAATGGAACCCTTGGCCAGGAGGACCGGGGTTTGAGCTTCCTACTCAAGCAGGAGGACCGTGAGATCCAGGATGCCTACCTGCAGCTCTTTACCAGACTGGATGTGGCCCTGAAGGAGATGAAGCAATATGTTACCCAGATCAACAGGTGAGCCCTGGGCCCAGGGGGGAATGGCCCGAGTGTCAGGGTCAGGATTTCTCAACATCAGTGGCATCAACGTTTTGGGTAGGATCATTCTTCGGAGTTGGGAGCTGTCCTGTACATTATAGGCTATTAGTGGTATCCCTGCCTTCTACCCACTAGATGCCAGTAGCACCCCCTTCCCCAGTTGTGACAATCACAAATGTCTTCAGACATTGTCAAATGCCCTCTGGGGGGCAAAATCACCCCTGATTGAGAACCACTGATCTAATGAAAGGACGGATGTAGGCACCATCATCAGTAGAGGCTACAACTATTTGTTGAGAGGTTTGCAGGGGAGCTTTATCATTTTAATGTTGCAGAAAGAGAGACGGCTAGACGTGATGTCCCTTTTGGTGCGAAGCAGCAGGACACACACACTGCATCACCTACAAAGTGTTCTTGCCAACACAAGTCGCACCGTTCTCTGGTCAGAGTTCTAGGTCTCATTACTCAGCTAGAGGACTGGGTTTTAAGGGAGAATGAAATGCCACCTCAGGGATGCAGTTGGCTAAATTCAGAGGGTGGGTGATTCTAGATGACAAATGACCCAGTTTCTTTAACAAATAAATGATCGGAGGGGAAGCAGGTACAGGGAGGTGGGGGAGAAGGAACTGTTAGGGAAGAGACTTGAGAGACAGATCAACCAAATACAGTGTCTGGACCTAGTTCGGGTTCTGTTTCTAACATACCATCTGTGAGAAGACACTTTGGGGAGCATCAGGGATCCTGTGGGCTGGGAACTAGATGGTATTATGGAATGATTGATTTTGTTAGGTGTGGTAATAGTGACTGGTTATGTTTACAACAGTGTTTCTCAGCCTCAGTACTGTTGACATTTTGGGCCCGATAATTCTTTGTTGTAAGGTACTTAGTGGCATTCCT